>NC_045702.1:582107-886946 GCF_009834535.1 Camelus ferus | reverse complement strand
AAGGTTAAAACAAAAGCGTGCCCCGCACACCAGAACAGCCAGCGGCAAGACGGCTCTACCCAGTTTTCAGCAGAGCTCATGCTCATCACTTTGTTCAGCTTCGCTGAGACAGAAGCGACAGGAAGCACTGTGTAACTCCGAGGCGCATATGCAGTGATCTGACACGTGTGTTCACTGCGAAGCCAGCCCACAGCAAGACCAGCCAGAACCTCCACCGCCCGACACGGTCCCTTCCTGGGTGCGCGGTGGGAACGTTTAGGATCTACTCTCAAGCATACGATTCACGCCTCCAGTATTTACTCATCTTCCAGCTGAACGCCTGTGCCCTCTGACATCTCCCTACTTCCCCCACCCCAGCCCTGGTAAACCAGGCTACTCTCTGTTTCTCTCAGTTTGGATTTTCAGATTCCACGTGGAAGAGAGCTGGTGCAGTATTTGTCTTTCTCTGCCTGACTTACTTCACTCAGCGTAAGGCCCTCAAAAGGTCCATCCAGGTTATTGCAAATGGCACAACTTCCTCCTTTTCATGGCTGAGTAACATTCCATGCATATATACAAGGTAAAATATTGTAAACAAAAATACTGCTAAACTTGATGAGATTAATTCTAAGTTCTATGCAGTACAGAAACCACATAAAATGAAAAAGATAAACCACATCTTTATCTCTGTAACATAAATACTCTGCCAACAAAGAACCAGTATTCAAATATGATGTTACAGACTATATGGTGTCGTTCTATTTGTAATACATGGTGTATACGTAACATACAATATTTTTGTGTGAATAATTATATTTATGTATTGTTACCTAACACATCTGACCATTGAACGACGTGGGTTTGAATTGCACGGGTCACTCACACAGGGCTTCCTCCAGTGGTAAATACCACAGGACCACACACTCTGCAGTTGGTTTAGTCACGGATGTGGAATGACTGATACGAGGGACCAACATGAAGTTACATGAGAATTTTCGCCTGTCCCTGACCCCACGTTGTTTCGGGGTCAACTGTGCATATTTACATAATACATGAAATGCATATGGTGTTTGTAACGCATATACAGCATGTTGTAACTACTCCACACGGACTATTTATAAGACACACATTTCACATATATTCCCAATGCCAGACCCTCCAGCCCTCACGCCCCACTGAAGGGAGAAGAGCACTGAGGAGCTCATGTGAAGGTCGCAGCCCAGACTCGCTAAAACACGGAGACCTGACCATGGCCAGGGGACGCGTCCCCTCCCTCCAGCCCTCACATCTTAGGGCTTCTGTGCAATAACAGGGAGTTACAGGTGGAAAGAAATGCACATTTCAGACTTTATTCAAGAAGAAGTCTGTAGGGAAACTCAAAGAAAGCAGAGGAGACAAAACAAAGACACTAGAAAAAAATATTAGCCTCTGATACCTACCTCTGCGTGGAACAGTAAACGTGGCCTGACCCACACTGATAAACATGAAACCCCAAACCGAAGGCCTCAGTTCCCTTTGCCCTGAACATCTTGTCTGGCTTCCAACAAATAAATCAAATTACAAAGCACGCTAAAAGGCAAAAAGCAAAATGAAACAAAAGGCAAACAAAAATCAAAATAAAATGTATTTGTGGAGGTTGTGGAACCGTGCAGTGTGCGTCTCAGGCAGAGGGAGGAACTTGGGGTGGGGGGTAAATCAGGAAGCTCCTGGGAGAGACAGACCCCGGGCTGCACAGGGAGGCTCTGCTCCATCTGCTGGACAATGCGCCGTGTTACCTCCTGTGCAGCAAAGATGTGTTCTTCACTGACGATGTTCTTCCCCGCAGAGCTGGGGTCCTGGGTGCAAGCGCGCCCCCGCGGCCGTGTGCGCAGCAGGGGGGTCAACAGGGCTTCCACTCTGGTTGCTGCCAAGCATTTCAACTAAATGCTCATCAGCAAAACCATCTTGCTCGCACAAACTCCACGCAGGAGGCGTGCACTGGGCAGCAGACCCCGCTGGGGTAACAAGGCTGTCTGCAGCGGAGACCGGTGTCAGGGCACGAGCTGGAGTGCCTGGGGCAGAGCTGGACACGCACACACCTGCTCACAACCTCTGTCCTCATCCCGGGGCAGCAGAGCAAGCCCGCCTTCTGGGACCCTCGGACAACTCAGAAAGGACACTGACAAGCGCCGGCACGGCTGTTCCACGTTCACTGTCACAAGGGACGTGTGAGATTCAGTTTTCATTCAGACACTCGTGAGCACCTACATGTGCAGACCGACAGCTCCACCCGACGCAGGGCAGCGTGCAGGGAGCGGGGGAGTCAGGGCCCCACAGCCGGAGACATGCCCGTCACCAACTGTAGCTCACGTTTTTATCCTACACCACGGCGCACGCAATTTTCATAAATTAAATTAACCCCTGAAGCAACCCTGTAGGGTGCTTGAGATCAGAAACCGTTAAAGCACTTTATCTGAGATATGTGACTTTATAAACCAACAGCCCACGAAATGTCCAAAGCAGCCTTTGGTTAAATAAAAAAATGACCAAGTGGCACGGAAGGCAGGAGAGAGATCATCAGGCTGGGGCAGGCAGGGGGCGCTCCAGGAGACGAAGAGCGGACCACCGGGAAGGGGGCGGGAACACCCTTATCGGCTGGCTCTTCAGCCTCCGACCCGCGTGCCCCCCAGACACCGGCCCCCCGAGACAGCTGCCCTCTGCGGAAACTGGAAAATAAAACAGCCAAGCAGAAATCCAGCATGGATGCCTTTCCGGTTCCTCCTCAACAGGGAGCCCCCGAAGCGAGAACAGTTGTCAGGGGTCAGGACGACCCGGCATCAGGGGAGACGTGGGGGGCTGCGCGGGGGACTCGGGCTTGAGTCACCTCGAAGATGCCACCATAACCCGAGAGGGCGGAGCTGGGCTGGGGGCAGAGCCGGAGGGATGGGGGCAGCGTGCAGCAGACAGGCCGGACTCTCCTCGGGACAAGAGGGCGGCCTGGGGGCTCCTGCCGCGGCCCTGCAGGGGGACAGGGAGGCTACGGGCTCAGGGCCCCGGGGGGACAAACATGGGCGAGGCAGGCGCCCGCCAGCCCCCCTGCACGATCCAGGCCCCCATCTTACCCGTCCTCTCGTCCCACACTGCCTCTGGTCCAGGCCCTCGGCTCCCCCTGGGGGCAGGCCCCGCCTGCTGTCCGGCTCCTCTGTCCTTCACCTGGCCTTCCCGTCCTTGCTCCTCCTGGCCACCCCAGCTCAGCTCCCTGTGGCTCAGGCTCCGGACTGGACACCGCTCTGACTACCCGGCCTCTCCCCTGCTCATCAGGACCCTCGGTCGGTGCAGAAGCACTGAGGGCCGGAGGCCAGGCCGCAGCACCCAGACCCGCAGTCCATCCCTGCGTCCCGGGGCTTGGCCAGCGTCGCGGGTCCCACCACACCGGCCTGGGCCCTGCCAGAGCTGCCCGGTGGACACCTGGTGCTCAGTAACTGCGTGGCAGTTGCCATCGGCGCCCCAGGAGTTAAGGAACAGGACGGTAACCGACTAAAAATGACCCCATCTCATCAGAACAAAATGTAACACACGAGGCAGTGGGCGCCCGACCCACCCAGGCATGCATTTCCCGGAAAGACGCATCCAAGCAAACCGCGGCGTAAGTCGCCTGAGAACAGTTACAGCTACAATGCTGCCGGCAGACTTACTTCGAAAAGAGTAGAACCACTCGCTGCCGGTGGGTTCTCAGGGTTTGTTCATGTTTCAAAGCAGCTATGCTTGTGTTTCTACCTTCTCTTTGAATCAAAGAGAACCACGGCTCCCGGCGTGAAACCCCCTGCATTCCTTGTCGTAAGTGCCGGGCTGTTCCCTTTCCCCTCACGTCTCCTTCGCTCAGTCCTCAGGCTCAACCCGCAAGAACAAGCCACCATCAGCTTCCACCTGACTTTACTGACTCACCCGTGCGGTGCCTGGAGCCCACCACCTCGGGAACCCACTGCTCAGGGGTCCTGCCCGGGCTCAGAACAACCTCCCAGTCTTTCTCCCCAGGCCTCCCAGACCCAAGGGCCACGGGCTGCTTCCCCAGAGGCACCCCCCAGTCCCCGCTACCCTCCCATGTCATGCAGGCAGCCCCCACCCCGGCCCGGCCTCTGCAGCCAGGCTGTGCTCCTGGACAGGGTCGGCTGACCACCTCCTTCCCACGCAGGGTTCGGAGGCAGGACACCACCCCCATCCCATCCCATCCCCTCACGTCTGCCTCGCCTGTCCCCAGCTCCTCAAGTACCCGCCACCAAAAAGGAAAAGTCTATCCACCTCTCCAGGCATGCCCATTCAGGCAAAAAGACACCTGAAACAGCAGAAGCCCTGCCAACCCTGTCTCCGTCCAGCTGCACTGACCCTCCGCGCCCACCCCTGCTCCACTGGGTAAGGCCCCCTTAGCTGTTGCATTTCCCAAAGAAAGCCCGCTCCCTCGGGGGACAGCCCGGGAAGCACTCCACCCGTGACTGTGCACAGGCACCTCCGATCAGACATGAGTGGGCAGGGAGGGGGACTGGGAGATGTGGACCCCACAGCGGGGGCGCCCGGCCACCTGGGCCCCACAGCCTTAGCCTCCCTCCCTCTGCTGGTTTCCAACTAAAGGATGGGAAGCAGAGGTGGCAGCAGAGCAAAGCAGAGAGGCTGCAGCAGCTGGTGAGGCCCATGGAGGGTGTGCTTGTGCGGGCGGGGGCCATGTGCACCGCAGCCCCTGCGCAGTCTCCGAGAGGACCCTGAACTCCGACTGCACCATTCACGGAAGAGGACGCGGCCCAGATCTGAGCTCCAGTCAGAACTCAGGCTGCTGGGCTGCAACACGGCTCTGGGGACAGGCTGGCAAACGCACCCTCCTCTCCACGACTACGTGGTCGCATACTCATGCTCACACACAGGCACACGCCTGTGTCGGCACGTGCACACACGTACGCTCACACATGCATGGTCTCATGCTCACACTCTCACACTATTGTGCGTGCTCATACTTGTGTTTGCACACACCCGCACACACTCGCACGCCCATGGGGTTCGCAGTCGCCCTGTCACGTGCCCCGTGCTCCTGCAAATCAGCACCCTGGAGAGCGATGCGGCTGGTCACAGGTCCGGCCGCCTCTCAGTGAGGCTGGAAAGCAGCCACCTGGCCCAGGGCGGCCGCGCCCCCCGCACGTCCGAGAGTCGACCCTCTCGCATTTGGATGAGCACCGCACTGATCACAAGGTGTCTCAGCTGGCGATAAGTTCACTTCCTTTTCCTTCAAGTGTTTTTTATTCAGTTCACAGATGAATCCAATTAGCATATCATTGTGACTGATTAAACACGCCTCATGTAATGTACACGTCAAAACACACCCTGAACTTCAGCAGAGAAGGCTCCTGGGCATCCATAAGCAGCTCTGCAGGACAGCCAGCTCCAAACTCAAGAGCTGAAGCACACGCCTGCGGGGCTGCGGGAGACGGGAGAAGGGGCCAAGAGCCGCGGCACCTCTGCACGAGCGAGGAGGGAAGACGCCATCCTCAGCGTCTCTGATGACAGGCTGTTGTCGAGAGGCCCCTGCACCGAGGCCGTCGCGCTGGACCAGCTCATCAGGTGGTGGACTTGGCCTCTGATCCAGAGAAGGTCCTGGGGGAGTGAAGTCGAGAGGCTGTTGCAAAGAGATGCCATGATCTCAGACACGGGGGCTGAATTAACGCGGGAATGGCGTCTGCAAGGAGGTTCTCCTGCTAAGCACGTGCTGTTCATTGCCTGCAGCACCTTCTCATCCTCAGGGACCTCCCTCATGCCCTGTGCACCTGTTCCCTGGTTTCTCGCTTCTCTTCAGGAGAAGGCAGAATCGGTGCGTGGACACTGGGCTGTGAGACTTGTGGGAGGACTGAGCACCTTCACTGCGTCCTCCCAGAGCGGCGACTGTGGACTTGTGGGTGATTTATGGGAATTCCTATACAGTGAGATGGTGTTATGTTCAGCTCAGACGCTCACCACCAGAAACTTCAGGCCCAGGGGAAGCACTTGGTCTCATCCACCAGGGAGCAGGCGTCCTCACATCTCTGCCACACGTGGGGGCCCGGCGGCCCTGATCCCAAGGCCAGGCTTCCCCAGGCGGCTGCCATATGGGACAGAGGCTGTGGGGCTGTGAGCGCCTGTCCCTGCCCTGCTCAGCCTGGGGCTCTGCCCCCACCTCCCACGCGCTGCACCTCGTGGTGGGGGGCCTGCCACAGCCACACGGCGACTTGACAGTTCTGCTCCTCCACCCCCTACTTTGTCCTGGGGGGACTAGCCTTTCAACCATGAGCAACATGAAGAGCGGGGAGCCTCTGCGTCCCCCCCAGGCCCATGACACCCCCGCTGCAGCTCCTGGGGAAGGTCACTATTTAACTCGTGTGGAAAAGAGGAGAACAGACTTTGCAAAAGAGAAAGAAAAACAGTCCAGGACCGGCTGCCGAATCTCACATCCCACGGGGGGGCTCCACAGAGCGAGGGGTGTCGTGACCAAGTGGAAAGTTCGTCAAAGGGACCACATCTGCTGTACGTGGTAAACGATGAACATTCACACCTAACAGAGGCGCACATAAGTTTCTCTTCATTTAACCAGCGTTTAAATGACTGGAGGAGACGTGAAGAAACCCCGGGGCAGGGGGTGCTCCTATGGAGAGAGGTCTCATTTCCAGGACCCTCGGCTGGAAGTGGACGTTCAGATATGGGCCCCCTAGAGGTGGGGGTGCCCTGGGGGTGGACACTGGCTCTGCAGGCCCCTCTGTCCTGTAACTGGGCTGTGCTCCTGTCCTGAGGACAAGAGGAAACCACCACGTTCCAGCGAGGGGACGGGAGGACGTCCCTCCCACACGAGAGCAGCAGGGACTGGCATCTCATGGCAGGGGCTTGGCGGGCCAGGGCACTGGCAGGGGGCACAGAGGATGGGAAGGGAAGCGGACACTCTCGCAGTGGCAGGTGCAGGGCTCACATCCTACCCTCTGTGAGTCCAGAATCTTCTGGGAGGACCTGGATCCACCTGGGCCAGTGACAACACAGGGTCTTGTGCCCACGACCCCCGATCTGCACACCCACATGGGTTCTCATGATCCCAACCCCAGCAGATGCCCCGCAGTGCCCGGCCACGTGGAGAACCCACACACTCCAGACAAATGAGGCCAGCAGAAATCTGAGGGGGGCAATGACAACACCCTGCCAGCCCATCAGAACCCTTCCCCCCTGCTCTGACCTTTTGCAACCCCAGGAGCACAATTCTAGCCTGGCTGGCAGACAAGGAGCCAGGGACCGACGAGAGCAGAGGAGATCGTCACCAGAAGACGAAGCAGAACAGGGCCTCTCACGGGTCTGTATCTGGGTCGCCAACCTCGGCTGCGGTGAAACAGTCGAGCGGGCGCCCGGGCTGGGCTGGGGCTGGCACCCCTCCTGACTTGGCTCACAGGTCACAGGCGATCCTGTGGCCAGTGTGTCCAGGACGCTGGTAACAGCCATGTGGCTCCGGTGCCTCCGAGGGCAGAGACGGTGCGAGGGCGGCGGGCAGGGTCACACGTCGCCTGTTGAACTGATTTGCCTTTCATGGGTCCGTCATCACCCCAAGGAGTCTGTCCCTAACACAACCACCGGCGGTGTCACCTCGATGCCCCTGACACACACTGTGTTTTCAGGGAGCTGGGTCTCAGGGCCAGATGGACTTGGGTACGCACGTGCCGTGTAAATCGGAGGCTGGTTTTTGAGGACCGGCCATCAGAGCTGCGGTGTCCCCGTGCGGGAGGAAAACAGACGAGGGGGCAGGGAGCAAGCCCAGGAAGGCGGTGCTGGCCTCAGCAGCCTGCTGACAGGACACCCGCCTGGGACAAACCTCCCACCACAGCTTCCAAGGGCTTCCTGCCCAAGTGCCAGCAGACTCAGGCTGGTCCCCAAAGCCAGGGCCTGGCCCACGCCCACCCCAGGCAGCTCTCAGCGTCTGCTCCTCCCCTGCCCTTTGGCCAGAGGCACCTCTCCTGACCCCGGCATCTACAGGACGTGCTCTGGCCAGCCAGTGACCACCCCGGGCTCCTCATGTGTGCAGGGGCTACGTGCCGCCCAGCTGCCTGGGGAAAGGGCGGGAACTTCAGACATGCTGTTCAATAGGCAGGTCTCATGGGGCCTCTGCAGTGTAGTGTCAGGAAGATTCAAGTATCAAAGCCCTGGGCTGGTCTGGACGACCCGCAGCAGGAGCGGAGTCTGCGGCACACGGCACCTCAGAGGCACATGACTGTGCAACCACGTGACTGCACCGTGTAACAGCACACGCTGCCACAGCCCCTCACGTGCTTCACATGCTGCGCTGCGTGGTGCGTGCCCTGCTCCTCGCCGCAGACATGACAGGCCGTTCACCACGTCACACTACACGTACGTCCCGCCGCCCCGCCCCGCCACGGCACGTTCGATGCATGTTCATTTCCTCGTTCTCCGTCCTCTCTGCTGGGCCGGCCTTCACTGAGGCCGAGTCCCTGTCCAGTCACTGCGGCATCCCCACCACCCGCACAGGGTCTGGCACACGGCCGGCCCCCAGGAGGCAGCAGCTGAAGGGTGCAGCGGAAACCGGCCTCAACTAAAAGCACCTCCTCAGGACACCTCAACCTCGGAGACAAGAGCTCGGGACTCAGTATGGCGTCTGCCCCTCCTCCGACACCCTGGTTGTGCTCGCGTGTGACCAAGGAGGAAGCAGGCAGTCCCTGGATCCGCATTCCCACCCCTGCTCGACCAGCGGTCTCCGAGCTCTGGGCCCCACCCCCGTCCAGACTGCAGTCTGACCCCGGCCCTGCCCTCACAGGACCGCACCGCGCTGGCATCTGGTTCTGGTGCTGATGGCCCTGCACAGCCCTGGTGCCTGGGCTGTGTTCCAACCCCAGGCAGCGCAGGACCCCAGCAGGAAAGAAGCCCGTTCCCTGAAGGCACCTTGGCCTCCCGTCTGCTCTCCTGGGGGTTGGAGCGGGGGGGGGGACCAAAAACCTGCACGAAAGTACCTTTCTGAGGCCGAGGAGGAGAGGAGACATTCCTTCACAGCCTTTAATGTCTCTGAACAGAAGCAGATTTCGTCATCGTGTGAAGAGGGGGCAGCACCCCCGTTACCACAGGAGCTTCTCAAGCCGAGTCCTGCAAAGAGTGAACGTTCCCCAAAGGACGGTGTTTTTCTCAGTAGCAAGAGCCACATCTTTCTCCCCGACGTGTGTTCTGAGCTGGTCACTGAATCAGTCCAGGATGGAGCCCGCACGCTCTCCACTTCCTCTGCACGGAATGAGGGCTGCGGCTCATCTTCAGATTCCTTTTCTCATCATCAAACAGCACAAAGCCCCTGTTAAAGCAGGGCTCCTCCGAGCCGCACCTCCCTCACTGCACCGCCGCCTGGAGCTGAGCCTCCTCCCAGGGTGCAGACGGGGAGAGCCTGCGGACAGGCCTCCTTCCTGCACTTTGCTTTCGAAACATCATCAATCAGCTCAGGTAAACAAAGCAAATTCTTCCAGGTAACAGTCAACGCAGAATACACAACAGTCAGGGCTGGAAAATCGTTCCGTTTCTTCTTCCAGAATTGCCCTTTCGGGGTCTGCTTCCCTGGCTGATCCCCACGCACACGGTCTCACAGCGACGAATGCCCCGTCCCGCTCACCACGCTGTCCGTCTTCCCGCCTCGGTCCTCCTGTGCAGCGTCCGTCAAACCACATGGACTCCCCACGCCTGCGGCAACCCCTGCCCATCGCTGGTGCCCACACGCCAGCCAAGCTTCGCGGCCCCTCCACAGGGAAGCTGCCCGAGCTGCTGGGCAAATGGGACCCGCACCGCGACGTGTCAGACCCAGCGGGATCGCTCGCCTGGAGAAGTCAGTCAAGGCCGCTCACACCCCGGGCTATGGGCAGGTCAGCGGACCGCCAGCCCCACCCCAAACCCGCCAGCCGCGCTGGCCAGAGTTTCTCTTCTGTGTCGCGAGGCCCAGCTCAGGAGGAGCCCCAAGGTCCCTTTACCCAGAAGTCCTCCGGTTCTCTAACGTGACACCTCGGAGAAGACGTGCGTCCCCGTGCGCCCGGGCTCCTCCTGACATCTGACAGCTGGTCTTCACGTGCAGACGAGCATGGCTCTTGGTGCTGGGCTTTGGGGGCCTTTCCAGGGACCCTCCTTATCCTCCACTGAAAAAGCATGGCGTCTTTCCACATCACGCTTCCCCAGTTCGCTCATACCTGTCCTGGTGTCTCGATCACACCAAGGTGCACGGGCCACCTGTGTCTGGTGACGCGCACAGCTCCCGGCCGCCGGCTCGCGGTCCTGAGCCGCCGTGTCAGAAGCCAGGACAGAGGGTGGGACGGAGGCCAGCTGGCCGGGCTGGATCAGAGACCTGTGTCCACGGCTGCTGCCGCCGCAAGGACCCTCCCCCAGGCCCCTCGCCTGAGGCTCCCGGCTTTCGGGCCCCTGACGTGGGCACGGGCACCTGGGCCAGCAGCCGAGCCCCGGAGGCCAGGAAGGCAGCGGGGACTCCACCAGTGCCTGCGAATCCACTGAGCACTTCTTGTGACCTGAAGGCCCCGCCCCACGTCGAGACGGGTGAGCACCCAGACCACTGGCTGGGCCTGCCCACCCACGTGTGGGCTCCTGCCCCCTTCCTGCTGCCTTCGCACGGTTCCCTGTCTCCCCTCCAGCCCCCCGGGACCCACACAGCCCTTGGAGCCCCCCAGGGCCTGCTTTACAGTCATTTTACCAGGAGCGACCACGTCACTTTCCAAAGCAGATACACCTGCCCCTGTGCAGGGTCCCAGGGTTAAGCATGTGGGTCCCGGGGTCTGGCCGTCCCAGCCACCAGCACCCCTGCGTCGAGAACTGATGCCCACACATGCTCACGGCCTCTGTGTCCGGGGTCCAGCCCTGGGCAGTGTCCAGGGAGAAGCCACAGGACGGCAGGCCCCTCCCTGCACAGAGCAGACGAGATGGCCTGTAAGTCACAGAGCACAGAAGACAGGACGGTGGGAGGAGACCCATGGACCCCATGGGGACGCTCTGCAGGGGAAGGTGGCAGGGGCAGTGGGACTCTGGGCACTGAGACCCTCTGGCAGAGTCCCCACATTCTGTCATGAGGAGGTGCTGCCACGCAAAATCACGATGAGCCGAGCGCCCAGGCTGGAGCTCAGATTAGACCCAGACCCCAGGGAGACGGGGTGCTGAAGACGGGCTCCTGCCTGACGGCCAGCGAAGCAGACACAGCCGCGAAGGGAAGTGAGGAGAAGCCCCCGGCCCCCGGCCCAGGGGAGGGCGGGACAGCTGACCTCGGGCAGGAAGGACACGCACACCACAGGCGGTGAGACCGCCCCCCGCGAAGGTCCCGAGACCCAGAGGCCGCGGTTGGGGGGCAGAGCTCCCAAGGCTCTCCAAGGCGACCCACCGGCCCTCCTCTGAAAGGAGGAGCCAGCAGGGGACGAGAAACGTGATGCTGAAGGGCAAACCGGCAAGAAGGTGAAGAGTCACATGGGGCTCCCTGTTCTGCTCAGTTTGACGACACAGAGGGAAAGTCACCACCCGCCCTTTCTACACACTGAGGACAGCGGGTGTCTCCGTGCGCAAGACCCCGACTTTAATGATCACTTGTGCCTCTCATTGACACCTGAGCCCACAAACTGAGCTGAGCGCCCAGAAAAGGGTCACCCAGTGAAACCAAGAGATCGGGTCTGAGTGAGGCACACAGCACTTGGAGGCGCCGCCGGGGTCTGATGGGGACGGCGCGGTGAAGACCAGGTGGCCCTTCCTGGGCTTGGGGTCACGTTGTACAAAGCTGGCAAAATGAACACTAGAGTCCATCACAGGGAGTGTCTCCCTTCCTGGACGATACAGACACCAAACACCACAGGCAGACGGGGCAGCAGCCGCGCACCTCGGTGCTTCTGCCGCCAGACACGATCCTCGTGGTCGGACTCCTCCTTTGTAAGCCGCTCCCGTGCAGCAGCACGAGGTCATCTGGAATGTGAAGGAACTGAGCTTTCGGCCGTGCATGGGCGTGACCATCTTGCGAGGACGCAGCGAGCCCAAAGCGCCCGGGCCGAGCGGCCATGAGGGTGAACGTAAATGCGCTGGTGCCAGCAGAAGCCTGAGCACTTAGCCGTCGATGCAGCCCTCAGGCCCACAAGGGGCGCGCAGGCTCCCCTTCAGCACATGACGTGGACACGCTGAGAGCGACCAAGAAACTGGACTTCAGATAATCAGCCTCCTTCACCTCAGAAAGCAATAAAATAAATGAAAGGCCACTGTCCTGAATATACTGTCACAGTTCTAAAAAGATGGAAAGCCTTCATTCCATTTTACACCACTCACAGCGCCCATCAGGCCAGCAAACCCGATCTCGAGAGGGTTACGTCCCAGTGTTGGGATGCGCTGCCAACTGCGAAACATCATTAACTCATTTCTGGGTAAAAAAAAAAAAAAACTGGTAACTGATCTGGTCTTATATACGTTCAGTGATCTCCTCTGCCGGGGAACAAGGACGTGAAATGGGTGCTGTGCGGGGAGGGAGAGCCCGTGGCCCCGAGCGCCACGGCCCCCCCACTCAGGCGGCAGAGTGTCCAGGAGACCCTGCGACGTCCTCCCTCCAGACCGCGTGGAGGGCGCTGCACTGCCGGCGGTTGTAACACAGCTCGCCTGCCTCACGGCGAACACACAGGCCCTGCCCTGCGCTCACGGCTGCCCGGTTTCAGGGTGCAGGACATCTGTGCAAGAAATTCTCCTTTAGCCAAACATTCGTGGCCCCAAGTCACTACTTTCACAAATAAGAGTCACAAAAAGCATCCACAGCAGCAGCAAGGGCAGCCGCCCTCGGGAAGCCCTGGAGTTTGTCCCGCTAAGTGCGGGGCCGCTTTGTTTACTGTCACCGGATAAACCTTAGGGTAACAGGATGCGACACAAAGACACCTCAGCCGACGCAGCTAAACGTCCAGATCTGAGTCAGTCAGAGTGCTCTGCTGCATTTCACGTGAATGTCGTGTAAAAGCAGTTCACACATTTAGCAACACGCAGGACTGGCTGAAACAAAGCCGCCTTCCGCCGCGTCTGGGGTCGGTGCACATTCAGACACGCTGCCTACAAACGACCATGAAATACGAGTCCTTCCCCTGAAGTACTGGAAACCGGGGGCTCCAGTTCCGTTATGTTTCCTGTGTTCTTCTTACCAGGCAGAAAAGTTGCACGTTTGTACAAGGTTTCAGAAGCTGAAAACAGACTCGGAGTTGAGGGGAGGCAGACTTCACACTCGCCCTACATCCCATGTGACAAACACCAGCCACACGCCGGGATTCATCCGTGGTTTCAGGACAGGCGAGCGGGAGCCAGGTCCAGCCCCGGTCCAGCCCCGCATCCTGTGCCGGTTGCAGGGGATGGACGCGTAGGCCGTGTGCCACTCACCTGGCACAAGATGGAAAACCTCAGAGCACGAGGGTGTTCCATCCACACCAGGGTCACCGCAGACGCCCCGCACCAGCCCTGTCTCAGAGCCAGTGCTGTGGCCACCGTCCCCCCGCCCCGAAGCCTGGCCACGTTTCAGGGTGCCGCACACAGCCTCCCCTCCCCTCCCTGTCCCCGTCATTATCGGGTCCTGGGAGACCGTCCTTCCTCATGAACAGACAGCTCTCCCGCCGCTTGAGCCGAAACAGCCTTACCTGCCGCCTTCACCGCATCTGCCGGCGTCACATTCCGGGCATTGGCGCTCACCCTGAAGGTCACTGTGGGCCCCGCGACCCTGGAAAAGAGCATGTCACAGGCGTCAGAGCGACTCCGTGCATGGCCCTGCAGCTCTGAACGCTCCGCACACCCACGGCCACCGCTGCGCCACACCCGGCCTCCGTGGGTTTGGGTTTTCTTGGTCACTGTGACTCTGTTCCCAGATTCCGGGAATCCTATCGAGAGGCTTTGCCCATCTAAAAGCCCCGGCAGCGCCCTTAGAAAAACTTCAAATCAGTCCAGTAACCCAACAATAACAGGCAGATCCTCCTGTGAGGGAAAAAGAAACATTGTTATGGAAACAGGTTTTAGTATTTGGTTCCCAAGGGAGCCATAGGCACCAAAAGCTAAAGGAAAGAGACGGGTATTTTTAAAATTCTCTTGACAGGAGCTGTTTAAAAACTTACCGAAGTGTTTAAGAACCACTGAGTATAAAAACGACTGGCAGGGGACTGCCAGACGGCAGCTATCGAAAACCTTCAGAGCTTTTAAAATGCCATGTTGAACACAATTTTAAAATGTACATCCCTATTTTAACAACTGCTTTATTGGGGTGGGGCCGCAGGGCTGCCTTCGTCAGGACCCTCCCAGCTCCCACCTCCTGGTCTGTCATCCGTTTGGACGCCCCATCGCCATCTTTGTTCTCCAGGTCTTCTGGATGGGGCGCCAGTGCAGAGGGTGGACAGGGCGCGGGGATGCCTGGGGCTCGGGGCTGTGTGCGCTCGGCCCTCCCGCCAGACCCCGAGGTTTTCAGGGGTCCCCGGCTGTCAGGATGCTCCTGGCAGGACAGCTGCTCCTCATGGTGACCACTGAGGTCCCGGCTGACAGGCCCTGTTCAGTCCAATGTCCTCCCATCGGTCCGGGGGCCGGGCTTCCCTCACTGGTGACACAGAATCGTACTGACACACACTCTCCGCGGTCTGACTCCCCCGGAGGCACTGACAACCACTTCTCTGAGGTCTTCCAGCAAGTGCGGTGAGTGCCTGCCATGCAGTGCTTAAACGGCTCGCTATCTCATAGGGTCTCCGCCCCTTCCCAAGAGGATGACGGTGACTTGCACACGTGTGGATGACGGGTCCACATTTGGGACGGGGTCAGATATCCGAGTGCAAATGCTTCCAAGATCAAGAGAAGGTCCTCACCAACACCCACCGCCAGCCAGCACTGACAACAGACCCGAGGTCGAGACCCCAGGTTTGCACATGGTCCCTGGGACGTGTCCAATCCCACCACATCTGAAGAGCCCCGGCAGGCAGGACCCCCAAACCCTGGTCTACCCCAGGTGCCGGAATTCTTCTCTAAAGGCCCTGCCTCTCAGAGTTCAGAGACCCAGCACTAGGGGGTCGGGGGAAAACGCGGTTCCCCTGTCCCTGCACCTGTGGGACAACAGGAGCGCAGAAGGGGCACCACGGCTGCCTACCTTCCAGGACGAGCGAGTCACCGGCTTGTGGTTAAGGGACACACGTGATGCCCCGGGCGTGCACAGGTGACCCTGAGATATGTACATGGGACCCTGGACTGTGCACACGTGACCCTCAGACGTGTACACGTGAACCTGGGATATGCACACATGACCCTAGCGTGGGAAGCACTTCCCAGAATGGGGGGTCGGTGTTGCCATCACCGAGCCCCTACCTGACACCACGTCTGTGATGTCCCAAGCCCCCCTGGCCGAGCCCTGGCCCTGGCACCGGCGAGGGGAGGTCACCTGTTACAGAGGACAGATCCAACCCCTCGGGGCCAAACTCGGTGTGAGCTCAGACGCTCTTTCCCCAGCACCTGCTGCGATGAGTGACATGTGACAGTCTGCACAGACGTCTACATCCTGCATCACAGGCTGTCACCCACTGAGACTTTCAACCACGCAGGCCTCTGTTTACTCAGCTGTAAAATGGGAGGTGGTTCTGGCCCAGAGGCTCAGCTTTCCCACAGGAAGCTGCACGTGAAGTCAGTGCCTCGGTGGTGCTGCCACTGTCCAGCAGTGTCCCGGACAGGGGATGGGGGACGGGAGGGCAGACCACCAACTCGCCCCGGGGACCCTGCTGCACACAGACCGCTGTGCGGGGAGCACTCAGAAGAGGCAGCTCCCCTGCACCCCAGGAAGATGACACTCCAGGAAGACACATCTCAGGGACACGCGGACCCACAGTCAGGAAGCGTCAGGTCCCTACGTCAGCAAGGACTCCTGAAGAACGCTGGTGGGAGCTCAACCCCCCACACAGGCACACTGTGCGGGGGCCAGAGAACACTCTGGGGGCCTCGAGCTAACAGCAAGGCTGTCTGTCCTGATTCAGCAAAGATGCCCTTGCTTCTGAGCCCGCAGGCCCTGGAGGCTGGAGACCTCCTCCCTCCCGGAGGCAGCAGGCGGAAGGCGAGGAACAGGCTCACAGGAGAAAGACTCTAAGAGTCAGACACAGGCACACACACCAGGTGGCACCGGGAAGAACACAGCCCAGACCCGGGGAGAGAACTCAGGACTGGGCCGGGCGCCTGCCGTGCAACTCAGACCCAAGCTGCACACCCACCCAGCAGAGCTCCGCTTTTACACAGGAAAACCAAGACACACGGGGCTTCAAGGACCAGCCCCAGCAGTCCAGTTCTAGCACAGACACCACCCCTGGAACAGCGATTTCCTGACCCTCCACTGGGAGCTCTCTGAGGGGCGCACCCCCCCCACCGCCACTGGCCAGACAGTCTGCTGGGCCCAGGGGCACCCGGTGCTCGTGCCACGTCGTGGACGCGCGCTCTCCCTAGAGCTGGTGCTGCCCCGGCGTCTCCGAGGGCCACTCCCTCCCCTGCTCCAGCTCAGGAGGCCCCTCGTACTAGGCTGACCCCCTGCCCACACAGAACCTGGCTGCACAGCTTCATCTTCCGGCCTCAACCCTTCCACGTCACGTGACAAGATTCCAGAATTCCACGCAGGTAGCAGAACCACGCCCACGAGTGCTCCTGAAGCAAATTTTCCATTTCGGGATTTTCTGCACAATTATCTACTCCTGCCTCCCAAAAGTCAGGCAGTAACTTTCCAGAAGACCTCATCTGAGGGCTGACCAAGGAGGAAGGACTGAGCGAATCGATTCCCATTCGGACACGTGAGGAAACAAGGACTCGTGGTTACTGCAAGGTAATTCCACACAACACAGGCCTCGACCAAGACATGGCAGTGGACGAGGCTCTGCCCTCCTGAAGGCCTGAGTGACCACTTCACCCTGCAGGCAGTCTCTTACTTGCAATCACTTTGTGATTGTGTGCAATCCAGAACTCGTTTCTGTCGTGAGGGACTGCCCGGCCTTGAACGCTCTCCTCCTCATGGAGAATTTGGAAGAACACAGAACTTGTGTGTTGCCTTTGAACTCCGAAAGCATTTGCTCAGGTCTGAGTCTCACAGCAGTTCACGCTCCTGCTGCAGCTGACGGGCGACGTGCCCGGTCACGAGGGACCCTGCGTGGCAGCAGCAGACGCTGAGCACAGAGCCCCGTGTCTGAAGGCCCTTCTGCAGTGGGAGGACCCAGCCCTGAAGGACTGCACTCCGCAAACAACAACCTGGAGAAGCCAGGCGGTCATCTCAGCACTGGGCCCAAGGCCTTTCCCGGACACCTCAGAGAACTGGCCCGATGGTCCCTCAGGGCTATGGATGACAAGGGGGACCTCCCTCCCCGGTGGGCCTGGGTTCCGAGCTGCTGCATCAGCCTGTCCCTCAGGAGCTCCTGTTATGTCTCAGCCTTATCCTGCCTCCTCTGGACACCAGGCTGCTTAACTCCTGGGGGAACTGCCGTCATGTGTGTCCCGTCAGGGATGCAGAGAACACGGTCAGTTTCCCGCCCAGACAGCCGGTGGGCTCCTTGGCAGGATGGTCTGCAGCCTCCTCCTGCCCCTCCATGGACGTGGTTCTGCACGTGGAAGGGGAGGGTGTCCTGCAGGGATGGACCCAGAGAAAGTGTCCTGACCTGCAACCTTAGCACCTGCCCTGCTGCCGACACGGGAGAGGAGGTGGAGAGAAAAAGCAGCTTCTACTTTGTCCTCCTGAGAAAAATAAGCACGAGGCTGCAGAGGCGTCCAGGACGGGCGGCGCAGGCACCAAACATGTGTACGCTTACAACAGCATCCAGTTCTGTTTCCGTGTAAATCCAACTTTCCCAGGTGTTTACGTATTTCTCTGTAAATAACGCTGTGTTACTTCCATGGTACAGGGTATGGAGAACACTACCCTCCCTGGTGCGGAGATCCCGCATGCATGGTAGGCCCCACAAAAACGCTACCCTAGCAGAAACCTGCTCGTTCTGCAGATGAGCAGACTGAGACCTCTGTCCAAGGCCTGTGGCATGTGGAGAAGGAGATGCAGGCCCGGGTGCCGTGTCCACAGCCTACTGACACTGCCGTGTGCCCGGGTCTTCGGCATCACTGAGGAATGGAGACCCGCTCCCTGCCTTCGAGGAGCTCAGCCAGTCCTCCAGGAGAGGGAAAGACTCACTCTTCCTGGTCACGGGACCGTGTGAGGAAAGCACAGCCTCCTCCAGGCCCCTCACACTGGACCCCAAACTCCAGCCTGCCCAGCACCTGCAGAAGTCCAGGAGAAGGAGCTGAGAGGGTCACTGCCACCGAGGAACTGACGCACAGCAGGTGATCTTAGAGTCCCTTCTAAGCAACAACAAAGACAATGGCCGAGCCGCACAACTGCTCCTGGCGGGCTCTGCTCCCGGCAGGTTCCCCTGCCGGCTCTCCCCACCACCCGGTCAGCCCCGGGACCAGTTACACAACAGGGTGGGGGGGCCGCACAAAACGGAAACCCAGGCCCCTGTGCTGAGGAATTAAATGTTAAGAGTTCTAAGAGGGCAGAGCCGCAGTGCACCTGGTAGGGGCCCCCTGAAGCAGGGCCCCGGGCCCCAGCCACGCCGCACCCCGCGGCCCACGTCTCAGGGCCGGAAAACCGAGGTCTGGGAAGGCCCAGTAACTCAGCCCTCCCCTAACCATGATGTCACTTCCCAGCAGGAAGCAGGACTTAGGCAATACCCTGAGCGCTGCCGTCTTCAACCAAAGCACGGGATCTACTTCGCGTGAGGCGTGGCCGCCTTGCGCCCAACCTGAATTACTGTTCCTGAACCACAGGGGCTCCTCCCTGCTGTCCCGTCTTCAGTTGAAAGACAGAGCTGGGGAGGTTTGGGCCTCTTGTGATGTTTCCCTGAAATTCCGTCTCCAGCCAGTCGGTGGGCCTTGGAGTCTTGCAGGTGCACAGACAGCCTTCCTGCCCCGGCCTCCGAAGGTGGCATCGCTGAGCAACTCCTGTCCCAGGAGCGGGTGGCACCATCCACCTGTGAGCACGGGCCTGCGGGCTCGGGCCCCTGCACAGGGGCGCAGCCATGGATGGCCCTGGCCTCCTGCAGAGTTGGGTGTCACAGCTGGAGGCTCCCAGCCGTGAGCCATCGTCACTTACCCAGAGCCAAGGTGACTGCTGCACACTCCCAAGTTATCCAGGGCTCTGTCTTCATTTGGGCTCAGAGAGAAGCAGAGGGTCCCCTGACCAGGGAGTTCAAGGCCACCCTCCTCCCTCCACTTCCTTGTTGACCCTTCGTGAGTCAGACAAAACCAGGAGGCAGACCAGCGCAATTCTGCCCCAGGGAACTGAAACATCTTCCAGAGCCTCCACCTCCCAGGGACCCTCACACGTGGATGGGGGTGTCAGCAGGGCAGCGGGATGGGCAGGAGTTAGGGAGGGGCTGCATCCTCGCCGGGCTCCTCCAGGGTCGGGCTGGGCTCCGCACCCCCAGCCCGTGCACATGGGAGCCCGGGGAGAGTGTTGGGCTGCGGGTTCCCACCGTATCTTCAGTAAGTCCCCTCACAGGAACTAATGGCTCCTGCGTCGTGGGAAACAGAAGGTGCTCCAGGATCGGCCGCTGCCCTGCCTCCCGGGCCGGCCTGGCGGCCCAGCTGAAGCTCACTCGTTCGGCGAGGCTGTCTCGGGCCCCACAGCGGCGGGGCTGTGAGCTCAGACTCTTCGCGGCACGGGGGGCCCCGCGGCCGGCCCGCCTGACCGGGAGGGGAGCAGCCAGCGTCAGTCAGCATGCCCGGATGGCCGTGATCAGACTGTAAAATCATACCTGGCCTTCGCGCGCCTGCCGGCGTAATTACATCAGCAGGCTAATGCCATTTTAATGGTCTCTAATGATGTAATAAGAAATAATGGAATTTACTTGGCAGCTACATACCCATTAACAGAACATATTAAGCATCACGGTACTCCCACAGAAACGCAGATGAGGCTGAAGGGGCTGGTCCGCATGGCAGCCGCCTTCCCTCCCCGGGAACAACGATCAGCCTTGAGAGCCTGAAACGTGGAGCCAAGGGCCAGCCGCAAGGTCACCTCTCCCCCAAGGGCCCCGCTGCCCAGGTCAGTCCGTTGAGCCAGCACATGTCCTCACATGTGGCCTCACAGTGCAGGGCCCAGGGGTGACACATGGACCCGCGTGCAAGGCTTGGACCCCACACGCGTCCCTGCACACATACAACATTCTTTAATAGACCCCCCCCGTGTGGGCGGGTCTTAACTGGCCAGGGCTGGGGCTCCTGGGCGCTGTAGCACCAAGAGCACAAGCTCTCACAGCAGGGGGATGGGGGACGCGGCCAGCCGGGGCAAGGCCTCCAGGCAAGGACTTCACGAGGGTCTGGCTCACGCGAGAGCTGTGGCCCAGCCCCCCCCCCGGGGGGGGCGTCCCGGTGGCTCCTGGGAGAGGGTTTCCCAGCTCTTTGAGCAGGAGACCGGACAAGTAACACTGACAGAAGATCTGGTGTCAGTGGCTCAGCGGGCAAGCTCTGTGCTCATCCCCCCGAGGCCGGAGGGAGCCCGGCCGGCCCTCAGGCCGGGGGTGGTGTCTGGGGAGGACTGCGCGGGGGTAGCAGCAGGCCCCAGGAAACGCAGGGAGAGGGTGCGCCAGCTGGGTGCAGGCCATGTCTCCGGAAGCCCCCAGCCCCAGCAGCCCCTCCCACGGAAGCCCTCAGTCCAGACACCCCCAGCTTTGCTCTGGCGACTGAGGGTCCTGCCACCTGGCTGAGATGTGACAAAAGGTCAACGAGACGTACGTGACTGAGATGCCTGGAAGGGGAAGTGATTTCGGGAGCCGCAGGCACCCTGACGGGGGGTCTCCCTCATGAGGGGATGGGATGAACGACAAGGGCCGAGAAGGGGGCTGGCAGGTGGGCGACATCACTGCTGGAATTGGCGTCTTGGGACACATCCCAGATCTGCAGTGCCTCTGAGTGAAGAGACACCGACACCTTCCTCCAGTGGGACCCGAAGCCTTGAAACCACGTCACTCCCAAGAAGAGCAGCGCAGGTGCAAGCCCACGGGCCACACACAGAGGACGCAGAGCGGGCCTGACTGCGCTCCGGGTGAGGTGGGCGGCGACCCAGACCCCATCAGCTTCCGGTGTGGCCCGAGGGCTCCCCAACCTGCGCTGCAGGACTGGGTCTTGCCCACCAACTCCGGTGATGGGGTGGCAGGTGGTCTGGGGGTGGCGGGAGGTGGGGGAAGGGCAGAGGGGCCTCCTCTGCTGTTCGGTCCTGACTTGCCCCACACCCCGCAGCAGCGCCCCTGGTCCTGGGAACAGACTTCCCCCTGGCACTTTCCACCCCTCATGTCCCAGCAGCTGGGGCCACCTCGCCCCTCCATCCAGTCAGGATGGTTTCTTGGAAACAAGGGGCAGTGAGGGGGTCTCGTCTCCAGGAAACGCAGGCCCCGGCTGGGACCTCTGCCTTCTGTTTGCTGCACCATCACCACGGAGGGTTTCGCTAAATGAAAATAACGAAAATTCCTTCAATGCAGCCCTGTGCAGGTCTGAGCGCTTCATGCTAGAGCTGCTCCATGTAAGGACTCTCTCCAGACGCTCCAGGCCACCCACTGCCCTGGAAGCTTCACGTGTGAGTGACGTCACACGGCATTTCTCTCTTCTGGCTGACTTCACTTAGTGCGACAAGCTCCAGGTCCATCCACATTGCTGCAAATGGCATTAGTTTATTCTTTTTTATGGCTGAGTAGTATTCCACTGTATAAACACACCACAACTTCCTCATCCAGTCATCTGTTGATAGACATTTAGGTTTTTCCATGTCTTGGCTACTGTAAATAGTGCTGCTGTGAACATTGAGGTGCAGGTGTCTTTTTGAGTTAACATTCCCTCTGGACATATGCCCAGCCGTGGGATTGCTGGATCATATGGTAATTCATTTTTAGGTTTTTGAGGAACCTCCATACCGTTTTCCATAATGGCTGCACCAAACTCCATTCCCACCAGCAGTGAAGGAGGGTTCCCTTTTCTCCACAGCCTCTCCAGCATTTGTTGTTTGTGGACTTTTGAATGATGGCCATTCTGACTGGTGTGAGGTGATACCTCTTTGTAGTTCTGATCTGCATTTCTCTGATAATTAGTGATATTGAGCATTTTTCATGTGCCTATTGCTCATTTGTATGTCTTCATTGGAGAACTGCTTGTTTAGGTCTTCTGCCCATTTTTGGATTGGGTTGTTCGTTTTTCTGTGATTAAGTTGTATGTGCTGTTTGTATATTCTGGAAATTAAGCCCTTGTCAGTCACATCATTGGCAAATATTTTCTTCCATTCCATAGGTTGTTTTTTTGTTTTGTTTATAGTTTCCTTTGCTCTGCAGAAGCTTGTAAGCTTAATTAGGAACCATTTGTTTATTTTTCCTTTTATTCCTATTGCCTAAGTAGACTGCCCTACGATTGCTAAGACTTACGTCAGAGAATGTTCTATCTACGTTTTCTCCTAGGAGGTTTACAGTGTCTTGTTTTATGTTTGAGTCTTTAAGCCATTTTGAGTTTATTTCTGTGTCTGGTGTGAGGGAAGGTTATTTCATGGATTTACATGTGGCTCCAGCTTTCCCAGCACCACTTGCTGAAGAGACTGCCTTTTCTCTACTGTATATTCTTGCCTCCTTTGTTCAAGATTAATTGACCACAGGCTGTGGGTTTATTTCTGGGCTCTCTGATCTGTTCCCTCGATCCAAGTGTCTGTTCTTGTGCCCTACAACACTGTTTTGATGACTGTGGCTCTGCAGTGTTGTCTGAGGCCTGGGAGGGTTATTCCTCCAGCTTTGCTCTTTTTCTTCAGTGTTGCTTTGGCAGTTCTGGGTCTTTTGCGATTCTGTATCACTTTTAGGGTTATTTGTTCTAGCTCTGTGAAATAGGAGCTGGTGGTCATTTGATATGGATTGACTTAAACCTGCAGAGTGCTTTTGGGCAGTGTGGTCATTTTAACAATATTAATTCCTCCAACCTAAGAGCATGGGATACCTTTCTGTTTCTTTAAATCATCTTTAATTCCCTTAATCAGTGTTTTATAGTTCTCTGAGTATGAGTCTTTCAAAAGGTGATAAACTTAAAGTAAAATAATGGAAGTGGGAAAAAGCATGTGGAAAGCTTCTCAGAGGGCGAGACTCAGAGGCCAGACAAAGTGTGTTTTCAGGACTGCCGGTCCCCTGGCCGGGCACGGCAATGTGGGGTCAGGCCCAGGCCCAGCCCTCTAGGTGCCCACAAGAGGCTCCCGGCCCCACGCAGCGCCCTGGACTGGAGGGTGCACCGGGGTGTCTGCCAGCCTCCCGCAGCACACACGCCTTGCCGCGGCACTGTCCCCAGGGCTCTCCTGTGCGTGCGTTTCCTTGGCCAGACTGGAAACTGCTGTGGGTGCCCCGTGCCCAGCACAGCGCTGTCCCTGGTCTACGACGACACAACTGAGCTATGGCCTCAGGGTCTCGGCCTCTACATCCACCCAGATCCCTACGACTTTGAAGTCCTGCAGCATCCATTAGAACAGGGCCCCTCAGGACATTCTCCGACCCTCCCCCTTTTTAAGCCCAGGCTTCCTGAAGGCCACTGCACACCCAGTCTGGCCAAGCAGGCGTCCCTCTCACGAGGACAGTGAGCCCTACCCAGCACCACAAAACAGAAGTGTTTCCCTCCTGGGGGAGCAGCTGCTGCCCCTCCTCCCTCCACCACCAGCACCACCGGGGCCCCCCTCCTGCCAACCACCCGTCCTCTCTCAACCAGATACTCAGGCCTCTGCATCTGTGCCAGCTGTGCTGTGGACCTGCTGGACTGGTCTCTGCACGCGGCCGTCAACCTGCCCTCCGGGTCCACCCCGTTCTGCCTCCCAGGTGGACACCCCCGCCGGGTGCATACTGCTGCCTCCTCACAGCAGGCCTCCGCCCACCCTCACCAGTTTGCTGCAAACCCTCCTGCTCTCATCCCCTCTGGGCCCCACTGCAGCCAGGCTGCTTCTTCTCAACGCAACTCTTGACAGCGCTCTCTCCTCAGACACCCCCCCATCCAGGCTCCTGAGATAGCCCCCGTGCTCTCCCCCATTCAGTGCTCCTCCCCTGCACAACACCCCCTGCTCCGTGAGCCCAGGTGTGCACACCGGGGGAGGTGAGCTCCCAGCAGCTCCCAGGTCTCTGCCTGTCCCCAGGCATCTTCATTCAGAAGGTCTGCGTGTGTCCTGCGCTCCGGGCTGGGTGGGGGATGCACTTCTCTGTGCGACGGGCTGCTTGCCCTTCTGCTCTCTTCTCCTAGAAGCTTCCGGGACCCAGGCTGGGTGACGGGCTCCCCATGCACGTCCCCACCCCCTCCACACTGACAGCATTTCCCCCAAGCAGGGCAGCAAGCGCCTTGGCGATGCCAGGTCCTGGGAAGTGCTTGGTCACCTCCACCATGTGACCAATGGGGACGAGTACATGTGCAGCTGCTGTGGTCAGGTCCGTGGGTGCAGCTCTCCACTTGGGGGGGTCCGTGGGCGGGTCCATGGGTGTGGCCCCTGTGGGGGCGGACCCGTGGGCGGGTCTATGGGCGCGGCCCTCCACGCGGGTGGGCCCATGGGCGGGTCCATGGGTGTGGCCCCTGTAGGGGCGGGCCCGTGGACGGGCCTATGGGCGCGGCCCTCCACACGGGTGCCCTCCACTCTCGCCAGCAGCATGCTCGCACCTGTGCTCCACACGCAATACCCCCTGCACCTGCCGCGTGCCAGCCCTTCGTCCAGATGTCACAGCTCTTTCCAAAGCCTTGGCCACGGATGAAAAGCGGGGCCGCGGCACCTGGGGACCCCAGCCCTCCCTCGCGGTGAGTGAGCTCTCCAGAAGGCCGGCGGCAGGGTGTGTCCAGGCGGGCACCCTCCACCGCAGACACACGCCGTGCAGGCGGCTCTGACTCACCTGCGGGCCTCGGCCAGCTCTTTCAGGAGATCATAATTCTTATCACACCCAGGCTGTGCTTAAAGAATCTACCGAAACCCCAGCGGGTTCTCCTTTCATTTCCCTCCTGAATAGTTTCTGTGATACAACTACGAGACCCACAGACACACGGCTCTCTCTCCCGAAACCAGTTTATGAACAACCTGCCATGAGCGGAGAGGCCCGGGGCACCTGCACTCACCCGATGTCCACGAAGACGTCGGCAGGCACCTCCAGGAGACGCGCCACGTGCTCCAGCAGCACCTTCCCCTCCTCCGGGTTCAGGGGGCTGGGGGGGGGGGAGCAGAGGATTAGGGGGGGACTCGTTGGTGTCCGAGGGCTGCCAGGCCCCATCCCACCCTGGCCCCCAGGGGACCCTGCCCTCACTGTTCCGGTCACATCTGACCAGCTCTGGGGCGCCGGGATACGGTGCTTCCCCAGCCAAGATGAATAACCTCAACTTCCCGACAATAAGGCGAATGACACAGTGCGAACAGGACCATCAAGGGGCGTGATGGGCCCAGGAAGCAGCAATCTCAGTAAAAACATAATAGGGGAGGGGGCAGACGGCAGAGGGGGCGCAGAAGCAGAGGCTGAGAACCCACGTGCAGGAGGGGCTTCAGCCCAACGGAAACGTGCATTCCTAAGAGGACTCTGTGCTAGAGTGACTCACGTGCCGTGGGGATGCTCAACTGTGAGCCGTGAGACAGGAGGGACAGCCAGTGGCAGCTTCTCCCTAAAAGGGGCCCCTTCTCCAGGAGGGGACCCGCCTGCCGCCGCCAGGGGGACTCAGGTCCCGCTGCAAACCCTGAACCTGGCCTTGGGCATGCAGCTCCTGCGCTCCTGTGTGCTCCTGTCGGTGCCCCTTCAGAGGCGTCCTGGCAGTGCTGTCATGTGGACAGTCACCAGCCAGGGTCCCCACCCACCCGTCCGCCCATCACTCACTTACCCACCCATCCATTCAGCGGTGTGTGAGCAGCCCGGTGCCGGGCGCCAAGCAGGGGACTCAGTGGTGAAGGCTGAGCCCCGCCTCTGGGCCAACACCCACGTGGAGCACAGGCAGCGAGTCACCCGCAGAGAAATGGCGTGTTGTCAGGGCTGAACTCTGTCCCCGGAAATCCACACCCTCAAGTCCCACACCCAGAATCTCAAGGTGGCCTTACGTGGACACAGGGTCTCGCAGACCATCAAGCCAGATAAGCTGGCTCAGGGAGGCTGGCCATCACCCAGCCCCACAGCAGGTGGACGGCAGGGCTGGGCTGTGTCCAGGTCGGGAGGTCTGGCTGGGTCGTCAGAGCCGTCTTTCTGTCTGTGGTCACTTGGAACATGCTTTGCCCACAGATGTGCCTGTTCTGTGCTGAGGGCTCCCTCCTAACTGGACATGTGCAGGACCTCCGTGGTTCCTCCCTCCCAATCCAGTGGGGACAGGACCAAAGCTGGAGTCCTGGCCCTGCCATGAGGATGAGCAAGGGAATTCCTTCCACACGGAAGGAATGCCTCAGAGGAGGCATCTGAGAAGATGCCATGGACCCCCCCAGGTGTGCACACATGCACCTGCAGACACAAGAGACCCCCAGGGGGCACACACATCTACAGATACCCCCAAGAGGAGTCTGCACTGGACAGGAGAGGACGGAGCAGGCACACGGGTACACAGGTGCTGTCGTGGGCAGGTCCTGAAAACAGTGGCAGAGGCGGTGAGGACATCCATTCCTGGGTCGACACCCGCTTGGCCGCCT
Source organism: Camelus ferus (assembly GCF_009834535.1). Lineage (NCBI taxonomy): Eukaryota > Metazoa > Chordata > Mammalia > Artiodactyla > Camelidae > Camelus > Camelus ferus. Next base: position 860,287 of record NC_045702.1, on the reverse strand, counting down.
GTCCGCCGTGCCTGACTCCCCCATGCCCCCCGGGGTGACACCTGAGCTCCAGCTGGCCCAGCCACCCCTCCCTCAGCCCCTCACAAGCCGAATTCAATCACATTCCACGGCATCCCGCCCGCCAAGGAGCCCACACCACCAGGCTCGCCCTCCCTCCCCGAGCCCTGGCCCCCACGCCGGCCCCCCCACTTCCAACCATGAAGGCCCAAGAGGCGCCTCCTTTTCCTAAAACTCCCTCTGCACTTTGACTCAAAACCACCGAGCTCACTGTGAGACCTTAAAAGGTCTCTTTTAAGCTGGGCCCACTGTCACCCTCCTGACCGTATCCTGACCCCTGACCTCCACCCCCAAAACGCAGGATTTTAACACTTTTCTCCATTACAAGATGGTCTACACCAGCCCTCAAGACGATGGTGACACTCCCCAGCCCGGGACACCTTCAGGAGCCGGCCCGCCCCGTGAAGGGGACGCCCCGATGACAGGAGCCGTGACAGCCCCACCCCCACCCCTCCCCCAGCACTGCAAGCTGCCAGGGCCCCAGGCGGGACGGACACATGACAACATGGTTCCCTTCGATCCACCGGACGGGCGAGATGGTGCTGACTGCGCTCAAAATGCACATGCAGCTCTTTCCAACTTATTTTTAAAATACGTGGCCGTCAGCTGTCACTTCATGGTCTGAACTTCCTTAGAAAGCAGCTGGAGTCAATCTCCAAAATCAATGGACAGACACTGCTCGGGCAATTTCCTCTGCCCTGTGACCGCCGCCACCCTGATTGCCTGCCCGAGGCCACCGTGGAGGGGAGATGGGAGCATTTGCAGCAGCTTGGGGTCAGAGCTGGGGGGCTGCAGGGCCCCCACCACTGCCTCGCTGTCCTGGCAGGACGGGTTTTCTGTCAGGAGCCAGGCAGCGTCTCCCCGTGAACGCACTCCCCACCTGAAGCACAGCCACACGCTATTACTGCTGCTCGATCATTTTAAATGAGGCTGCCGCCGGGGAGTCACTCAATAAGCAAAACAGGGGGGATCTAAACGTCCATGTCCCTCACTTGACGAATCTCGTCTGACACGTGGCCACAGCCCGACCTCCGTGACAGCCCCACGACACCACCTGCCTGCACCACGGATGTCCATGGCACCGACACCATCATGCGGCCAAAGAGTGGACACAAAACAAGAAAACTGGGTACATGAGACGACGAAAGCTCCTAGGAGCAAATGAAGACTCAGGAGAGTGGCTTCAGGGCCGGAAATACAAGACCAGAGAAAACATCCTGAAGGTTTCCCTAAGTTCCCTGCCATGTATGACCCTGTGGAAATTATCTCATTTAGTGCTCGGAAAAGACCTGCAGGGAAGGTACCATTATTAACCTCACTTGAAAGAAGTGGAAACAGACCAGAGAAATTAAATTCACTGCCCAAGTTCACGACACCAGAAAACCCCCAAGGAAAACGCAAACGGAAATGGGAAGTGAACGTTGCAGCGCAGGCTCCGGGCGGTGGGGCAAGCGCCCCGCTGCAGCGTGCGCTGAAGAGCGTCTGCACCCACAATGCCTCCACGTCTCGTCTTCCCGGGCATCACTGTCTCTTGCTTCTGAGACAGATGGAATCTGGCTGCGAACAGGATCTGGCCGCGGGGCCGGAGGTTTCCGCCAATCAGACATCCACGTGTGGGACTCTGTGTTCCAGAGCTGTTTGTTCTTTGCTGCTTCACTTCCTGATTTTGAACATTTTACTGTTTATTTGAAAACTCACCAAAGGTTAGGAACCAAATGATGGATGGACTGCAAGATGAAAATGAGCCAACTTTGATACAAATTTTTTTGATGAGCCGATACTTGAAGCCAATTGATCAAATGAGATTTTCATGGGATTCGCAGATTATTCTAGTTATCCGTACCCATCACTATAACCAATAATGGTTTTTATCTTTTTAAATAATCTTGTAAGTTAAAATTTCTGCTAATCCACAGGAACTCTCACCAGTGCAGAGAAGTGATGCTTCTGATGAGCAAATGATGGAGGACAAAGGTATCACAATGATTTAAAATTCCAACTTTGCTTTGGGGCCGCCACCTTCCCTGCAGAGTCTAACAGAGCTCCGGGTTCTCAGAGCACGGGGGAGTGAGCTACCATAATCTGTGCGGCCACACACTTGCAGTGACTGCTGAGGTCCCAGAGCACACGTGCACTCACCTCAAGTCTCCAGCAGTCCCAGATCACTGCTCATTAAAGACGTGTTCATTAACAACGTCCCATCTTCACAGGTAAAAAAATAAACAGGTGAAAAACTGCTGTATTCTAACAACTTATTATTTTTTAATGTCAAGATGACTCTATGCTTCTCAATATAAATATATTCCAGTTTTTGAATAAATATGTTCTCCATAATATATTTAAATGGACATATTCTTCATAATATATTCTCCAAAACAATCTTATTCTCCAGAAAAAAAAATTGCCAACAGCCTACTACAAATCTAAGTACATAATGTCTTAGAGCTACCCTTATAAAAAGAATGGACATTAAAAACATAAAAGGTAGTAGTGTAAAAATGTAAAGGTTTTGTATGCATTCAAAGTTAAGTTGTTATCAACTTAAAATAGACTGTTATAAATATAGGATGCCTACGTAAATCTCATGGTAACCACAGAACAAAAGCCAATAGTGGACACTTAGATAAAAGAGAAAGCAATAATATACAAAGACACAAGATCATCAAATCACAAAAGAGAGGAAGGAAGGAAGAAGGGAAGGAAGAAGGGAAGGAAGGAAGGGAGGGAGGAAGGAAGGAAGGAAGGAAAGAAACTACAAAACAAACAGAAAGCAATTAACAAAACGGCAATAAATTCACACCTACCAATAAATACTTTTAAGTGTAAATGGACTAAATTCTCCAAACAAAAACCACAAAATGGCTGAACTGATTTTTTTTAAAAAAAGACCCAACTATATGCTGCCTATCAGAGACTCACTTCAGCTTTATGAACACACACAGACTGAAAGTGAAAGGTTGTGAAAGATAGTCCATGGAAATGGAAAACAAACAAAAAACAGGGGTAGATAAATCTATATCATACAAAACAGACTTTAAGCCAAAGACTTTGATAAGAGACAAAGGTCATTATATCGTGTTAAAAGAGTCAATAAATTAAGATATAATGTTTGTAACTATATGTGCACCCCACAGAGGAGCACCTAAATATATAAAATATTATCAGATCCAAAGGAGGAAATAGACACTAATATAACAATAGCAAGGGACTTCAATAAGCTGCTTCCAACAGTGGATAATTATCCATCCGTTCAACATGCTCCCGAACAGCCAGTGGGTCAATGGAGAAATCAAAAAATGAATCTGGAAACTCAACTTACCAAAACATAGGGGAGGCGGCATGAGCAGCGCTAAGACAGAAGTTTACAGTGAAAAGCATCTACATTAAGAAAACAGAAGGATCTCAAATAACCTAAGTTTACACCTCCAAGAGCTAAGCCAAAGGTAGCAGGTGGGAGGAAACAAGATCAAAGTGGAAACAGATGAAAAACAGACTAAAAAGACTGTAGAAAAGATCAATGAAACTAAGAGCTGTTTTTTTAAAAAAATAACAAAACTGACAAACTTTTAGTTAAGACCCCCCCCCCAAAGGAGGACTCAAATAAACAAAATTGGGAACGGAAGAGAAGCTACTACAAATAATACTACAGAAACACAAAGCACCATAAAACACTGCCATGAACAACTACACACCAACAACCCAGACAACGTAGAGGAAACAGATAAACTCCTAGAAACACATAACCTTCCAAGATTAAATCAGGAAGGTAAATTGTTAAAGTCCTAACAGGCCAAGAACATGTAAGGAGATTGGATCAATAAACAAAACTTCCCAGCAAAGAAACATCTAGGACCAGATGGCTTCACTGGTGAATTCTGCCAAACATTTAAAGAAGAATGAATGTCAGTCCTCCTCGCTCTTCCAAAAAAACAGAAGAGGAGGGACCACTTCCAAACCCATTTTCCAAAGCCAGCATTTCTCAGATGACACGCGAGACAAGGACCCCACGAGAAAAAAGCCTCTGAGGAGCACAGAGGCAAAAATCCTCAACAAACATTAACAAATCAAGCTCAACAGCACAGGAGAAGGACCACACAGCATCAGGTGGGACTTGCCCCAGGGATGCAAGGATGGTTCAACATCCACAAAGCACCCAGTGTGACGCCCCACAGCAATAGAACGAGGAGCGAACACCATGGTCATCTCAACAGATAAGAAAAAGCACCTGAAAAAATCCAACAATGAGTCGTGACAAAAACTCTCACAAAGTGGGCACAGAGGGAGTGTGCCTCAGCACAATGAAGGCACATACGGCAAGCCCGCCGCTAACACCACACACAGCGGTGAAAAGCTGAAAGCTCTCTGCCTAAGATCGGGAACAAGACAAGGATGCCCACCCTGGCCACTTTCATCTGGCCGCTTTGGAAGTCCTGGCCACAGCAACTGGTCAGGAGAAAGAAAGGGCATTCAAGTCAGAAAGAAAGAAGTAAAATTGTCCCTGTATGCAACTGGCATGACACTGTACACAGAAAACGCCAATGACACCACTAAAAACCTGTTAGAATTAATAAATAAATTCAGTAAAGTTACAGGACACAAAATCAATACACAAAAATCAATCGTTTCTATACACCAACAATAAACCATCAGGAAAAGAAATTAAGAAGACGATTCCGTTTATAATTGCAAAGAGAATAAAACACCAAGAGAAAAGCTCCAGCCCAGGAGCTGAAGCCCCTGCGTGAACGAGGCCCTTGCCGAGTGGCTGCTTCACTGGCACCACCTCTGCGTCCACAGCCTCCGCTCCGTGTCACGCTGTGTCTGGCCCTTGGGGCGGCCCCTTCATGCCACTTCTGGTCTGGTCACGTGATCCCAGGGAGACACAGCTCAGTGCAAATGCCTCCCAGGCACATTCCTCCACCCTGGTTTGGGGCCGCAGAGTCACTGGGGTGGCTGAAGGGCCAGACGTCTAAACTGGGTGGAGGCCCGGAGTGCCCATGGGCAGAGTGGTCCCCGACCCCTGGACTCACCAACAACAATCACCAGCAGGGCTGGAAGAGGCGCTGCAAAGGCAGGTGCCGGGCCTGAGTGCCTCGTAGCCGGCTGCAGCGGAGAGGAGCCGGGAAGGAGCGCAGGGACCACCAGGGTGGCTGGGAGAGCCTGTCGGCACCACACCCTGCACGATGAGCCACAACCACATCTGCCCTCAGAGGCGGTGTCCACAGGGGAGCCACTGTGGTTCCCGCCACTCTCACCTCTTCCTGGACGCTGAACGCAGTGCAAACACAGGCTCCCAGACGGCCGTGCGATCAGGGTGCGGGAGGAGGGGAGGGAAGCCCTTCTCTCCTGACTCCCCTCCCGCACCCGCCCGCGTGGCCTCAGCCTCCCCCAGCAGCACCCCGTGTCGGATGGGGTCTCCGCCAAACCCACTCCGGATGCAAGGCCTCCGCCAGTGCAGCCCCAGTGAGAAGCAGTGGGTGGGTGCTCTGCTGTCCCCCCTCCCCCCGGCCCCTAGGAGGCCGGAGTCATGGGAAGCTGTCTCAGATTTAAGTCCAGCCCAGTTCACAGCATGCACGGACGCCGCCTCGAAGGTCTGCCCCGCAGCGCAGAGGGAGCAAGGTGGGGTTACAGAGCTGGTGGGCCGGTCTCCTGTTCCCCCTTCTCCCCTCGGCAGTGGAGGACACAGGAGAGCGCACCCTGACCTCACCACCCACCTCGCGCCCTCAGGGGCCCCAAGTCTGTGGGAGAAACCTAAATCCTGCTGGTGCCTGCGGCCTCGCAGCCTGTCCCTCACCACTCTTGGCCCCTTGCCCCAGCCTCGTTTCAGCTCTTCAAGTCCTTGCCCCCCTGATGCAGGGGGACCTTTGCAGGTGCCGCCCCCGCCCGCCGGCCCTTGGAGATCAGAGCAGGGGCCCTCCAAGTTCTGCCTAAAACCGACTCCTTCTCACTAAGCACCCACAGCAGCTCCTCCAGAAAAACACGCTTTATTAAAAGTCATCATTCCAAAAAAAGCATTTTAATTCCTTAAAAAAAGTCATTTTTCCAAGTAAGCCAAGATTCCACAAGCGAGCTACCTCAGGACACTATTTTTTTCCATTTCGTCTTTTCCCTCTGGCTTCCCTACTCGTTTGCAGACTTACTACTATTTTGACAGCAGAACAAATCTTATCTTTTCATATTTTTCTCCCTCCTTCCTATTCTTCCATATGCAGGAGTCAAATTTAAAATGCTCGCCTTTGAAAGATTTAAGTCTAGGCCAATATATAATGCAGATGACACTCTGCAAAAAATCAATTGCAGGGGTTAGGACGTGAAGGCCCCTGGGGATTGCTGTGGAATTTCAGGGCATTGCTGAAGAGGGAGCGCTAAGCTTCCCAATGACTATGGAAATCCAACACCAAGTCCAGCTGTGGGCTGTGCAGACACAGAGACAGACATAGGCATACATGATACAGATGTGGATACAGATGAGTAAATGTGGGTGCAGGTGTCCATGCACCTGCAGGTGGAGAGACGTAGAGATGTGCGGATGTGGATGCAGAGAGATGCAGACACAGAAATGCAGGTGTCGTGCAGGTGCAGATGTGGGGACAGGTGACAGAGCACCTGCAGGTGGAGACGTAGATACAGAGATGGGAACTTATGGTGATCTCTCACTGCCATGATGTCAACACGGCTAAAAGACAAGGGGGTCCTGACGTCACCAGGACCTTCTGAGACCCTCCTACATCTCATGGACCCCAGCTGAGCTGCAGAACCCAGGCTGGTCAGAGAGGGCTGGGCCGTCTGGATCCTTACTCCCCTCCCTGCCCCCACCCACCGACAACAGAGCTTGCCCTTCGAGCAGCAGAAAGATGGCAGGTGGGAAGGAGGCTCACAGTCAGAGACCACAAGGGCCCCCACACACCATCATTTCTGGCATCTTCTGGGGGCTGGACATGGCCGAGCAGACTTGGAAACCACCAGGCAAAGAGGCGCAGATGCTGTTTTAACATCCATGTTTGCACCGCCACTGCCACCAGTCAGAGGCCAGACAAGTCTGCAACATGGTCCCGTCTGGAATTCCAGCCACCAACAGACATGGACACCCAGCCCAGCTCTGCAACCCCCGCCCCCTCCGCGAGATGAAAGGAGCCTACAGGTCCCTGAGACCCAACGGCCACCTGCAGGGGTGGCCTGTGCGGATCCTGAATCAAATAGCAAGTAAACTAAGTGCAGCCCTGACAAAGGTGGGACGGCTGCCCTCGTGAACACAGACTACAGAGCTGGTGTATTAAGGCACTTTTGTCACTTTTAGGTGCCACGTGGCATCACGGGATGTCAAAAAGGAAGAATCCTTCGGTCCTGAGATGCTTCATGAAACGTTTCTAAGACAGCACAAGTGGGGCTTGTTTCAAAGGAGGAGAGGTGGGCGTGGGTGTCTGGTTCACTGGGCCTGGGTCATTATCTTGCTTTGGTGTATGTTCAAAATTCTGTGTAAGAAGGAGCAAAAACAAGTCTGTTGCCTCATGAAAAGCATGACACTGACCGCTGTGGACTGGGGGCCTGTGGACTGGGGGCCTGTGGCTGCATCTCGTCAGCAGGGACACCAGCACTCGACCTGAGGCCACAGGGACCCCACCTGGCACCTGGACATGGCCATCAGGGGGTGTTCCCAGATACTGCCTCCTCCCTCAGGGCAGCGCCAAGGCCGCAGGGTGGGGTCTTTGAACTACACCCTGGAGGAGTTTCTAAGTAGAACCTCTATTCAGAGGCAAGCAGCTTGTCACAGGTGCTTTTAAAGAATCAACTCTGTGACTTTGGGTTTCTGTAACAATCTGATCCACAAACCACCAAGTGCCTTCAGAGGAGTCAGGACACCACTGAGCAAAAATGGGCTCACCCCTGACTCCATTTGACACCCAGGTAAGGTTCTGAGGGGAAGGGCGGGGCTGCACTGGGTGAGGGATTCCGACTGAGGCTGGAGAATCTGGAAGGCTGCCTCGAAGAGGTGGCATCGGAGCCGGTATCAGGAGGTAAAGGGGCAGCATGACACAGAGACTCCTGGCCACGTGCACATGATACCAAAGCAAAAGTACATACCCACACAGACCTGCACATGCCCACACCCCTGCACAACATGCACCTGCACCCACACACCTGTGCACACACACCTGCACACACGTGTGCGTGCCGCCAGACATGTTTTGCCTTGGCAACACCACTTCCATTCTCTGAAGAAAACACAACACTGTTACAAAGCCCGGGGTCAATGTCAGATTCACCAGCGAGGAGACCAGAAGAAAAGGACATATGACTTCTGTGACTCCTTCCCTCAGGACAGAATGAGAGCAAGGACATAGCACACGGTGCTGAGAGGCACGGGCCCCCTCTGAAGGATGACTTGGGTCCTGGTATGTGGGCAACTGAGAGTTTTTGGACTTGTCACCGGAGTGGAGCCTGCGCTCAGCACAGAGCCCGGTCCCGCCCGCCACCCCAGCCATGCCCGCCTGCCCTCCCGCCCGCCTGAGACCCCGTGTCTAGGCTGCAGGGTGACCGGCTGGGGGCCAGGACCGAAGACCCGGAAGGGCTTTGTCTGCAGAGAATCGCCCTGGAACTCGGTTCCCAGCTGGGGACACTGGGTAAGGGGGGTGGGCCGGCCCCTGCTGCACTCCCACTCCCGGGATGCCCCCAACCCGGTCTCCAGGTGACGAAGGGAGAGGTGAAATCGAGGCCAGGACCCGCCCCCGAGCAACGAGCCCTGAGCCCCACTCACTCATGCTGCGTCACGATGTAGCCGTGCTGCTCCCCGGAGGACTTGGCTTCCAGCCGCAGGCCTTGGCTGGGGGGCCCAACCGGAGCCCAGCGCTGCAGCCCCCGTGGTGCGCCCGGCCCCAGCCCTGGCCCCGGCTTCAGCAGCCCCTCTGCCAGCTCCTTGGTGTAGGTCCGGCTCCTCACACTCTCCACCCCGGCGCGCTCCTCCTCGGAGGACAGGGGCGCCGCGGGGGCCTCTGATTTCTTGATCTCTGTTTTGAAGGGCTCTGCAAGTTGAGGGGCTCCAGGCAAGAGAGGGGACCCAGGACCTTGAAGGGGGTCCCCGAGTCTGGCACCCGAACGGCTGACCTGGCAGAAAGAAAATCAGCTTGAGAATGAAGCCCAAGTAACAGAGAAGTGACCCACGCTCAGCCCACAGAGGGTGGGACGCCGCACACGTGAGCCGGGCCATGCAGGGCGGCTCGGGCCCTGTCTGAATGTGCGCCGTCTGGGGACCCTGCAGCTCTGTGGGCCTCCTCCCCCACGTCCTAAATCAGGAACGTGTCCCTAGACCCACGTCTCCCTCCACAGCCCAGAGGGAAGAGCCCATTCTCTCTGATGGACAGTTGGGAGAACTGTTGGTGCTTCCTTCACTGCTCGCTGACGGGCAACAAACCAGAAGCCACTGACACGATGCGACAGGAGGCGTGCTAGCCAGATCCTCCCTCCCCACAAATCAGGTTCCCAGAAGCACACCGCTGTCTCGTTTGTGAGCTGACCCGCTGCAGCCTTAAGACTCGTACTAACGAGCAAAGGTTCTCACGCATGAGACGCCAACGACTGGCTCCATGGGGGGGAGGCGTGCCCGAGCTTCTCCCAGACTCCCGCCTCCCCGGCCAGCGCCACCCAGAGAACCTCGTGCAGCGACCGGGAGGCTCTGCGTCTGCCCATCCAGACCACAGCACTAAGGAACATGGGACGTGTGGCTGCGCCGCGGAGACTCTGAACTCTCATTTACCTAATTTAATGAATTTAAGCTCTGCAGACACACGTGGCTGGTGGCCACCACTGTGGACAGTGCAGGTCAAATGACCTGCAGCCTGAGAAGGTCTGTAAGTGAACCCTAGAGACCAGCACCCACAGGGAGACCTCGACCTCACAGCATGGGCGTATGGCGCCATTGTGCGATGTCACTTCATGTCCCCAGGTGGGGAACTCGGAGGAACACCGAGTTTGTTCTTTGTGTTAACCGTGTGGTTCATATTCCAACAATGGGTAAGTTTTAGTATGTAATCGGAAAACACAGTAGTATGTATCTAAAGGAACATGATTCTACGTGTAGTCTGTATTTTTTCTCAATTTTGGGATTTTCCCTGTATGTCTAGAAGAAATGTCTGTATTTCCTGTATGTTCCCAAACCACGAACAAGAAGACGTCCACTGGCCCCGGCTCCACGTGACCCGAACGAAGGCGCAGACGCCCATCTCACCTCCTTGTGCACGCTGCCACCGTCCTTGGACTCCGCGTCACCTGTGGGGGACACGTGCTCATCAGAATCCACATCAGGAACCTCGGCCCCGGGGCCCCAGCCGTCAAGGGGCCCTCACGAGAGCCCCTCTTTACGGCGGTCAAGCCCGATGCTGCTGGCATAATTCCTTCCACCACCCCCACCTCCTCCGCACCCTGCCGAGCCGTGAGAGATGCAGGTCACCGCTGGGCCAGACATGAGCCAGCCGTCAGTCACGGGACCGGCCCCAGGGACAGGCGAGCTGCCCTTCACGTGGGCTCCCGGCAGCAAGGAGCCCCAGCCGGGGGCGGCGAGCAGCCAGGAGCAGCGGCGAGGCGTCTGAGCCAAGCTTCCCAGCCAGGTGTCTTTGGAGTCACCATTTCTCTGGGGTGCTCGCTTCTCTAAAGGCACGTGCGGGAGTCGGAGTGTGACTCACTGAGTCCCTGTGCTGGCAGCAGGGACACCAGCACCTCCAGGCCCTCGCAGCCTCCATCCAGGCCTCACCTTCTGCCCATCGCTGCCCCTTGGAACGTCATCTGGGCGGCGTCCCAGGGTCTTTTCCTACATCAGTTGAGCCATGTACTCAGCTTGCCAGCAAGCCCTGTCCCAGCCCTCAGAGGAGAGATGTGCACCCTTCCCCTGGGCTGCAGCACACCTGTCTGTGCACCTGCTGTGTGCAAGGCGCACCGTGAGATGCTCTGACATAGCTCCAGCGACTCTGAGAAGCCATTGGGCAGGGAAGACAGAGCCTGCCCCACCCAGAGTCCCTGCTGCCGTGCATGTGTGTGTGACTGTGTGTGTGTGCACGTATTGTATGACTATCTGTGTGTGCATGCATGCGAGTGTGTGTCACGCACATGTGTGTGCATGTGTGCACATGCATGTTGGGGGTGAGGGCCTCTGCTCTCCCCAGAGCAGCCCAAGTGGATGTGGGCCTCAAGCAGGCGTCTGAATGAACCCGTTTCACTTTATTACTCCAACATCTGACTCCTGGTCTCCACTCACACTAGCCAAACAGACACCCTTTCCAACACTCCTGTGTCTTCTAATCCGAACCTCAGCATGGAGGAACCACATGCCTGCTAGAGAGCAACTTACCTTTCAACATAATTGCTCTGGAAGGCTCAGCCTGTTAGGGAAGCTTTCAGAGGAGGAGTTCAGACAAATAAAAACCATTACCACAAACCCCACCTCCCCAGCAGAAAGTGCATCACCGCTGGGTGAGCCACGGCCTCGCACACCCCTCGTCCACACGCGTGCCAGTGCCAGGGCTGGTGCTCACCTGTCTGGTCCCCGCCGTGGGGAGCCACCTCCGAGCGGTCCGCCTGCCCCCTGGGTCCTCCGTCTCCTGGCCGGGCGCCTCCCTGCTCCCCGTCTGCGCCCCCACTTGGCAGCGCACTGGCGATGGCACGGGCCATTGCGTCCACGTCCAGGGCGCCCAGACCCTCCATGCCGCCCAGATGCTGCGGCAGGCCCCGCACGAGCGTCTGCACACGGGCTTCTGGAAGGTCATGCAAAACAGCACGAGCAAAGTGAGAGAAAAGCAGCGGCGTCAGAACAAGGGGACGGGGACGCGAGGAGCCGGCGGGCGGACACGGCCCCGCAGCGGGGGTGGGGTCGGGCCGAGCCGCGCGGGAGCCCTAAACGAGCAGGCAGAGGAGCGTAAAGCTCGCTGGGTGGACGTGGGCGCAGATGGGATGATGGAACAAGGGGGTGAATCTGCAGGCAGATGAAAGAAGCAGGCGTGGTCTGCAGAACAGGGCGAAGGGCTGCACAGGCCTCGGTCGCCTGCGGACGACGTAGGTGGCGCAGGAGCGCTCGGGTCCGGGAGGCCAAGGCACAAAAGGAGGAAGAAACCTCCACAAATCTCCCCAAATCGGGGAAGAGCACTAGCTCGGAGAGTCAAGGTGGACGGTAAACCCCAAGAGGAATTAAACAAAGACCCACCACCGCCTCTCACGGTCGAGCTCCCAGAAAACCCCTGGCAGAGAAGGTCAGACGGCTCAGGTGGTGACCCCGGGACACACTGCGCGTCCTGAAGGACGACACGGGGACACGGGATGTAACTGCACATTTGACGACGGACGCGCGAAGGAACCCGGAGGTGCTAGCAGGGGAGGTGCTGAATCTGGAGTCCAGCCAACCTGGCGGAAACGCTCGTCAAGCACAAGAGTGGAAGGAACATTCTTCATATTGTTTTAAAGAGTTAAGATGGTCCCTCAGCAGTGGGTGCACTGCAGGAAATGCTATGGGAAGCCCCACGGGCTGGGGAGAAGTGGGGATGGCTGCAGGGTGGTCACACCCGCCGGCCTTGGCTCCGTATTCACCACGGACGCCCTGACCTCTGGTCCTCGCGGGTCCTGGAGAGACTGACCCTCCCCGGGCAGCCCACGTGTCCAAACAGAAACACTGCTTCCGAACGCCAACCCACCCACAGCTCTACCCTCCTCCAGCCACTGGCCCCTGCCCCGGTCCCCCCGGGGCCAGGTCCCCACTACTGGGCCGGCCCCCCCAGCCCCGGTGCTGACCATATTCACACCGGCCAGTCCTGAGCCTGCCCCCCCGCCGCCCCCCCCCCCCCCCCGCTCCTTTCTGCAGCAGCACAGAGGGCCCCTGCCCAGGGCGCCCCGCCCCGCCACCAGCCTGGTACTTCCCCACGAGGCCCTGGCACCCCACCTCTTGGGAAACGACCTTTTCGGTGATAAACCTCCACTGGCCTGTGGGACCTGCCACACTGAACAGTAACAGAATCTGCCCCTCGGAGCAGCTTCCGGTGGAAGGAAGCTTAGACCGATGCCTTCCCGAGGCTGCTCCCCCGGGGTCCTCACCCCGACCTGGTCCCCAGGAGGGCACTGCCCCCTGCATCCCCAGAACCACAGGGTCCCACACAGACGTCCTCCCCAACGTTCAGGGACCAAACGTCTGCCTTGAAAATACCTTTCAGCAGTGAGCCTGGAAAAATTCTCGCCTCCTCGTAAATAGAAACACCGTAAAAACGCAGAAAAGCACACCTGACCCAGACCCCCCGGCCCACAGACGTGCGGGGGTCTCTGCTCTTCCTGGGCCAACAAAAGGCGCGCGGTCTGGGAGGGCAGACGGAAGACGCGCGGTCTGGGAGGGCAGACGGAAGACGCGCTGTGAGTGGAAGGTGCACAGCCCCCGCCACCACTATTCTGACAGCACTGCCCTTGTCGCCCTCAGAGACCGTCCCACGTCCGCACGGCCGCCCAGGGCACTTCCCTTCCCCCTGAACAGCTGCCGCCCCCAGACAGCCGCCTGGCTGCGGTCTCCGCTCCTCCGCCCCGCGGGCCGCCTCCCACCACGGAGGACCCCTCGCCTCCAGGGGCCAGGGGTGGGGGCATCAGGACAGGCGGCCGGCAGCGCGCCAAGTCCTGCAGGCTCCTGCTCCACGGAGAAGTCCTGCCCCACAGGGCAGCCCTGTAGCGCCCGTCCACCTCTCTCGAGCGCCTCCAGCCGAGCCCACGGACCCAACACGAGGTCTCGCAGGAGGGCCGGCGGGGCGGCGGAGTGACACCTGGATCGGACGACGGCTGCAAGTCGGACAGTGCGGTCCTGTGACCCTGTCCTCTGGGTGCGAAGGCGAGGCCGCGCCCTGGACGCCCAGCAGACCCCGTGGGACCCCGCCGTGGGCGCCAGGGCACTGTGTGTGGATACACCCGAGGGGCGGGTCAAAACGACAACTCGCAGAGGAAGAAGTGTTCTCCATGGAACACGGACCAGCTGACAGCAGCCTCAGCAGCTCCCCCTCCCAGGGCCCAGGCAGGGGCCACCTCTGGGGCAGGTCCCCGTGTCCTCACAATCACGTCTGCACCATGGACCTGCCCCCAGCATGCAAGGTCGCTGGCAATCAGCTCCATAGGTAAAGGGATCCCCACACCCAGCCTGGGGGTGGTGGGGCAGAGGGGCCTGCCGCCCAGAGCCCCCAGGCAGCGCGGCTCACTGTCCACCCCACCAGCCACCTCACCAGCCACCCTCCCGTGGACACAAACCCCGCCGGCCACACGGCAAGACCACAGCGGCTCCCAGGAGTTAGTGCCATGTCTGGAGTCTGGAGGGCGTGTTTGTTCAGTGATCCTCTGCCACCTGCGTCTCTGGCCTGAAAAGTGGTCGTGACACTGCAAGGGCTGGCGAGGGAGGAAAAATTGGTGGCCTCAGAACAGAGAGGGTCAAGGTCCCTAGTCGTCAGGATTTGCCGTGAAATGAATCACGTCCTCGAGCTGATCAACATGCACTTCTAGAAATGGGGTTTTTTTCAGCCTCACAGGTTTATGAAAAATTGTGAGTGGGAGTGCGTGCTTGCATGTGTAAGCGTGAGTGTGTGTGTGCATGTGGGTTGCAGGTATCTGCTTCGGAGAAGCGACCACTTTGCCAGGAAGAAAGGTAAGCAGGAAAGAAGGGAAGGCGCAGGAAACACCCGTGAGCACCTCACCTCACGTCCCAAACGCAGCTCGGCCCCCTCCCTCGGAGGACGCGTTCCGAGCGTCTGCCGCAGTTTCCTGTGCTACTTCTCATGTGGAGCCTGTGTTTCCCACGGTGGTGCTGTCACCACTGTCTACAGTCACGTTAGGCACAGGGAGACAGGCAGGCGGAGGCCACTGCACAACATGGTGCTGCTCACTCTCCCGCAAACCGACAGAGCTGAGCTCTGGTCTGAAACAGCATCTCCGGGAAGAGGAACGTCCCCGGTGACCATGTGTCCCTGCCCACCCAGAAACCCACGAGCACCGTGAGCCTCCCCCCTCCCAGCAGCCCGAACACAGTCCTGATCGGAGCTGTGTCACAGCGCGGAGCTGCGGCCACCCTCAAGGAGGTCTGCACGCGGCGCCCAGCCCCACTGTCTCTGGGAGGGACTCATGGCAGAATCTTTCCTCCTAAGATCTCAACTTTGTCTGCAGCCTCCCTCCAATTTCAGACCAAGGAGGTGTGCACGGGAGAACCCGACCCATTGGGTGACTGTTCGGGCCCTGGGCTGCAGCCAGAATGAGCCAGGCTGAGCATCTGGGGTGGCAAGGGCAGCACCTGGGGCTCCCTCATTCGGCATCCATGTAGGTGGCCAGCCTGCATCACCGTCCCCCGCGCCCGCTCCCTCCCTGTGGTCGAGTGACTCGCCCAGGTCTGAGCCACTGCCCCTCCCCCCCTCCTCCCCTCCTTCCACAAGCGTTTACTGCACGTCTTCTATGCACAGCCACCTGTCAAAGTGCAGGAATGATGCAGTTAACAAAGCCATGTTTCACGGGACACTCATTAGTAGAAGAGACAGAAAGTAAACAATTCAACACAAATACACAGAACATCGGGTAGGGGGGCTGGGAGGGAGGAGGGTGCGTGACACAGGCTTGCTGGAGAAAAGCGCACAGAGAAGGGAGGTTTCACCAGAGACCCGAAGGAGGTGAGTCCCGAGCCCAGTGAAATGCTGCAGGAAACAGCAAGCACAAAGGCCCTGGTGCAGGGGGACGGAGAGGACAGGAAGGTGGCCCAGGGAGGGGTCGTGTAACATGGTCTCAGACCATGAAAAGGACCTGGGTTTTAACTCAGTGGGATGAGAAGCCCTCACTGGGTTTTGAGCAGCGAGTTTAAAAGGACTGCAGGCTTGAGACAAGGTCCCAGCAGGGAGGCCAAGGAGGGTCAAGCAATGACCCAGGGAGGGGTGACGGTGTGTGAGCCGGCGGAGCTGCACTGGCGGGGGTGCGCTGGGACCTGCTGATGGGCCCAGTGTGAGGAGCAGGAGAGAGAAAGGAGCTAGGTGGGGGATGACCAGAAGCCAAGCTGCAGGAAGCGTGCGAGTGTGAGTCCCTGACGTCAGCAGAGCCGGGGACTGGAGTGGGAGCTCTCGGCAGCCCTTCGAAGCATCCCCCAGGTGCTGTTCTGTCTTGCGATCAAGGACAGGAAGGATGCCGGTCAGGTCAGGGCATGTCAGACCCACAGCCACAGAGGGGCATGACCCTCTGCACAAGGCAAGGTAACCACGTCCCCGGAGGTGTGTTCTGGAACCAGCCCGACCCAGGCTCACTGAGAGCGTGGTTTCAGGCGCCTCTCCAGCCCTGCAGCCTCAGGTTCTGTCTGTTTAGATGGAGTCAGTAATTCCCACTTTGAGAGGGTTATTGAGAAAATGAAGTCAAATGCGTAGACTGTCCACCACACTAACAGGCAGTGTCACTAAGGAGAAGCTGTGCCCCTCTTGCGATACTCTGTCCTGGCGTTTCACAATGTAAAGGGTCTCCCGGAGGTCACTACACATCTCTTTCCCTTCAGCTTCCCTTAGCTCCAGTCTCTCTACGTGGAGGGAAGCGCAGAAACAGACTGCAGCATGAGAGAATCATGTTCTTTAAGATAAAGACCAGAGAACTGGGGAGACTCTCCGTGAGCCTCTTTGACCATAGTAAGAAACACCCACCTTCAAAATGGACTAACAAAATGTAAGCCCTAAAATTGCCTCCTCTCATCCAAAAAAGAATCTTTTCAGATTCCCATTAGCGAAAATAACTTCAAAAAACGTCCTCAGGCACACAATGGCTGCGAGCGGCTGGCCCGCGAGTGAGAACAAGTAGCGCGTGTCAGACGCCAGGCCCCGCGTAACCGCATCAGCCAGGCTGCGTTATCTCAGAGGCGCTCACTGTCGGTCATCCGCAGGTGAACAGATGAGGAAGTCCTTTTCAGAGTCCAGCCAGCCCCAGAGGATTGGAGAGGGACCATGGCACAGAGCGCAATCAAGTACCACATGCATCAAAGTGGAACGTTCTTTTGTTCCATCAACCGCACCGTGTAATTCTGAGGTCTGGCCCGCTTATAGTGACATTTTAAGTAGCTTTCAATGTGCCAAGTGGGCTCTAGCAGCGCAATTACACGAAATGTCAGGACATCAAATACGCAAGGCCTGGAGTAGGCGATCAGCTCCCATGCACAACTGCTGCCGGCCTGACCTACGGAAATTATATGTCCTAATAGGGTCCCTAGACAAACGCTATCAGCTTCAGAGGACAAGCAGTGGTGTGCAGTTAACCTCCCTGCAGAACTCCTTTGACAAAGAGGACATGCCTCACGCACTAGGGCTTTTGCTCCTAAGTGCTTTTATTTACACCATGTATGCATGAGAGTATGGTTTAGCCACATCCAAACACATCATCGTCACCACCCTCATCAGTATCACCACAATCACCATCACTGCCAAGACCAGGCCACCACCATCACCATCACATCACCCTCACCACCACCATCATCACCACCATCATCACCACCAGCATCATCACCATCATCACCATCACCACCACCACCACCAACACCATCATCATCACCATCACCACCATCACCACCACCATCATCACCAACACCACCATCATCCCCACCATCATAACCACCATCATCCCCACCATCATAACCACCACCATCAACACCACCATCGTCATCAACACCAACATCACCAACATCATCATCACCACCATCCCCATCATCATCACCATCATCACCATCACCACCACCATCAACACCACCATCGTCATCAACACCAACATCACCAACATCATCACCAACATCATCATCATCACCACCATCACTATTGTCACCACCATCACCATCAAGAGGAATCTACTTGATCCCTTTTGTTTAGAGAGTATGCAGTCCATTTAATTGCTGGAATCCAGTTGTCTTGTATTTGCAAAGGATTGAGATAAATTTTGTGGGAGGTTATTATTTGATTCTGACCTCATCTGTGCCTCCATCCAGAAGATATGGGAAAAATCAATGATACACCAGCTTCCTGTCTATTTTCACTGAAAACAACATAAACAAAGTGAACTGTTCTCTTTCCAACCTCAGGGCCTACAGTATCACAGCCAAGTGGCATGTATCACTCACAGGCTGAATGAAAAGCCCCAACCTGCACCTGGGATGAAGGGCTCGTCACCCACACAGGCCATGCTGTTTATATGCAGAACTCTGCAGACACCCAGTCTAACTCTCTATTACATGCAATAGTGAGTCAAAGAGCAAAGATCAAACCAGCTTTGGCATTAATCCCAAGATTCAGTTGGTGGTGGGGCTGGCAGTCGAACTGCTTCCTGAAGGAAGTTTCATTTAGATTCACAGTAACATGAGGCCACACTCAGGATGTGAGCTGACTTTTGACAAGGGAAGCAACCTAGACACACGCTGGGTAGCAAACGCCAGGCTCAGATAGAAAACTTCCCTAGAGCGGCCACCCGGGCAGTACCTGAACCCCATCTACACTAACCAAATGGACTGAACCAGCCAAGTATTTGGACCCCATTCAAGAAACATGCCCTGAAGGGTGAGAGCTGTCGAAGCCCCTCTAAGGAGCAAAGGTCAGCTGGCAGACGCCTGGTGTTCTGGTCAACACCACAGTTCCGCAGTTAGGCACTCAATTTTGGCCCAGATCCAAACCAACGTGGATTTTACCACAATTTTTAAAAATTTAAATATAAAGAGTGGACGTGGCACCTTTTATTACCAAAGAGTGACTAGAGTTCATAGGATCTGCCTGAATTTTAATCCAGCATCAGAGGTGGCACCAACCCCGGGGAATCCACTCAGGGGATGGGGGGATGGGGAGATGGGGAACAGCTGCATATGGCCGCCCCCGATAGCCTGCTCAGTGTGACCCCTCACGGTCGCACACAGAGCACAAAGGGCACCTGGATGCTGCCGGGACTGGTCCGCTGGTGATGAGATCAGAGGTGACTTGCTTTCTTCTTTCTCCACACCTACTGTTTCAGTTTTGGATTTATCACTTTTACAAATGGTAAAAAGAACAACAAATAATCCTTTACAAATTGCCATTTAACAGGTCAGCGTCTAGGACCAATTACCTGAGAAACAAAGCAAACTGTTAAATCTGCATTAGACACTTGGTCCTCAAGACCTCTAACCAGCTTTGTCTTAAGCGATCTGACTTTGGCTTAGGTACCATCATTTGCCATCTCAGGGTGCAGTTGCCTCATAAGGAAAAGGAGGTTGGCGATAACACCATCTTTTATGGTTGACGTGAAGAGCAAATGACACTTTAATTCACTCAGCAGTTCCTGGCCAGGCACCTGCTGAGCCCTGGGTGCTAACACGAAGAAGGAGGCACGGCTTGCTGTCTCCCTTCAGCTCACAGCCTAAAAGGAAGATCAACATTTACCAAGTATACACGCACGCGTAACTCAGACGGCGAGATGCATGTCCCCGGAAAGCACTGGCCCCGGGGGGCGGGGGCGTGTCTTGTTGGGATTGTGCACGTTTCAAGCTGAAATCTGCCAGAGAGGCTGCGTGGCCCATGGCTGCCAGACACCAAAGGAGACACACAGGCAGTGCCCCCTCACAGAAGGGCACGATGCCACCTCTGAAGCCATCTTGACAAACGCTGAACACAGTGGTCCAGTCTCTGAGCTCCTCCTCGCAGGGAGCACAAACAGAGGAATGAGGTACGCGCTCTCTCTGGGTTGCAATCAGAAAAACACAGAGCGTGACAAAGTCTATGAGACAAGTGTTTTAAAAAGTTCAGGATGGCAGCCTAGAAAGATTCTGAACTCTTTTCCTCCCATGGACACAACAGAGGCACAACTGCACGCGCACTGGCCCCTTCAGGAAGGGACCTGGACCCTGGGGAACAGCCTCCACCACGAGGGGAAGGACAGCAGCAGGACCAGCAGGGGGCGTGGGAGCCGTCTCGCCGGGAGCCCACACCCCAGACTCGGCGACCCACAAATTGGGAAGGAGCCAAAAGGGATGAACCCTTTGCATGAGGAGTGAGGGACTCAAGCTCCACGTGGACATCCCAACCCCTAGATCCTGCTCAGGAGAGATGAGCGCCCAAAACACCCGGCTCTGAAAACCAACGGGAAATCTGTCCGGGAAAATCACAGAATCACAGAGAACGGGAAACGCGCCCTTACACAGCCCACGTACAGACTCGCCCCAAGACCAACACAAAACATCAGACTGAAAGGTTCCTGGACCACAGATGAAGGGGACCCACTTATGAATCTTCAGGTGCCTGCAGAAGAAACAGGAGCCACTTGGGAAACTCCCCAGGGACAGAGACACTGGAGGGCAACATTGTGGGAATCGTCACCTAACCAGGGAGCACAGGAGGGCATGGTCCCCCAACAGCCTGCCACCCACACCGCAGCCCACTCACAGCCCACCAGGGACAACCCTGCCCACCACCACCCCACTGCAGCCCTGGCTGCCCCACAACCATGGCCCTGCCACAACCATGGCCCTGTGGCAACAAGAGGCTCACAACAGGAGGAAGCATGCAGCCCACACAGGGACACCTGGAGCGCCTGGTGCCCAGGTGGGACTGCGCCTCTGAGCCCCACAGGACATCTCCCTCAAGACCAGGAGAGGCAGCTGATACACCTAACATAGGAACAGACACAGAGAATCAGGCAAAGGGAGGGGATAAAGGAATACATTCCAACCAAAGAACAAGACAAAAACCTCAGAAAAAAGAACTAAAATGAAACAGAAATAAGCAACCCACCTGACAGAGAGTTTGAAATAATGTTTGAGAAGATGCTCACTGAACTTGGGAGAAGGATGTATGAATACAGTGAAAACTTCAAAAAAGAGACAGAAATTATAAGAAAGTACCAAAAAGAAGTTATAGCTGAACAGGAAAATACCCTAGAGGGGTTCAGTAGTCGACTGGACGAGGAGGAAGAATGAATCAGTGAGCTCGAAAACAAAGCCGGGGAACTCACCCAGTCGAGCAGCAAAATGAATAAAAAGAACATTAAAAAGTGAAGACACCTTAAAAGACCCTTCAAACAACATCACGCATTATAACATTCTCATTACAGGGGTCCCAGAAGGAGGAGAGAGAGAGAAAGGGCCAGAAAAATTACTTGAAGAAATAGTGGCTGAAAACTTCCCTAATCTGGGGGTGGAAACAGACATCCAGGTCCAGGAAGCCCAGAGAATTTCAAGTAGGATGAACCCAAAGAGAAGCACACCAAGACACATCATGAGGTGCAATTTAAGGATACGGAGAGGATCTTAAAAGCAGCAAGAGAAAAACAACGTATGACACGCAAGGGAGCCCCCATAAGACCGCCAGCAGATTTTTCAGCAGAAACGTTGCAGCCGGAAGGGAGAGCAAAGTGCTGAGAGAAGGAGACCTCTGATGAAGAATTCTCGACCAGCAAGGTGATCATTCCTTGTCCGTGGGTTACAAGACTCAGTATTGTCAGAACGACCCTCCTGCCCAAGGCAATTCACAGATTCAGTGCAGTCCCTCGCAAAATTCCCATGGCGAATTTCACAGAACTAGAACAGATACTTCTAGAATTTGTATAGAATCACAAAAGACCCAAACAGCCAAAACAAGCTTGAGGAAGAAAACACTGGAGGCACCACACTCCCTGACTTCAGGTTATACTGCAAAGCTGCAGCAATCCAAACACCGTGGTACTGGTGCACGGGCATGCGTGCACACACACACACAAACACACACACACACACACAGATACACAGACACACAGATTAATGGAACAGGATAGAAAGCCCAGAAATAAACCCACACTGATGGTCAATTAATCTACGACAAAGGAGGGAAGACAATACAATGGAGAAAAGACAGATTCTTCAATAAACGGTCTTGGGAAAACTGGACATTTACACATAAAAGAAACTAGACTACAACCTTACACGATACACAAAAAATAACTTAGAATGGATTAAAGACTGGAGTGTAAGATCTGAAACCATGAAATTCCTAGAAGAAAACACAGGCAGTAACTTCATCAACATGAACCTCAGTGATGGTTTTCTGGATCTGACGCCAAAGGCAAGGGAAACAAAAGCGAAAACAAACAAGTGGGACAACGTCAAACTAAAAAGCTCCATCATCAAAGCAGAAAGGCAGCTTGCTGAGTGGGAGAAGACACCTGCAAATCACATAACAACGAGGGGTTAATATCCAAAATATTAAAGAGAACTCATATGACTCACTAGCGAAAAACCAAACACATTGATTAAAAATGGGCAGAGGATATGAACAGACATTTTTCCAAGACGCTACAGCTGGCCAACAGGCACATGGAAAGATATTCAACATCATCAATCATCAGACAAACGCAGATCAAAGCCACAGTGAGACATCACTGCACTCCTGTTATAACAGCTGTTACTGAAAAGACAAGAAATAACACGTGTCGGTGAGGATTTGGAGAACAAGGAACCCTTGTAAGTCGGTGCAGCCACCATGGAAAACAGGATAGAGATTCCTGAGAAAGTTAAGAATATAACCACCATGTGGTCCAGCAATTCCACTCCTGGGTGTTTATCCAAAGAAACCACAAACATTAATACAAGAAGACACACATACCCCAGTGTTCACTGAAGCATTATTTACAGCAGCCAGTAAATGGAAGTAACCCAAGTGCCCATCAACAGATGAAGGGATAAAGAAGCTGTGGGGTATGTATATTTGCATACAACGAACTGTTACTCAGCCATGGAAAGAATGAAAGTCTGCCATTTACCGCAACACAGATGCACCCAGAGGGTATTACGCTAGTAAGACAAGCCAGAGAAAGACAGACACCGTGTGATTTCACTCAGACATGGACTCTAACATCAGATAAACAAAATGAAACAAAAACTCACAGATACAGAGAACAGACTGCTGATTACCAGAGGGGCTGGGGCGAGGGGCGAAACGGGTGGAGGGGTCAACAGCATGGGATGGGCAGCAAGGAGCCCAGGGGTGGTCACACCAGCGTACACAGATGTCGGATTCTGAAACTTATGTAATTGTTTAAATGCTGCAAGGAAAGAAAAAAGAGGGAGGAGAAAACTTCTGTATTTTAAAAGCGGCTTAACAGGTACATTCCCCGACTCACTGGCCCTTCTTTGGATCCTGCCACCACAGAACCGACTATAGGGGAATGTACGGCAGCTGAGAAGTTTGAACGCTTACTAGATATTCAGTGATGTTAAGACATCACTACTAGTTTTATTATGGGACAAAGCTGTCGTGGTTGGGTTTGTCTTTTGGCAACACAGCCCAGAAATATGGACAGATGGACTCCAACAGGGAGTGTGGGGAGATGGTGGGCGCACAAGTGGCCAGAGACGCCGGGAGCTGCCGCTGCTGAGGCCCAGCAATGCCTTGTGGCCGTTCATCCTGCAAGTCTCTCCCCTTGTTTTGTGACCGAAATTCTGCACGACTCTTTAAAGCACTCAGCACAGCTGGGAAGACAACGTACTAGAAAGATGACCGACACCACGACTCAACACAGGAAAACGCCAACCAAACTAGCCACTGAGAAGAACCCCCAGAGAGTGCAGAAGGCGTGTTCAGAGGACGTTCATGAAGATGTGCAGCTCGGCGAACATAAAGGAGGCTGAGGAGGAACCTGGAAAGGGAGGAAGAGCCTTCTGAGCGGGAGAAGCAGTGGGAGCAGACTTGGGAGCTCGCCGCAGTCCATCTGAGGATGCCGGCTCTGGCAGGTTTCAGCCTGCGGTGGGGCAGGGGTATTTCTCTCTTCCTATTTCCCGTAACTAGCACGGAGGTAGTGGACAAATGGGCTTTTTAAGTTGTGGGAGATGGGGAAGGAGACAGAAGGGGTGTTTAGGCAGAACAGACATTGTACAACATTGGGGGTGTGGAGCACAAACACAGAAGATGGAAGTGGCGTCAGCACCATGGAGAGGGCCGGCGTCCCAGCAAGGCCACTCAGAAGAGCGACCTTCAACAGTGCACCCACGGCAGAGCTGTGAGCTGGTGCTGGGCTGGGCGAGGTGCCCGCCACCGATAGAGGTCAGTGCCCAGGGGAGCGCAGGAGGCAGTGGGGCCAGCGAGAGGACTCTCTCAGAGCAGAAGCAGAAAGCAGAAGCAGCCCCAGAGGGAGGGGAAGGGGCGACTCGAGGCAGCGACTCCAGCCTGGCTAGGCTGCGCTCGTGGGCAAACCGCGCTTCGTCCGTGCACAGTCTGCTTCTCAGGACAGGAACCAGAGGAAGGCACCACCCGTGTCCACCCACCCCTCCCTCCCTCCATGAAACTCTGCACCCCTTCCGTTTAAAACCCGCCATTACGGCCATTTGGACAAAGAGGGAGGGAGATCAGAGAGCCACCCAGCCTGGGAGAGAGGCACAGAGCCGCTGCCACGAGGCCTTCGTTCACAAGGCTGACACATCGTCAGTCTCCGTTTTTTTTTCATCTGTCCTCTGTTTGATGTTGTTATTTGCATATCTTCGAAGAAGGCACATTTTAACAGAATCTCACTTTCCATGTCGTGGTCTCAGTTAGAAGGCAGAAGGGAGCCGCCGAGTCTTCTGGAGGAGTGGGAGCAGCAAGCACCCCTCAGTGGGAGGACCGCGGCGGGGTGGACTCACATGGAAGGGCGGCCCCTTGGCTTGGGGGCCGAGCACAGCCTGCCCTGGGAGCCGCATCGCTGCAAGGGGGGTTCTTGTGGGGTCACCACAAATGACCACCAAGCAGTGAGCTGGGCAGCCTGACCACGAGCGGGGGAAGGGGAGACAGGACGCGGGCATCTCGGACTAACCACTATGGGGGGTGTGGTGGGGGCAGTGCAGCCAGAAGTCGCACCCCATCGTCTTTATCAATAAAGTCATGAAACAGCGAGACTGTAGGGAAGGGCTTGAATGAGGCGAGGACTGAACACCGAGGGCCCGCCTCAGGAGACCCAAACCCCCAGTCCACCGCCTGAGCCCTCCCCGCGGGGTAGCAGGACCAGCGGAGAGCTCCCTCCCCACCCACGCGCCCCTCCGCAGGCCCCCGAGGGGGCGGGACTGCGTGAGAAGACCCCCGAAGGGCTGGCCTGGGCGGGTGCGGGAGAAACAGAACCCAGCCGGCAATAAAATCACCAGAGCATGACTTACCATCGTCCATGCCCGGGGCGTTCCTGGGATCTCCTGCAGGCGAAGGCCATCTCTGGGGGGCAGCCAGTGCCGAAAGGACCCTGGGCTCTCTCCACGGTGCGCTCAGGAGGTTGTGCGGCGCGGGGTCGCCCTCCCGGGGGGGCAAGGGAGGCTTCCGAGCAGCGTAGGCACTCAGCGCGGTGACCAGATTCTGCCGGTCCACACCGCCCACTGCCTTGGGGGTGAGCTCATCGGGCTGGAGCCGGCGGAGCGTGGGCAGCGGGCGTCCCCCGGGGAAATCCGCTCGGGGCTCAGGAGCAAAGGTCAGGGCGGACGTCTGCGCCACGAAGGTCAGCGCGCTCTCGGCAAGGGGGTCCTCGCCCTGCAGGGCCAGGAGATGGACAGCAGGTGAGTGTGCATCACCAGCCACACGTCCAGGCAGCCTTGGTCACCCAACAGCGCAGGCACCTGAAACCCATACCCAAGCAGGCACAGCCCTTTCCAGGCCCTGACTGGCCCAGTTCCCAGTCCAATTCCCTGCCGCACTGCTTTCTAACAGCTTCACTGAATACAGTCCACTGGCCACGAACTCACTCAGTTCAGAGTTAATTTTCAGTATATCCACACAGTCACGCAAGCGTCACCACAGTCAGATACCGGAAGACATCCTCTCCCCAAGAGAAACCTTGTGCGCTTCCCCTCCCCCAGCCCAGGCTAGTCCACTGCCCGCTTCCACAACTTTGCCCCCTTGGACATCTCATTAGATGGAAGTGCAACACGTGGCCCTTTATGCCTGGCTTCCTTCGTAGGATGCGATGTTTCCACGGCTGCAGCGTGTTGGTACCACATCCCTTTAATGACTGAAGAATATTCTGTTTTGAGGACACAGCGCATTTTGTTTCTTTATTCATCCACTGGGTTGTTTCCACTTTGGGGCCACTGTGAGGGATGCTGCTGTGAACATTTGTGTCCAAGGTTCTGCATGTTGTGTCTGCTTCCCTGGGCATCGGCTTGGGAGTGTGGACTCGTAACTGGCCCAGGACTGCCCACTGTGTCCCTGCAGGGCTGCACCACATACCCTCCTTACAGCCACAGGGGCAGCGTGTGAGGCTCCAGGCCCTGGGTGTCCTCACCCACACTCGGTGCTGGCGTCTTCCTTACGCAGCTGTCCTGTGGCTGGGCGGTATCTCTGAGGTTCGGTTTGCACTTCCCCGATGGCAAAGGAGGTGGAGCACCCACCCTTCGTGTGTCCCCCAGCCCCGCCTGCAGCACGCTGTGGTCACACAGAGCAGCGCCCCTGGGTGAGCAGCTCCTTCAGCAGGAGCTCCGGCTGCTCATCCTAGCTCCATCCTTTGCTGATCATTTAAATTCCTTTATACCCTACTCCTTTTACAGCGATGTTCCAGCTGGTGATGCTGCCAGCGTCTCTGGTTTGACACCTGACGTGGACCCCAGGCCTCTGAGCCCCACACACTTTCCCTCCACACCCACTTAGTACACAGTCCCAGGAGGACGCATCCCCATCACACTTTGTTCTGCCCACTGCCCCAAACAAGGCCCAGCTCCCCAGCCCGGGACAGCCGTGAAGACGTGAGCAGTCTGGGTCCTCCCTCTGACTGCAGCACCGTCAAAACTTCATGGACAGACACAGTGATATCCCCCTTTGGACCTGACTCAGAGCCCCTTCGTGGTGCGACGGGCCCACAGGGTCTGCGGGCCGTGAATCTTTAAGTCTTGCCAGTTCACACTCTCTCCACGCAACTCCCACGGTGCCACGATCAACACCGAGTCACTGGCTACACACTTGGGTTAAGATGTGTGGCCATCACTGAATTCAAGACGGTGGTTCAGGCTCCCAAGTCTGCCTCCTTTTTAAACTGCATGGCCTCAGCTTCCCAGGACGCATCCCGGTGGAGTGAGCGAGCCGGAAAGCGGGGTGACTGGGTTCCAGTTTCCCTCTCACACATGAACTCGGGCAAATCACTCGACCTCTTGAGACTCAGTTTTCTTCTGTCAAAGGAGATTGGACATGATCCCTAAGGTGGTTTTTATTTCTAAAATGATGTGATTTTAGTTGTCATCTGAATTGCTGAATTTTGTCCAAGTACTGGCTGAAATCAACTGCTTTTCCTTTAGAAGAGAAAAAGCAAGCCTCACGAGAGAGAGAGAGAGAAAGAGAGAGAAAGGGACACGCTCCACAACAAACAGCCCGCCAGCCCCCCGCACAAACGGGGAGGGAGTGTCGGTCTGAAGTCCAGCCTGAACTCTATTCAGAGAGCTGTCTCTGAACAGCCGGTCAGGCCGCAGCGCTGGGGTCCGGGGCTGCCTCGTTGCTGTGCCACGAGCCCTGCTCCTCTCTCGCTGCGAAGGCCGCCGAACCCAGAGCTCCCACTCGAGGGCCTTGAAAGACAGTCGAGTGGGTGCTCGGCTGCAGGACCCAGCAGGCCGAGCACGGTGCAGCAGAGCACTGCGGGGCGCGATCCGTGCAGTGGACAGCGACAGACATGCTGTATGGGTCTTTCATGCTCTGAACCAAATTAGGGTGAAGAGGGAGAAGGAATATTTCAGCAGGCAGGCTGTGGAAAGATTGAAAGCACGGGCTTCCACCAGTCACACCAGGTCCTCTGAGAGCGACTCGGGCACGGCGGTGTCCTCCCGGTGAGGGCACCCTGGTCTCCGGGGAGGCTGAGTGAGGAAGGCAACCTCATGGTCGCTTCACATCCTGGAGGAGAGAGTGCGTGGAGGGAGCTGGGGTCTGGGCCAGGCTGCCAGGGTCTGACTCCACCTCCGCTGCTCACAAGGCTAGTGACCTTCGCTTTGGCGAGTCAGTTAACCTCTGAGTCGTCTGTAAAGTGGGGAAGATGGCCCTGGCACCTGGAACACAGTGGCTCCTGGTGCTGTCCCTGCGGTGCCTTCTTATACCTGTACCTTCTTTGAAGCAGCAGGAAACCTGAGGGTCAGCCCCTGACGGGGGCCATCCAAGTGCACCCTTTGTCACACTGTCAGCTCTGAGTCTAAAAAGCTCCAGCTCACTTTCAAACCCCCTATTCTAAAGATGTTTTAAGCCTCAATTGAACAAACCTATGATTCAAATTTCCTACAATAATGCTGAATAATTTTTGAGACTGTACAGTTGCCCAAATCTGCAACCTAAAAGGACTGGCCGATTTCCAGCACATGGCCTGGCTCCTCCAGGCACATTCATGCTTCAAGCTGCGCGTCAGAGACGCCGAGTGTGGGTGTCCGCAGTGCGATCCCCTCTGTGTGTGGAGCGGTGGAGAACGGCTGCCAGTCTCGCTGCCCTTTGCACTGAAATGACGTCCATCCAGGCTCATCCCTTAACTCATGGTGCTCCCACGGGAGAGGGGGTGAAACCCACTCACAACACACCCCACAGGCGTTGGCTGACCAGACACAGGGGGAGACTGGCCCCGTCTGGCCAGCACAGCTCAGTGGGGCATTTGTAACTTTGCGACCTCTTTGAACTTCACTTTTACCACCTGCAAAACTGGGGAAAAGTTCTTTTTTTCTTGAAGCAGTTGTGAGTATTAGGGAGAGTATAGGGGAACGTGCCTAGTTCAGCTCACAGCTCCGAGGAGGCATCTGATAAACCATAGGCAGCATCAGCATCACTGCCTTCAAGCAGCATCACCACCATCAGCACCATCACCACCACCACCACCAGTGTCACCACCATCAACATCACCAACTTCATTACCACCATCACACCTACTGCTGTGCTGAGCTCTGGGCTACATTCTGTGGAGGAGGAACATATCAAACACGGACCTATCTTCAGACAATTTGCAGACTAAAGTGGGAGTTAAGTCACAGACATCAGTAACTATAATTGAAAGTGTATTAAGGAGGTTTGCTGATAGAGCCTGGAAGGAAGTGACCAGTCAGCTGGGGAAATCAGGGCAGCTTCCTGGAGCCAGCTTCCTAGACCTGCCTGCCCATCAGTGAGGCAGCCATGGAAGTGCCTTCCTTACCTCCCAGCTGCGCCAGCACCTAGGTCCTCGGGCTGCAGGTCGGTGCCTTCCTGTCACGGAAACCTACCCACCCCAGTCCCAGATTGCACAATTATGAATTCAGACTGCCAGGAAGGCCTGCGGGCCCTCCGAGTCCCACATGCCAGCAAACGCTGAGGGGATGAGACCCACGTCTACACATTGGTCACTCATGCTCATCAGACAGTCTCTGGTGCCAAGGATCCAAAACAAATTAGGAAACCCAAATTGGGCCATCTGTGGACCAGATGACAAACATTTCCTCCAGTTTGTCTCACAGCCCGAAGGCAGCGCTGACAAGCACACTGATCAAGACACGCTTGCTGCTGGCGTGACGAAGTCCACAGCAGTGGGGCTGCCACAGGCTCCCTAACGAGATGGCCCTGAGGCACCACCGGACGCAGCTGGACTTGGGGGCTGGGGTCTCAGGAACTCCCACCTCCAGCTCATTAATGTAAGTGGGGGGTTACTTTGCTCTGCTTCTCTGTGCTCCGGCCGCAGAGGGAGATCCTGGCCAGTTGTTCTCTCTCTGTCTCTGTCTGTCTGTCTGTCTGTCTCTCCCAACACAGTGGAAAAGTTGTCAGAGCTCAACAGTGTTCAGGCTCTAAGCTGCCCGCCACGTGCAGGGGAAGGAGATTGGAGGTGTCATTCTTACTGACAGCACTGTCGCAAGACAGGACACTCCTGCAGTCAGAGGAGCCTCAGGCGGGTCTGTCTCTGACCAGGGTAGCTGTGCTCTGGTTGCTGAGATACAGAGCTTTCAGTTAGAAAAATAAGCCCCACACAGCTTCTGCAGAGTTCACACACTCTGAGGTTGGAGAGGTGTTAGGATCTAGACCTCAGGATCAATGATTCTGCACAAGGTTAAGAGTAACACGGAGTGTGGCTGTTAAATCACGGACATCAACAAACGTTATGCAGCTGGAATTACTCTACAGAAACCCCAGCGAAGCACGGAGCAGGTGCCATCCTCAATCCCGTCCCACCCCGCCTCTCCCTCCAGCGTCTCTGCCTCAGGACGTGCGCCTTCTGGTTGGCATTCTGTTCTGTCCTGTCCAGCAGCTGCACCCGCAGCCTCACACCCGCAAGCAGAGAGCAAAGGGACTGGACGGAAGCAGAGGTGCAATCAGCTTTTCCCTCCCCCTTGGATGCGCACGAGGCCTGAGCTGCAGGCCAGCCAACCAGAGCACCCCACTGAGGCCGTCAGGACAGCAGGCACAGCGCGGGTCGTGTGCTCTGAGGACCAGCGCTAGGCCCTTCTTTGGCTTTGAGTGCTTTTCGTTCCCTTTGACCTCCTCAGCAACCCTCTGGTGTAGACACAAGCATCCTCAGTTTCGGGACAAGAGACAAGATCTCCTGTGAGTTCGGGCAGAGCTGGCTTTGGCCACAGAGAAGCAGGCCCGCCCTGCAGTCTGCCCGACGGAAAATGCAGAACCATGCTCAGCTAGGTTTAAGGAGCCAACTCGGGGACCTTGTTTTGGACTTAAAAAATAAACATGAAAAAGTTGGAGGAGAATTTCAGGGCTCTGGTTTCAGCACTACCAACAATTAAGCGTTGAAAGTGGACAGCTGCTGTTTCCCTCATCAGCGGAGGTGCCGAGCAATGGTCTCAAGGGACGTCTCTTTCTCCAGAACGTGTGACCGCAGAAGGCCAGCGCCCCTCAGTGAAGCGCAGGGACGGGTGAACGCCCGTGGAGACCACCCAGGCAGCGTTGCACATGGCGACATGAGGAGTCAAATCAAAACTAAAGAGAAAAAAGAGAACGTCTTCTGCGCACACAGAATTCGACAGTGGAGAGGAACCAGCGAGCACAGAGCCCCCGCGAAGCTTGGCAGGTGCTAGCCACATGCTCAGACCGCCACCACCTCCCCCATCAGGGGTGCTGCAGAGAGCCGGCCACCTCCCCAAGGCTGTAGCATCCACCCTGGGGCGGAAGCGACTAAGGTCCAGCTCACGTGAGCCCAGGACAGAAGCAGAGGCAGAGGGAAGGGCCGCGGGGGCCTGGGCGGGGAGGTGCTGTGATCACACCACGAAAAGACACGAGCTGAGCACCTGCCCTCCTGCATCCACACCATGGCCACCGCCCCACCAGGCGCACAAGCCCACCACGGCCGGGAGGTTGGCTTGCCCCGCAGCTCAGCTCTGAGCTGGTGAGAGTCCTGGATGCCCCGGCCAGGAGAGCAGGCTGCTCTGCAGCGGGACGTCGTCCCGGGATGAAGGGGGTCAGGACGACGGCTGGGACGCCTTGACCCTTCCTCCGTGGACGCACACCACCAGGGCTCGGCCTCCCACCCAAGATCAGTACAAATGAAAGCAGAAGCCAGAAACTCAAAATCAAACGACACCAGAGAGGTGGCACGCTTAAGCACTGTGGCCGCGGTCCTCTGAGCTCTGCAGTTTTGCACATGCTGCTCCCAGTGGCGTAGCTAAGTCCAGGGCAGGAGGGACCCCCGTGTTCCCAAACTCAATCTCCGAAGGCGGCACCGCTTCAGAGACGAGAGACGAGGTGGCGGGCCTGTTGGTGGACCCTGCGTGGTCTCCGGGCAGGGCCCTGTGAGCAAGGCTGCAGTGACAGCCGCCTGCGGGACTTCTCCTGAGCAGCCCGGGGGCACCTGCTGTGTCACAGGACAGACGGACGTTCAGCCGTAAATAAACTGCCAAGTGATGGCTGAGCAGCTCGTATTCCCACGAACTGGAGTGTTTCCATCACTCTTCACCCCACGATGAGTAGGTACTACGGTTCTTTTAACTTTAGCCAGTCTAGTGGACATGAGGTTTGCTCCTTAATCTCCCGAATGAATGATGACTGTCAGCGTCTCGGGTGCCGTTACTGGCCACCTGTTTGTCTTTTTAAGCAAAGCACCTGTTGAGAACTCGCATGCTTGCGCTAGCCGCTCGTCGCTGAGGCGCAGCTGACACGCAGTGAACGGTGCACCTCTGCTCTCACACGCTCTTGCGCAGGCGCACCCTGGGGGAACGGCAGTCAGGACAGTGTGTGCCGGTCACCCCACACGTGTCTGCCTGCCCTCTGGACGCCTCCCCAGCCTCCATCTCCAGGCCCCGCCCGCCCCCAGCCTGCCTCCCGTCCCTTACGCTCTAGTTCTCATTTTCTAAAATTCTGTATAAATGGGATGAGAACATGTGCTCTTTCCTGTCTTTCAATGAGCACAGTTACTCTCAAGTTCATCCATGCTGCTGCGTGCGCCCACGGTATTCACTTTTATCACTAACCAGCGTTCCGTTTAACGGGTGAAATGCAAGGTGTTTATCCACTCACTCGCTGATACGCACTTGGGTTGTCTCCACTCGCTGAAAATTGCTATTGCAGCCTCCATGAACATTCCTGTTCCTGGTGGACAAAGCTTCCCTTCTCGGGCAGGAGTGGGTGGCTGGATAGAGAGCAGGTGTGTGTTTTCCAAAGTGGCTGAACCCCCTTCCACTCCCGCCAGCAGCACGAGAGTCCAGTGCACCCACCTTCTCACCAACATGCGGAGCGGTCAGTCTTCTGCGTTCAGCTGCTCTGACAGGCACGCAGTGGCCTCTCACCACTGCTGTTAACTCGTACCTCCCCAGTGAACAGCCACGTCCAACACTTCACACGAGCTTTCTGCCACCCGTTTGTCCCCCTTGGTGAAGTCCTTTCAAACTTTTGCTCATGTTTTATATCTCTGTTTTTTCCAGTGAGTCTTGAGAGCTCTCTACACACCACGGAGAGAAGTGCTTCTTCAGGTGCACTGCTGGCAAACACTCTTTCCACGCCTGTAACTTGTCTTTCCCATCTCAGCGGTACCTTTCTTCCCAAAGCTTCTGTGAGGAGTGCCTCCGAAGGCCACGGAGCCACCCACCCCAGGCCCCTCGGGGACAAGCCACCCTAACCCTCACCCCCGCCCTCACCCCAGGCAAGTCAAAGCCTGGCAACTCCCGTTCAACCAGTTGCCAGAAAAAATCACGCACACTTGCCCACTAAAAGTTACCAAGATCTCTAATTGTTTCTGTAAACTGTCCTTTTCAAGGTGCTCCAAATCTTGGGTGGCTCTAAAGCAGACTGGCCTCAGTACAAAATGAACTTCCACCCTCGGGCCCGACAGCTGGTGCCTACATGCCGCCCCAAGGGCAGGTGTGTGGAAGGAGGGCTCTCCGGGGACAGCAACTCGCAGTGCAGGCCCCAGGACAGTCTGGGGCACCCTGGACCCACCTGCTTCCCACCCTCCACGAGCACAAGTGGGCCCCATGGCCCCGGCCTGTCCAAGCGGGCGCGCAGGCCCTCCTGAAGGGTGGAGACGCCAGGCCTCCTGCCCCGCCCACTGACCAGGATACAGCGGAAGGCCCAGAGATGCTGCGGGCCTAGGAACCACTGTCCCCATGTGCCCAGAGGGAACCGCCTGGCAGGTACAGACATGCCCCAGACTAGAGAGAGAGCTCCGAAGTCACCTGCGCCAGCGGCCTGTCCAGCTTCAGCCCGGGGAGCGTGTTCGGGGCGGCAGCCTGGGCCAAGGCCTCCAGGTAGGGCAGGTAGCGCTGAAGGACCTCGGCCAGCACGTTGCCCTCCCGGCTGAGGCCCCGTTCGTCCTGGACGCTCTGCTTGGGGCTCCTGAAAAGCAAAGGGAAAGCTTTTGCCAGCCCAGGGCCGTGGCGTCCACCCTGCACTCCAGCCGTGGTGGGAGCCTCTCACGTGGTGGCCTGGGGCGGCGCACCACACTCAGGCCCAGCTTCACGAAGAGGAGAAGTGGGCGGCACTGAGACGCCCAGCGTAATGTAAAGTCCAGCATGGAGAGTCTGAACTCACCCAAATAAAAATGGAAATTCGAAGACAGCTTGACGCTGGGTCTGTGTTGTTTCACACAACAGACGACATCACACATTCTCCTGGATGAAGCCCAGGGTATCGGCACAAGAAACACAAAGAACAGCTCTGACCCTCAAGAAACCCTCAGTCCGGCCAGCGAGAGGCACCTCGGTAACCAGCCATCAGGTTCACACGTTTGTCCCCGGGACCTGGTGGCCCAGGTGCTTCCTCTCCTCAAAGGCCAGAGGCAGAAAGGCAGGCCCTGAAGGCTAGCGTTCGAGGGCTGCTGTGGCTAGGCCTGCCATGTGGGACATTCTCTCTCTGAGGGAAGAATGGACTTTGCACATGAAGCCGGAGGGTCTTCTTCCCGCTCAGTGAGTGAGAGGGACGGCCCGCTGACTGCACCATGTCCTTGGACAGAGCGCTCAACCCGGGCCTGTGTCCCCTGCAGGCATGGACGAGGCCCCGGACCCTCTGACGGGGCAGGTGAGGACGTGGTGGGGATAGTCCTCCGCTCACACAGGCCGCGGTGCTCAGGGAATGGGGTGACACTCGGGGCTTAATCCTGCTTTTTGTACCAAAGTGAACAATAAACTCTCCCTGGGAGATGAGAATTCTGACTTCTCTGCTTTCAGCCAAAGCTGAGGACGCAGACTTTCCAAGGGTCTCAGGAAGAACAAGGGAGGACCCCTGGGCACGTCTGGGGTGACAAGGGCACCCGGGGGGGTGGCTGCAGCACACCCACGGGCAGGGCCCCGTGCAGACACCCCAACTTTGTGGAACTTCAATGCCAGGGAGATGGGGGTACTCTGCCACATGACACAAGGAACTAGGCTTGGTGGCTGCTGGCTGTGGCCGTTTTCATGGGGACAGAAGGCACATCCACCTTACCTGGCCAGGTGGGACGCGTCGGGACGTCGTGGGTAGGTCTGGGGGAGGTGTGAGAGCTCCCGGGCCATCAGGTGCTGGGCGGTGGTGTCCTGCCACGAGGAACCTGCGGGGAGAGCGGCAGGACCTGTGTTAACGAGGCAAAGCCGAGCAGAGCTGCTGTTCCCGGCTTTCCCGCCACGTCGTCCCCTCACAGAGGGCGGTTCACAGCCAGGTCTCCTCCTTACAGACACTCTGGCTCCCGGAGTTCCCTGCACCAGAAACTGCTGGGCGCTTTGCTAGTGGAAAACCAGGCGGGAGGAGGCTGGACAGCTGGACGGCAGGAGCCCCCGGCCAGGCATGCACTCTGGTCCAAAGAGGGAAGCCGTCTGCAGAGAAAGCGGCCAACTTCCCCACCTGGAAAGGTTTGGCCATGGCCCCCAAGCACACACGGTGGCCACCAGGCCTGCTCGCGGCCACGTCTGGGCAACTTGCTCCTCCTAACCCCACCCTGCTCGAGAGCCACACGTTTGAAGTGAAATAAGGGGTACTATTACTAGAAAAGCAGTTATCGTGGGGCTTAATGTACTGTGTCTGGAGCCAATTACACCATATTTATACTCAAATGTTATGACAAAGAGCTTTATAACAAGGGCAAAGCAGTTATGATGGCAAAGTCCATGTGATTATGCATTAATTACATGCACTGCAGATCACATGATAATTATGCTCCGAATTACCAAATAACTCCCAAGAATAATTATTATGCAATTTGTACATTTTAGATCTTATGGTAACACTGTAGCACTTAGCACTATCCCGTGCAATTATCCATAATTATCTAATCACTAAATATCATGTAATTACAGAGATGTATTTTTATGCCCTGTACAAAAACACATTACCAAAATCTTCAAATCAGGACGGCTATGCGTTTGTGTGCGTTGGTGTGTGTATGAGTGCAGCACAAGAAAGTCCAGGACTCACTGAGAACATGCGTTCTCAGTAGAATTAAAAGAACAGCTCTTACATGTAAACTGCCTTCATAGACCCACTGGAACGCTTTTTCAAATGCAAATCTAACATTTTTTAAAACTTACAACTGGCAAGATTCAAACTGTTGGAACAGTTTCCAACTGAGTCTAAATCTCAGAAGACCTGACAGCATTACCCAGAGTGAAGCTGACGGAAAAGTTGCCCCCTCAGCTGCCTCCTGCGGCCACCAGCAGCTGAGGGTGACGCAACGTTTGGAGAGAGGGTCAGAGACCCAGCTGGAGACCCAGCCGGAGACCCAGCCTCACAGGCACTGTCACCCTTACTTTGGGGTTAAACATGCTTAGAAGTAAGCTAGTCTGTTCCGTTTGACAAAAGCACCTAAAAATCGCCCCGCATGCGATGTGTTTGTGTGGCTGTTACTGGTCCCCCCCCAGGAGGCATGTCTGCAGTGTGAGCATGTGGTCCAGCGCTGTGCGCTGAGGAACGGGCACGGTCTCAGCACGCCACTCCCAGAAGGATGGGAGGAAACAGAAAAATCAAGAGCACAGAAGGAACTTACTATGAAAAAAAAATCATTTTTAAAATTTAAATAACAGAACTGCAGTAATATTTTTATCTAAAGAGCAGAGCAGTCTGAGCCGTGCCCGTTCTGGGGTCTGTGTGGAGGCCACGTGATGGATGTGTCTGTCGGGCCAGTGAGGGAACCCTGAACCTCTAAGCGCTCCTGGCAGCACTCGGGAACCGAGCACACAGATATAGGGGCTGGACGTCCTCCGTGAGCGTGTCTCCTAGGCAGGTCGGAGAGACGAGACCCTGGGTGAGCACACACTCGCCTGCTCTTCCCACCTGGCTCAGCCACACCCTGGGCCACACATGAGAGGCTGTGTAGGGTGGAGAGGAGGTGGCAGGTGGCCAGGGGCCCAGGACCTGAGAAAACACGTGTGGGGCCCCCATGTTTCCCTTGGCCTGTCATCTCAGACGTGGAGCTGAATCAACCAGCAGCCCAGGTGCCGACGAGGACCCAGCTGAAGTCGCTTCTCTCTAGTCAGTGGCCAGGAAAGGAGCAACTGAGCACATTGTGGACGATGCAGCTCCCCTACCCCCAAAACCTAGAAGAAAGCACGACCCCACCCCCACTCACACAAAGGCTGAGAGGGGGCCTCCGCATCCTCCACTGTGAGGCCAGTGACCCCGACTGGATCCCCTCTAGGTGGTAATCACCTGTTCATATCAGCGGAGACCACGTTGGGAGTTCAGACTCCCACCCACCCCTCTCCCAGCTGTGAGGACAAGACCCTCCCTGCAGGTGTCAGCAAAGGTCCAGTGGGGAACCCCAACTTCCACCTCCACTGTCAGTAACAGAGCCCCCTCCACACCCCAGCAGAGTGGTGCCAGAAAAAGCCAGTTAAAGCACAAGGTTTACATGAGACCCAGAGTCCCATAATATAACCCAGATATGTCCAGGTTTCAACAGAGAACCACTCTTCTCAAAACCAAGAAAACCTCAAACTGAATGGAGAAAGATGATCAGTAAACACCAGCACTAACATGACACAGATGCCGGCATTTTCTGACAGAGACTGTAAACCCACCATGTTAAAGACGCTTCAGTGAACAATTATGAACACACTTGAAGCAAATTAAAAATGGGAAGCCTCAACAAAGAAATAGAAAGTCTCAGCAAATAGATAAATACTGAAAATATTATAACTGAAAAAGACAATAACCAAAACAAACAGCTCAGTGGATGTGCTTTATAGAAAGATGGAGGGGGCAGATCAGAGAATCAGTGACCTGGAAGACAGAAGAGTAGAAATTACCCAATTCCAGCAACAGAGAGAAGACAGTCTGAAAAAACGGGGGCAGAGTCTCCGGGTTGTGGGGCTGTAACAAAAAATCTAATGCTTATGTCATAAGAGTCCCAGGAGAGGAGAAGGAAGACAGTGCTGAAAGGCACTCCAAAAAATGACTGAAGATTTCTGTTTTGATGAGAATAAACTTAAAGATTCCAGATGCTGAGCATCGCAAATGGGATAAACTCAAATCTCCTCTGGGACACACGATAATTAAACTTCAGACAACTAAAGGCAAAGGAAATAGTAGCCAGAGAAATAACACCATACCCATGAGTTGAACATAATCCAGTGACAGAGGAGTTCTCATCAGGAACCACAGAGGCTACGTGAAATCACACAACATTTTTCAAATGCTGGGAGAAAAAAGCTGTCAATCCAGAATCCTGACAATCCTCCAGTCCAGACACCCAGTGACAATATCGTCCAGGAGTGACAGGGAAATGGAGACATCCTCAGGCAAATGAAAATGAGAGCCTCCTTTACCAGCAGACCTACCCTGAAAGGCCTGCTAAGAGAACTTCTGTGAATAGAAAGGTGGTGACAGAAGGAGAAGCCTCAGAACATCAAGAAGGAAAAAGCATGAAAGTGAAGGTCTGAGGGAATGCGACCCCTTCTCCCTCCCTTGAGTTTCCTGAGTTACGTTTCACAGTTGAGGCAAACGTTATAACGTTGTCTGATGTGCTTCTAGTTATATGCAGAGAAAATATTTTAAGTAACTATAATAAACCAGGTGAAGAATCACTCAGGGAAGTAAGGGTTTAGACCCCACTCAAAATGGTAAAATGATGACACCAGCAAATGGTGACAGTTTTGTACATATAATGTAATATCCATACCAACCAAGAGATACAGTCAAAGCACTGTAGATAAATCAATATGGATTTGAAAAAAAAGTAAATATAACCTAAAGGAATGAAGGAAAAAGAATAGAGAGAAGAAATAGAACAAACAGAAAACAAAAATAGTAAGATGGGATTCAAGGCCTTAACAAACCAATAATTACATTAAACATAAATGGGCTAAATACACCAATGAGGACAGACATTGACCGAGCGGTTTAAAAACGCATGACCCAAATATATGCCATTTACAAAAAACTCACTCCAACTTTCAGGTTGAAAGTAAAAGGTTTAAAAAAAAAACTGTCAGTCAAACAAAAGCAGTAATAGCAGATAAATCTTCAGAGCAAACAAATCAGAGAGAGACACATGCCTCAGGGACAGAGGTAAATCCACCAAGAAGACACACACCCTAAATTCATGTGCACCAAACAACAGAGCTGCCAAGTATGTGAAGCAGAAACTGATAGGACCGAAAGGGGAAACAGACAAATCCAGCTAACGTGGACCAGATCCTAGAATATAAAATAAAACTCAGCAAAATGAAAAGAATCAAAATCATTCAGAGTATATTCTCCAATCAGAATGGAATCGAACTAGAAATCAATCATAGATACGACAAATCTCCAGACACTTGGAGATCAAACAGCACTGCTAAAGAGTCCATGGTCAAAGGGAAACTTAGATGAAATGTCCCATTCCTCAAAAAACACAAACTACCAAACTCATCCAATAGGAGACAGGTAATTTCATAGCCCTATAACTGTTAAGGAAATTGAATCCATAATTTAAAACCTCCACAAAAAGAAATCTCCAGACCCAGAAGGTTTCACTGGATAATTCTACCAAATATTTAAGGGAGAATTAACATGAATGCTACACAATTCCTTCCAGAAAACAGAAAAGGACCAAATGTCCCCAGTTAATTTTAGATGTTAGTATTAGTTAATACTAACATGATACCAAAAGCAGACGAAGACAGTAAACAAAAAACAAAAAACCCTGCAGACCAACATCCCTCATAAATATAAACATTAAGACCCATAAGAAAGTACCTTAGCATATAAAATGCAGCAACACGTGAAAATAATTATACTTCATGCAGTTTACTCCAGGGATGCAAGGCTGGTTTAACCCTAAATCAGTCAATTAGTTCAATACCTACTCACGATGGAAACTCTCAGGAAAACAGGGCCGGGGGGGACTTCAGGGCTTCACCGCCTCGACAACGAGCATCCGCACGAGCCTGCGGCCAGCACCACACTTAACGGTGAAAAGCTGGAAGCTTTCCCACTGCGGTCAGGAACGAGGCAGGGTGTGCTTCCTCACCACGTTCACTCAGCAGAGCTGCAAGTTCTCAGCACCGCAATGGGCAGCAGAAGGAAATGAGAAACATGCAGGTGAGAAAGGAAGAAAGAAACCTGCCTGTTTCCAGGCGATATAATTTCCCACATGGAAAATACCAGCGAATCTACAAAAAACTCCTAGAATAAATTATTTGTCTGTATACTAGCTATGGCCACACTGATGCTGCAACTAACATACTATTTACAGTCACTCCAGAAGGTGAGTACTTGGGTGTAAATCTGACAGAACGTGTTCAGGACTGTGCACACTGAAAACTACACAGTGTTGATGAAAGAAATCAAAGATCTAAGTAAACGACAGGCATGCTGTGTTCATGGGTTGAAAGTCTCAACATAATAACGATGTAAATCCTCCCCAAACCGATACAGAAGTCTCACACAATTCCTATCAAGATCCCAGCAAGAGGCTTTGTGGACACAGACAAGAAACTTCAGTGGGACAGCAGAGGACCTGGGAGCTAAAACAGTCCAGAAAAAAGAAGAAGAAAGAAGGAGACATTTGCTCTACCTACAGATCCCACCCCTGTGACCCAACCGCACCAGCCGGTCACCGAGACCTCGTGGTGCCATGGAGGATGGGCACACAGGTCACCAGAGCAGAGCACGGGACCAGGAAAAGACCCACACAGGAACGTCCAGCAGATTCTGACACAAGTACAAAAGCAACTTGGTGCTGAAAAATTGCCTTTTCGACAGATGGAGCTGGAGGGTTGAGCTTCCAGAGGGGAAAACAGGAGCCTCGACGCAGGGCTCAGGGTTTACACAGAAAGTAACCCAAATGGATTATGGATGCAAATGTAAAATATAAGACAGTGAAAAGTTTAGAGGAATCAAAAATCAAAAATCAAAAATCTTCGGAGCCGAGGTGAGGCAGCGAGTTCTTAGACTTGACACCAAACGTCATCCGTAAAAAGAAAGTCCGATAAGCTGGGTCTCATCAAAATTAAAACTTCTGCTCTGTGAAAGGTCCTGTTAGAGGATGAGGAGGTGCGCACAGACTGGGAGAGAGAACCTCAAACTACACAGCCAGTGAGGGACTAATCTGCGACACAGGCAGAACTCTCAGGATGGGACAGTGAAAAACTCAGTTACAAGTGGGCAAAAGGCACGAAGAGACATCTCATCGAAGAGGATGTGCAGGCGGCGAACCAGCCCACGTGAGGCTGCGCGACAGCATTCGCCTTTGGGGAAATGCAAACGAAACGCACAGCGAAACACCACTGACCCCTATCAGAAGGGCTAGGGCAAAACACAGCGACAGCCCCAAATCCTGGCGAGGATCTGGAGAAACCAGAACACAGCTACGTTTCCGGTGGGGCCACAAAATGGCACAGACACTCGGGAAAACAGTCTGACGGTCTTGGAAAACTAAACATACACATCACACAGCCAGCAATTGAACCCCTGGCCGTTTATCCCAGAAAAATGAAGATTTACCCCAAATAGGAAGCAGCCCAGATGTCACTCAGTGGGTGAGGGGTAAACAAGCAGGTCCTTCCCACAGTGCACAAGCCCTCAGCAGTCAAGACAACTCAGTGATGAAAAGGAAGGCACTGCGGACACAGTGGCGACCCGGACGCACCCTCACCGCTGTAACCTGCACGACCGGCTCCCGTGCCCCCTATCAGGCAGGTCCTCCAGACCACTGCCCTTTCACGGGCCAGCATTGCCATGCTTGGGTGCATGGTCAGCTAAGGTCCAGGTTGAAGTGTGATGAACATATAATAAAGGCATATGCTGACAGCTATGGGAGTAGAGAAACGAAGACACCCGTTTGGAGGGAGAGACCTGGGAAGAGCTTCATAGAGGGTGTGGTGCTCGAACAGAGGTTGGAAGGATGAATGAACAGTCCTCACAGGTGGAGGAAGGTCGGGGCGCGCCCAGGGTGACGGAGGAGCAGAAGACGGGGAGTGTCCCCGCTGCACAGCAGGCGCCCAGGCCCCTTCTCCCCGGTCAGGGCCGGTGAGGGCCAGGGGTCCCTCCGCCAGGGAGGAAGGGACAGGCCGGCGGCTGGAGAACATCCTTGTTCCCTGCAGGTTCCCGGAGTGGGAGGGACCTGCCTGCGTCTCCATCTGAATGGAGTGGGGCTCATCTGGCACCACAGCACAGCAGGGCAGGACTCGGGCACAGGAGGGAGGTCGCAGCCCCAAGGGTCCCCATGACCCATGCCCCTTAGAAAGGCGTTTTTCTGCCCGAGTTACCGCCCTCTCGACCCAACCACACTCACGGCCTCCGCACCGCCGGGGAGCCCGTCTCCTGGAACTGTCTTACTGCAGACTTGAGGTTTCTTGCTCATCACTCTGTGACCCCTTTCCCTCCATTCTTTCACGGCGACTTCCTCCCTGTTACGTTGCAAGTCCCCCAGGTGGGGACAAGGTGGGGGCTGTCCAGGGGGCATGGGTTTCACTGGCCCCACAGTGGCTGAAGCACCTGCCCATGGGTCAGCCAATGCTGAGCCCAGGCTGCCTCGGTCCCTCCCAGGAGAAGAGGCTGCAGGCGCACGCGGGCCCGAGACCGCACGGGGCCCGGAGGAGCCGGGCGTGGAGCAGGGAGGGCGACGCCAAGGCCTCGGCCTGCGGGGCTGTGTGCGCCTGTCACGGCCGAGCGGACGCAGCTCCGCGGGGCCCCACTGCCTCGCTGTCGGTCACGGGGCAGGAGGTCCTCCTGGGCCTCCCAGGTGTCAGGACGACACGAACTCCCACACGGCTTGCAGAGCGCCGTCCGGACAAGAGCGAGCTTTCCCGGAGCGACACGGACACGCCGTTCGAGCCCCGCGCCTCAGGCCTTCGTTTTCCCAACAGCGAAGGAGGACAACCCCAGGGAGCGGAGGAGCGCGAGTGCTCGCCCCGGCCGAGCTCGGGTGGGAGCGCGGAGCGAGCGCAGCCGGGGCGGGGCCTCGCTGCGGGCCGGCAACGTGACGGAGCTCGCCTCCAAGGCAAAGGCCCCGCGCCCGTCTGCGCTGCCGGCGGGCGAGCCTCACGCGGCCCCCGTGGCCCCGGCACAGTCAGCCTCGGGCTGGGGACCAGCGAGCACGCGGGACCGGCTGCGTGACGCAAGACGCCACCGTTTTCCAAACCGTGACACTGCGTCCGTGCTTCCAGCCAGCAGCCGGTGCCGCCACGCCTTCTTCAAAACAGGTTTGCTGACGGCCCCGCCCCTAAGTAAAAGCGCTCGCTTCCCTCCACACGGACCTCAAAGCCCGCGTCATGCCCCCAAACTCGCCAAGCGGTACTGTTTCCTGAAACTTCTACTCACGCTGGTTTGGGCCACCAGGGAGGGATTCCGCCGGCATCTTGTGACTGATTTTTCAATGAACGCCGTAC
The DNA here is from genome assembly GCF_009834535.1 of Camelus ferus. NCBI lineage: Eukaryota > Metazoa > Chordata > Mammalia > Artiodactyla > Camelidae > Camelus > Camelus ferus. The sequence continues at coordinate 817,098 of NC_045702.1, read as the reverse complement.
GGCCCACAGGTCCCCTGACGAGGTGTCACAGCTTCAGGGCCTCCTAGGTGCTTACTGAGCAAGAAAACACTGGGGAGCATTTTTCACAGTCACGGAGATGCTGCAGCTTCAAAACACACGTGGACCTGAGGGAAGAGGGCCACGCAGCTCGAGCGGCGCGGAAACCTCAGACCTCCCGGCCCAGCCCCTGACACCAGACGCGTCCCACACGGGAGGCCGTGCCTTCACTCGGCTGCTCTGTCTCGTTGCTGAAGCTGCTTTCCTTGCCTTTGTGCTGCTTCCAAGTCTCACTTGAGTCTGATCTGGCCCAAACTGCACCCTAGCGGCTCCTGGCCCACCCGCAGGCTCTCCCCGAGGACGGGGCTGCACGCAGCCCCTCCGCACCCCCCGCCCTCCCCGCAGGCCGCCGTCCCTCCCTGTGCTCGGACGCCAGCAACGCGTGGAAGACGAGCGCCTTCCGACGACTCCGACTGGTGACGCGCGCGAGGGTGAAACCCGCAGCGAAAGCAGCCCGCTGAGCCGGGCTGTCCCAGCCAGAGCAGGGCTCTTAGCCCGTAGGGAGCGCGTCAGGAAAGGCCCGGCGTTTCAGTGACGCGGTAGCTGAGGCCTCCGCCCCTTTCGCACAGCGAGGCCACAGCAAGGAGGGCGGCCGCCCCTCCGCGCAGCCCTGCTGCCTCTCGCGGTCCCAGACAGACGCCCCTGCGAGAAACACATTCAGGACAGCTGGGGTGACAGTCGCCATCACTGCGGAGAGGGGGAGGGCCGCCGATCGCCCATCGGCTTCGGGAGAAGAAACACTCAGCTGAGAGCTGGTTCCCCACCTTTCCAGGTCGCTCTGGGGACCCGGGACATGTCGCAGCCGCACTCCGCCCCAGGGGTCCTCGAGGTCTCGGCTGAGGGCCCCAGGGAGCTCCCGGAGGCCAGTCTGAGGACACAAAGGTCCTGCCGGCCAGGCCCCGCCACCCTGGGGGAGCGGTGCTCTGCTCCTCGGCAGCAGTTTCTGCGTGTTCTGAGCACTGAGCACGACTAGGTCCTAAGCCCCCCTCCGCAGCATCTCTGTAGCCGACCCCGGCGCTCCGCTCGCCCCGTCACTGCCCTCCCTCCCACGGCGTAGCGCACGTGCCCCTCTGACCGTGGCTGCAGCACCCGGCCCCGGGCCGACAGCACGCGGCCTCGTTCCCTGGGAGTCCCGCGGCGGCCCCTGCTCAGTGAGGAGGGAACATCGAGGCCGCGTCCTGACGACGGGCATCTCCAGGTCAGACCGCCCTTCCCGGGGCCGTCCGCTGGGGCTCCTTCCCTGGGGCTCGGAAGCACTTCCACGACAGCCTTTATCTCTTAGCTCCCTAGTGCAGAAAAACGAAACTAACCTTCAGAAAGAAGCTTGGGGGCGGCACAAAAGTACCTCAAAGTAGACAAACTAAAAGTGACAAAGTCAACGTATTGAGCTGGAACTCGAGGCTGGAAAGTTCCGACAAACGTGTTCCACACCCCAAACGGGGGGAGGAGAGACACATGGAGCATTCACTTGAGGCGGGAAGCCCCGTAAAGAAACCGCCGGGAAGGGCCGGTGCTCTCCTCCCAGCACCATTCTGTTCCCTGGCCCAGAGGCTCTGTTTCACTTTTTTGCCTCTAAAGCGGCTTACACCTAGAATTCTATTGGTTCCCAGAGCTCACTTCTGATTGGCTACCTCCTTCACTCCTGATTGGCTATTACTCTCACTCCTGATTGGTCCACTTCCGTAACTTCTGATTGGTCCATTTGTAGTACTTTATTTGCATGGAGCTCACTCCTGATTGGTCTATTTCTACAAAGCTTGTTCCTGGTTGGCCAACTTCTGTTGTACTTTATTTGCATACGATGTTGCGAAGTGTAAAATTGGCAGCCTATAAAAGGCCTGTGTAAACGTATAGATTGGGTTCAGAGCTTGCAGTGTTAACTTCTCTGAACTCACGGGTGTAATAAACTTGAGTTTTCCAGTCTCCGAGTGCTGCTTGGCTTCTTGCCCAGATACAGGTTGCTGTTACAACTGAGCTGTAACACCGACACGTTTGCACACGTATACTGTGCCGTCTGGTGTGTGTGCGCTCAAGTGCGTTCGAATGTGCAGTGTGTGGGGGGGGTGCGCGTGTGAGTGAGTATCTAACGGAAACTAACCTTTCTCTGAGCTTGCGTGTGGTTGATGTAACAGACGAGCTGCACGGGTGGGCCGTGGGGGGGGGGGCGGGGCAGGGACAGGTGGTCACAGGCTGTGTGTCCTGGGCAGTGACATCACCTTTCCGGTGACCGGGTCCCTCCTCTGTGCTGTGAGCGTCATATTAGACAAAACGTATTCCATCCTGTGACCGAGGTTCCCACGGAAACGTGACACAGGGACTCACGTGACAGGAAGTCTGATCTTTGCAGAGAGCGCAGAGCACTCCCTCCCAGCCGCTCCACGTGTTCTACGGGCCTAGCGGGGACGAGCCCTCAGGCCCGCGCTCCAGGAGGCCCGGCTCGCTGGGTGAGCCGTTTCACTGCGAGCTTGGCCGATGAGGCGGAGCCTGGTCACCTGACCAGGAGCGTGTGGCTGGTGGGGCCTCACTGATCTGGTGTGAGGTATCTCCCCCATGCTGTCAGAGAGCACGTGGGCCGCCCCTACCTGAGCCAAGCAGAGTCGGGAGCAGGTCTCTTAAGAGAGAACAGAGCCTCCTTATGAAGAACAAGCCTCGCCCTCCCCACCCCCATCAATTAACTGGCTGAGGGAGCTTTCCAGACTGGACCTACTGTGGTGGACAGGAAGGAGCTTTGCAGCCCGAATCCATGATGGTCAGGACTGCCCTACAAACCCTTAGTGCCGCTCCCCTGAGGGTCAGGCAGGACCCTGCGTGGCTGCTGTGCAGACTGAGAGGGGCCTTGCTGCCACCCGCCTGGCGCCTCCAGTGCCCTCGGGCAGGGCCCACCCCGACCCCCGGGAAAACACCACCTCCCGTCTGCCAAAGCACACTGGCCTGCTTGGCAGAGCAGGACTTCCCGAGACCCCCTCTGCCTGTGAGGATAAAACTGCATGATGTTTCCCTGCAGTAACGACACAGGCCTGTGTGCCATCGAGACTCATGAAAAATGCATCGTCCGGGCTGGGTCGCATTTGCAGATTGACTGGTTTATGTATTAGACTTGTTTAACATGTACACTTCTCCTAAGCCTCTGAGTCATGTAGCAAAATACAAACACCCCTCAAAAGTTAAATTCAAGCCAGCACTTCCAGGCAGGAAGCGGGGAAGGGCACCAGCGTCGTGGAAATAGCCATGCGAGACCACGGTGGGTCTCCTGGTGACCTAGAGGCCGCTTCCCTGAGGTGAGAGACAGAGAGAAATGAGGGGGCTGAGAGCTGTCTGTGTCCCTGAAGTGCACCTGGAAGCGCCAGCCCCCAGGGGATGGTCTGGGGAGGTGGGGCCTCTGGGAGGTGATCTCCAGGGTGCAGCGTCCATAGCGGGACCCTTAGAAGAAGAGGAAGAGACCAGAGCCCCTTCCTCTGCCCGGCGAGGACAGGGGAAGGACGCCATCTACAAAACAAAACTGGGTCCTCACCAGACACGACCCTGCAGCGCCCTGACCTTGGGCTTCTGGGCCCCAGACTGGGAACAGAAAATGCCTGCTGTTCAGCCCAGGCCAGGGTTCCGTCCGGAGTCTGGGCGGACTGACACAGAGGCTTCAGATTTGGAGCCGACATGCCTGGACCCAGACCCCGACTCGGCTCCAGGTGTGCTGGTCTGGAGGAGGGCCCAGGCCAGCAGGACTGTCCCGCCAAGGCCGCAAAGGCAGGAGAGAGCAGGGGAGGCCTCCCGACCTGGGAGCATCTCTAAGGAAATGCAGAGGGGGACACGCACTTCCCGTGCACACGACCGCGGCAGGCATCCCTCCTGACACCTCGCAGGGGTGAGAGGGACTGGCCAGCACAGCCAGCATCCCTACCTGGGCACTGACACATCCGTGCCCTGGAGATGCCAGTCAGCAGGGCGGTGGAGAGCAGCCAAACGGGGGACACTGCCTCCCACGCAGGAGCCAGGCTTCCACTTTCTCCAAAGACCTGGAAACAGCTGCTGTTTGAACCCTGATTATAAAATGTGTGCCACGAACTTAAACATTTTAAAACAATAAGACCAAGAAATAAAACAAAACACATGCATGCTCACACACGCACATACACACACACACACCCCACCCATGGGAGCCTCCAGCCCGACTTCGAAGTGGCTGGTGAAGGGAGGGGGCTTTCCTTGGTTTAGGACAGAGGAAGTTCACTCCTCGGGTGGAAGGGCCACACGGGGCCTGGGAGCTGCCCTGTCACGTGCCTGCCAAGCAGGTGGCAGCTCTAACTGGCACCTTTCATTAGTGGCCACTCACTCCTAAATTCAACACATACTGAATGCACTCCAATTCAAATGCTTTTACTCTGCTTTGACGAGATATGCCAAATCCTCCCAACGGTTTGTGCATACGCAGTACGCGCTCCCATGGACTTGCACACACGGACTTGCACACACACGGATGTGCATACATGGACAGGCACTCGCATGGATGTGCACACACGGATGTGCACACGCACACAAGCATGTGCACGCACACACACGGATGTGCACATGCACACACGCACTTGCACATGCACCCTTCTTAAATGTCATGCCCACGTGTGTCACCGTATACTTCTCATAAAAGTGAAAAATAAAAACATTTTTATAGGCCTGGCAATAGATGAATTATTAAATAAATGATTACACGTCAACTCAAAATGTTTCATGGTCATTAAAATATTCACAAAACGATTACAATAACAAAGATGCTATAATATTATCAAGGTGAGTGGAACAGGGCCCACAGCTGGGTGGTGGTGGTCTGTGCATCTGTGTCTGGGTGTGGACGGGCACCTGGGTGTGGTGTTCTGTGCATCTGTATCTGGGTGCAGACGGGCAGCATGAGGATCCAGGGTCTTTAGGAGGCATGACCGTGAATGTGCTCTGATTTCCACGGCTACACATTGTCCACACTCCTAATGAGCATACTTTTTTTAATTTTATAAACTGAAGGCGAAATGCACATGTATTGAAGAAAACAGAAATCATCAAAACAACACATAAATCACACGGAGCAGAAGGGGGCCAGCTCCCCTTCCCCAGAATCAAGGTTGTGCTTTTTCCTGCATGTACACAGTGCCTGCGTACACGCATGTACATGCACGTGTGCACACACGCATGCTCACAGTACACACACACATGCACACGATGCCTGCGTATATGCACACATGCACATATGCATGCTCACAGCACACATAAGCACACACATGCACACACGCACACGATGCCTGCGTACAAGCACGTAACAGACATGTACATGCGCACACACACGGCACAAACCCCCAGGCACTCAAAGAGTTGAAAGAAAGATTCTTACAGAAAAAAAATTTTAAGTGAAGCTTATTTCTTACATTGGATCTCAAACTGCTTTCTTACAGCTTTGTCCTCGTGTCTGGTTTTCAGATGTGATACAAAACACATTTAATTCCTGAGCCACGGTCCTGGTATCTTCCTTGAAACTGACAACTAATGTTTAGCACCACTGTTAGCAATATTTTATATCATTTTCCAACCAGTTGCAACTCTGCCCAGCCAACCCTGTTGTTATGAAAGACAGTTTCAGCTACTTTGCTACCTGGCAGGGAAAAAATTAACAGTTCACATGTTCTTCAAGTGCTTGTGAGAAATTTTTCTAAAAGAAAGAAGGTGAAATTATTGAGAGTGAATTGAATACATTCTGACTTGATCATAACAAGTACAGAGATGAAAACTCTGTTGAAATCTTGGGGGAAACAGTATAAAAACAGCTTGGAGACAATTCTGCTTCTGGCTGAAATGAGAACCCTAACGGGCAGGCAAGGATCCTGAGGCCAGCACCGCAGTGTCTCCCGGCTGACGCCCAGAAACCACCACTCAGGGCCAGGGGGTCGGTCTAACGTCCTGCTGGGGCCCAGCAGTCACCACTCATGAACTGGGAAAGCAACACCCACCTCTCAGCATCTACGTTACCCTGCTGTCCACTGTAGACACGCGTGAACTCAGGACACGTGCAGTGAGCAAAGCGGTCATGTGGGTCCTGCACCCGGCAGCCCTGCTGTGACCAGAGCCCACAGCTCCCGGCTTGAGTCCACGACGGGCATCCAAGGGCTCACAGCATGTCAGGGCCCTCTGGTCTCCTGGTCCCCTCACATGACACTCTCATTCCACTAAACATAAAAGGCTGGTGGGAATCGAAGGTCCCCTGTCATCTGAGAGCTGAGTAGCCCACTCTCCGGTCGCCATGGCAACCCCACGTTCCCGGCTCCACGAATGGGTGGGGGTCTGTGGGCACTTCCACATCCACGTCCACTGCAGAGTCAGGGCCAGGACGGCGGCCCCTACCCCGCCACGCAGCCTGGCCTCCTGGTGACAATTGCTTGGAGGTGAAACCATGTCCCCTGTGCCTCTGGCCGGACCGGGTGACAGGAACCAGGCGTCCCTGCACAGGCGGACCTGGGCTATTGCTGCTCGACTATCTTGTGCAGCTGAAGGTGCCCGGGAGCCGGAGCTGTGTTCTCACCTGCTCCTGACTCTCACCCCCGCCCTGGTGTCAACCACGAACGAGATGCACGTCCCCCAACAATCTCGCCCAACAGCAAGCGCCCCCCCACTCCGCCCCGCAACGTGGCTCTGGGGAGGCTGGCCCAGCCGAGCAGATGGCACAGATCAGGGAGGGTGGGGGCAGGTCCCAGTCAGGGGCCAAAATCCAGGAGGGCCAGACAGTCAATCCTGTCCGGTCGCCTGTCGGACAGAAAACAGCACGCGCTCCCTAAAGAGAAGTGGATGATGTGCAAACCCAGGACGGCCCGCTACCTGCCCAGCTCCAGCCACCCGCAGCTCCGCGCAGTGTGGGTCGTCCGGAGGCGAGACAAGCCCGCTTCTGAGATGGACGCCACTCATCAGGGGGTCCGGTCGTTCTTCCCTGAGCTGAGGTTCCCCAGGTAAGAGCTCATCTGATCCAGAATTCCTCACGTCCCCCCAAACCAAGAACCAGGGACAAAGGTGGAGGCACAGTCCCCGTGAACGGGAATCAACCGTCCCGAGCAGACCGACCGGAGCAATTCCACCCTATTTCCAAGTGCTTTAAATATGTGCTGAGCACTGATCCTGGGAGAACCTAAAATCAACACACAAGTCTGTCACAGACCCACCTGGGCTCCCTCGCTGTCCAGGGGACTGAGTCTGGACACGCGTCGCTGCAGCTGCCAGGCTGGGCTGGCCGCCAGAGCAGGGACCTGGCCGTGAGGTACTGTGAGCTGCTGGGGAGGTTTTAACCGGTTCCCTTCACGGGACTTTCCCTCAGGAAGCAGAGAGGGGACACCTACTCCCATTCCTGGCAGGTCCCCGTGGCCACGGTCACGTGTGCTGCTCTCACAAAGGACCCTGCACAGATCCAGGAGGACTGCCCATCGGGAGGGTGGGGGCGCCGTGGCCGTGGTTGGACCTGACGGCCCCTCAGCTGGAGCTGCTCCTGCCTGGGGCGGCTGCCGGGTCTGCGGCCGGCAGAGGGAAGGAACCTGCCAAAGGTGCAGCCAGGCCCCGGGATCCAGGACGTCCCCCGGCAAAGGCGCCCAGTGTTTAAAACGCTCCAAAAAGAGGCAGCACTGAGAAACTGGCTCACAGGAGGGCGGACTAACTCCAAAGCCAACACTGCAGGCTTCACGCGTAGCCCGGCCACAGTGAACAGCCCCCAGACCACAGAGCCCCAGTGGTCTCGGGCAGCACAGGCCCTCAGCCTCCCGACGGCACCAGGGCCTCTGACCCCATCAGGAACAGAGACGGCACGGGTTTCCACTCCCACAGGACGGGGGTGACTTCCATCACATCTGCTCCTGGAAAACCAAGCACCTCAACTTTCCTGAGCCCTGAAATGTATTTAATGGACATACCTGCTTTATATACCAAAACAGACCTGAAAACAAATGAAAAATATGGCTCGCTGAGTTAGAGGGAACACTGGAGATGCGGCTGGTCCAGGAAAAACCGCAGAGGAGGTAAAACTAACACCCCAGCTCTCTCTCTGAGTTCTCCCCTTCCTGCCTCCTGCCTCCTGTGGGGACCCATCCACTCCTGACGCTCAGCGTCCCAGAGCATCTGAAAACCTCCCCCAGGAGCCCACAGGAGGCTCGACATGATGCACACCCATGCACACACAGGCACACCCATGCACACACGTGCACACACAGGCAGACCCATGCACACAGGCACACCCGTGCACACACAGGCACACACGTGAGTACACACCTTTTCAAAAGAACCTGCTTAAGGCTTTGGTTTCCCCACAGAAAGAACACCCCTGAGGGGCTTCACCAGAGCGTATTTGGGAAAAACACGGGGGCCTCCTTCCCCTTCCCGCCAGCATCTGCGGTCACTCCACAAAAGTAACACAGACACACAGCCTCCCTGTGTTGACCTTGCTCAGGCCCTGGGGGGCCAAGCTCGTGGGGAAAAAGAGGTTCACGCATGGGCAGACTCAAGAGGAGACCCCAGGATCTCAGAGCAGGGATGCCCTCTCCCTTCTTAGGAATGCCCCCTGAGAGGAACTGGGCATGGAGGGGACAGTGTGTGCAGGGACCTTGTGCGGGGGCGGCTGCCGGCTTCCCCGTGGCCCCACACCTGGTCTCTGCCTAGCGGTGCCCCTCCCGCGGCCGAACCGGGCAGGTCCGCGTCCCCTTCCTCCTACTTCCTGGCCGCCTTCCTCCGTCTGCGCCCTCCCTATCACCACCAGCAGGGACCTTCCAGTAGACCCTTCTCAGGTCACCGCCTCACGTCTTCAGACCGAGACCCACCAGAACATGGCAGCTGCCTTCTGCCCAGCTGACCTGGGACGCCACAACCACGGTCCACGTAAGCCGACGACGTTTCCTCTCATCCAAGGGATGCCCTGGTCCTCTGATCCGGCGCCAGGTCCCTGTGCAGAGCCGTGCAGGACGGCAGCGTCCAGGCGGGGCTGCCATGTCCTCACCCACTCAGAGGATGTTGTTGTGGACCGAGCTCTCCCCTCAACCAAGGACTGGCCCCGTGGGACTGAGGGTCTAACAGAGACTGACCCAGGGAGGGCCGTGATGACCAGCGCTCGGTGTGGGGACGGGGCTGGATGGCACTGACGCTTCCCCGGAGACTGCGGGTCATTCACAGATTCTCACCGACGCTAACGTCCCAGAGCATCCACGCCATTCTCTCCATGCCTGAGCACTTTGTCGAGGACAGCAGTGAAAGGTCCTGGGGTGTGACCACTCAGCCCTGGCCTCAGGTCCAGCCCGGCCTCGCTTCCCTGGCTACAAGGAGGCCCCCACCCAGCGGCCCAGCTGCTCAGAGGGTCGGCTGAGATGGGCTCCCGGCCACCAAAGGCCCCAACCCCCACGTGAGGCCCAAGGGCGCCTGAACATGTAACTAAAGCGGGGGGCATGTGCCCCCAGAAAGCTGCAGCGCGCCAACTCCGTCCACCGTGGACCAGCCTCCTTGCTCCGCAAGACCACACGGGCCTGCGGTCCGGCGTGTGGGCCGTCAGTGAGGAGCTGCGGTTCCCTGCGGTCTCACCCGCCGCCCTGCCATCCGGGGAGGGCGAGCGCTCACACCCCGGGCGCCGTCCTGCCACCCCCGAGGCCGCCCGCTCGCAGCCCGGCTGCTTCGTGCCCCGCGCTCACCTGCGTGAGGCCACACGGAGGTGCAGCTCTGCCGGTCGCACGTGTCTTACAACTTTTCTTATGATATTCCTCCCAGTAATTTTTTAAGGTTTTCCACAGTCAGACTTATTACTCTTTCCATTTATGGCTTCTTAGATTTAAAGCATCGCAATTAAAAGGGCGCCCATGGCGTCGCATCGCCCCACGCCGCCTTCCGCAGCCCCTCTGTATGACTTTCACTTAAGTTATTGATTCATTTGGCATTTATTTTTGCCAAAAGAAATAAGAACTCAAATACTTTTTTTCCCAAACAATTGGAACACAGTTTATTGAACAATTTGTCTTCTTCCCGTTGATTTAACATCCATCATCCTCCTCCTCCAATTCCACGCGTATTTGAGCCTTTTTCTGGACTCTGTTCTGTTTTCCTCGTAAGCTATTGTGCGTGATGCTTGACTTGGAAGGTTTCAGGATTTATCTGCCCTCTGGAATAGTTTACACAGCACAGAAATAACCCAGTCCTTGAAGATCTGAAATAATTTACCGTGAAGCCAGCCAGCCTGGTACCCGGGGTGGGGGTGGCGGGCTGTGTGCCAACCCGCGCCGTCAGCTCAGGCCGCCCCCGCGGTCCGTGATCAGACTTAATACGGTCCTCCTCTGAAGAGAGCGGACCGCATCCAGACTTCACGTGCGTCTGTGCGCCTCCGCGAAGCGCTCGCTGCCTCTGTTTTAATGAGGGTCTTGCTGCTCCTGATTCTGTGTGTTTGTGTTTTTGCTCTTTTCCCCGATTGGCGTGCAGTCTGCTCTCTGTCCTCCTTTCCTCCTCACGAACAGGCTCCTCGCATCTTAGGGTTCCCTCAGGGCCTTGTTCTTCTTCCACCTTCCTGGCCGAGCACCTCCCTCCTTCACCCCACCTGGCTGTCTCGGGTGGCATGGGGACACCGGCACAGCACCTGGGCCATCCCTTCCTGCTCCCACCAAGGCTAGAAGACCTGGACACGCAGCTGGAGGTCGGCGGTGACCAGTCCTGGACACTGAACGAGGGGCCTGCACCCGGGGAGGGTGTGCGGGGCTGGGGTGGAAATTACCTCCTTTGCAGTAAGAGGAAAGATGCCTTTTGTCTCTGCTCCCCCGTCTCTGCCACAAATGTGATGCCTGGACTGCAGCGGACACTCGGGGTCACTGGGTAACGAGGACAGGGCGAGGAGCTTGAGAAGGAAGAGCCGGCACACTGAGAACGGGGGAGCACGCCGGAAGCGGGGTCCGGGGCGGGGCCGACGTCACTGGGCGCGGCCCAGGCAGCGGGTGCCACCTGCACTGTCCTTGCGCAGGGGGCTCGGAGCCACGTGTATCGCTCAGCCCGCTGGTGCTCCTTCCTCTCGGGGAAGCCGCCTGCTTGGGAAGTAGCGCGGCTGATAAAGGCTACGGCTTTTCCTCTGAGTCTTCCCAGGAGTGCTGAGTGTGGCGTATTTTCATTACGGCTACTTCCCACTTGTGCTTTCTCATCTAAGAGTTGCTTATGAGGAAGTTTTTACTTCCCAGGTGGAGCCTGACCCAACTTGAGGAAACCAGTCATTTGTGGAGAGACCCCAGGTGTGACTTGTCTTCACGCAGGTTTATCAAGAACTGATCCTGATTCTCGCTCACCTGAAGCTCCTCGTGCAGCTGTGCCGACGTCCTGTCTGGTGTCTTCTTCACTCTCTCTGCCTTACAGCCTGTTCCCAAACCTACCTGAGCCTCAGACTCTTCCAGAAATGCCTCCCAGCCTCCCTGCCGTGGCCCCCTCCCCGGCACGCAGACCAGGGGAGAACTCGGCAGGGACGGCTGCCCGTGGGGCCCTGCTCTGCACAGGCCTCCTTCTGCCAGAGTCCTCTTCTTTCTCCTGTTGTCGACGTTCTGGTCAAATTTCTAGTGGCTACGGCAGAAATGTAACTCCATGTGTTCACCATCCTCCTACTCTGGCCTGAGTCTCCACCCAAAGGGACACCCTGCACCCCATTTCCAGGAGGACGAGGAGGGACCCCATGCAACCCCACTGTTGTGGGACCACCCAGCTTCCCCAGGGCCGCCCACTCTGTGGTTTTCCCTTTCTCTTACTTGCCTGTTTTTGCCCCTTGCAGTTCAGGTTGTCAAGCTGCAGGGAAACACTGTCAGATGTGGTTTCACGGGCCACCTAAACCAGAAGCCACAGCCAAGAGCCCCCCGACAAGCAGGCATTGGGTGGACGTGGTGCTGGCCGACCAGCGGGAGCCCCTGGCAGAAGTCACGGTCCCCTAAGGAGACTGTGCGGAGGGAGTGAGGGTCAGCGAACAGTTCTAACAGAGGGCAGGAGACGCGGGGCGGACAGGAGACCAGCCAGCAGGACAGCCGCCCCCACGGCCGGCTTAAAGCTCACTCGTTCCTTATTCTCCAACGCTCCTTGATGCCTCTTCTCTCCGATGCTGAAAATCCTAAACCCTATCAGGTCAGAACTGCCCCCAAACCTCAGCCTGGTAGAACAAGAACGTGCAGAGAGGCCTCCAGGAGCCCACGGTTTCTCAGGCAGACACTCGGGGGCGGCAGGGCAGCCACTGACGTGTGGAAGCAGGTGGGAAGCGGGCGCCAGGGCCGGCGCCCCTGAGCTAGGGGAGAGGGCCGTGAGGTCATGATGCCCCCCCCCCCAGTCTCAGGGACGAACCGACGTGGCTTCTGTAATGTCTGCTTAAGACCGTCTTCACCAACAGCGAGAACATCTTGCCTGGACACTGGAGAAGTGGGCTGCTACTGCCCGGACCACCTACAACGTGGGCACCGCACAGCTTGGCACAGACTGGGAGGAGGATTTGCTGAGAAGAGCCCAAGGAGGGGTGACGCCCCTCCTGTGAACCCCACCCCTCCCTTGGGATGAGGGTGACGCCCCCTTCAACCTCTGCCAGGGATGGACGCAATGGTGTGTGCATGTGCATTTGTGTCTGCATGTGCACGTGTGCGTGTCTGGATGTGTGTGCATTTGCATCTGCACGTGCGCACAGGCATGGGGGACTGGAGTCTGCAGATGAGAAAAAGAATGCCTACATGCCTAACAGCCCAGACGCCTGTTTGTCCATCCACGGGGCTCAGAGACGCGCGTCAGTACAGCCACCAGACGTCCCAAACCCAAAGCAGAGCAAACCAGCAAGGCGGAGGGTCCGGGAGCCAGGAGGCCGCCTCAGGCTCGACGAGATGCTACATGTCGGTGCTGCGAGGCTGCCTTCTCAGCGTCGCTCAGATCTTATTAAAGGATTCCACAGGGAAGTGAGACTTCCTACACAAAATTCTGCCTTATAAATAATTTATCAGTAACATACAGAGACACACAGTCACCAGTCAGTCAAGGATCCATGAGGCCAGCTGCGCAGGACTTTTCTGAAGGCCTAGAAAAACATTTGTTGGAATACAGCCCAGAAGGGCTATAAAACCCAAGCGTGCGCTCCCAGCACCTCCAAAACAAGGCAGCCGCGACACTGGCCCGCAGGCCTGCACGTGGTCAGGATCAGGCTGAAATCCCGCACGCCAAGCACACGACACACACAAACACAAATCAGCCGCAGCCACAGGCACTCGTCGGGGTCACCGTGGCAAGACCCCAACTCGCTGCTACTCAGTGCCTCCACCCACACGTGACACTCGCACGCGGTCCCTTCTCCTCAACTCTGAGAGGGAACATCATCGGGGACCCATGGCAGGCTTCTCCCCAGGACCCCTCCCCTCACCAGAGCGCCCACCCATTTTTCAACTGGGTGCTGCCCACCCAGATCTCTCTAAGGTTGGCCTGTGCCACGTGCCCACTGGCAGAAAGCCCTTGAACATGCCAGCACACCCTCCTCCACAACATGGCCTCTGCCCGGCCAGCGTCACAACTCACGGGAAGCCCCCACCCCCTCGGGGCACTTCCCTCAAAATCTGGGGAAGTGAGTCTAGGTCCCAAACTTTGCGTCTTTCCTCCCGTTTCTCCCTCTGTGTGGACGCCCCCCACCCTCTTATCCGCTGGGCAGACGAGACGCCACCTCCTTCCACAGCCGTCCTGGCAAACCTCGGGCTCTCTCCTGTGCACCCCACTGGCCAGAAGCCCAGAAACAGCCCCTTAGGGTCACCTTCCTACCTGCTCAGCATACCCCACCATGGAGCACGGCTGCCTGACAGCCTGGCTAACCTGTGCCCCACCCCGGCCCAGGAGCCACGCACGTGGACTACCCCGCGGTGACTCCGCAGAGGCCGGTGGGCACTGGTCGTGCCCCCTCTGACGGCCGAGTTCCACACCTGCACTGGCTGTCCTGCTGGAGGCCCTCCAGGTGACTCCAGGGCAGACGCCCGGGAACGCTTTCCTGCTTTGGCTGAGGCCTCCGTTCCCGAGGCGGCCTCCTGTCCCACACGGCAGAGAGTGGTGGGCCCTGTGCCCCCGTCGCACCAGCACATATAGCCCTGGCCACGCAGAGGCACACAGACTGCCTGGGAAGCCACGCCCAGCCCACAGTGTGCAGCGCGAATACTGGTGGACAAGGGAGAATGAGCAGCCGCGAAGTGGTCCAGACACAGCCCCCGGGGGCCCGGCCTGGGCACCCAGCTCCCACACCCGCAGGGCTCTGACCGAAGCCTTGGGGTGGAGACAGATGGCTCCCGAGACCCCAGGTGGTCCTGGAGGAGGAAGGGCAGGGCGGGGCACCCTCCCCAGGAGGAGGGCTCAGCCCAGGAGAGATGGGTTCCTTCCTGGTGAATCCAGAGGCTTCCTTCTTCCTCCTTGGGGGCAGGGAGGGATACGTGTGACCCAAACCCAGGACTGCTCATGGGGAACCAGCCCTGAAGGAGGACGGAGGGGGAGACCGCCCTGCCGGCCAGTCAGTGTGGTCGCCATCAGCGGCCCCCGCCCCACGGCCCAGCCCCCGGAGGGAAGCGCAGTCACCATGCTGGAATCTGCCAGGAAGGAGGTGAGAAACCAGGAGGGGATGGGACACTCCGTGGATCCAACAGCAGCTCGTCCTGGGCACTGCGGACACCTGCCCTGCACCATGCGGAGTTCTGCCCTTCTGAAGGCTGAATTCACAGCCGCTTCAACAACTCAAAGCATCATTGTCCAACACCATTAAAGGTGGGGTTCGAGCACACCAAACTGAAACAGTTCTCATCGCTGGCCACACACAGGGGAGACAGGCCTAGGCTGCCCCTGCTGCCAGGTGCTGACCAGGAGCCACGGCGGAGGGCTGCCCATAGACTCAGGTTGGCGGCTGGGCACCCCAGCGAGCACGGCCACTGTGCCCAGGGCTGGCCCCCTGCATCGAGATGCTGGCATTTTCCATCTTCCCTGCTGCTGAAGGGCAGGGACGCCCAGCTCACTTTCAAGCCTTTTTTCCGGTGATTTATACATTACATGGCCGCTACCCCTGCCCAGCTTCCGCCCAGCATGCAGGAAGCGCCCTAATTTAAGAGGTTCGGGAATGTTTGCACGGTGCTGCGGTCTCTCACAGTGCTTAATCAGGAAGGAGCCACAGTGATGCTGCCCTGAGAGCCAGAGGAGGGGGGGCGAGGCTCCCCCGAGACGGGCATGGGACACGGCCAGGAGGCTGTGTGCTCTCCCCATGGACGTCTTCAGGCAGCTGAGTAAACGTGTGTCCGTTGAGTGGGGCAACGCCCTGGATCCAGGCAGAAGCTCTGAGCTCCTGGGAGCCCACTCCGCAAGGACTTCTCCGTCGGACCCGGGGAAGGTGGAGGCGGGCGCCGTGGGGACGGGCGCCTCCCACTGAAGCCGGTTAGGCCAGAGCTCGGCGGGTGGCACGGGCCTGGGGGTGCAGCACCACTTACAGAGCTGATGACGGCGGGACAGGGAGGTCCGCTTTGGTGACAGAGCTGGACCCTTGACCACCCTCTTTGGACCAAGAAGCCCTAAGTCCCAAGGCCCTCCTTCCATTCAGTTAGCATCAGACCTAAATCACGGCTTCAGTAGCCTGAGACACGCCCTCCCCTTGGTGCTTTTGGCCGCGTACAACCCAAGGGCAGCAGATGAAAGCCAGCCTCTGCGACTGGCCGTGCCCGGCCCTTCCTTCTCCTGTCTCCACAGTGAGGCCTGGGCACCTCTTCACGTTATTAATGGTGATCCGTGCGTCACCGGCTTCCGTGGGTAATTAAATGGCCGTCTGGGTGGAGCCCACCGTACCAGCTCTCCCGTGACCTCTGACGCAGAGCACGGGAGGCAATGCTAAGGGGCAGGGAGCGCTAGCCCCAGCACCACGGGCACCCTTGGGCGCTCCACCAACAGCCCTCCACTGACCAGCTCTGTCACAGCCTGAGCACTGGAGCCTTCCTGCCAAGGAGCAAACCCACTAGACAATAGCAAACCTCATGGTCTCCTGTCGCACAGGCCTGAGCTCAGCCCCGCCTAGAACTTTCAGACACACTGAGGAGGGGGGTGAGCTTCGCAGATCAGCCTCAGAGCCTGCAAACGCCGACCGCGCCCCGCCCACCCTGAGTTCCCCACCTCGCAGCGTCCTCCGAGAATGACTCCCGGCCACGGGCTGAGCCGAGTGTCGGAGACCATCCCCACTCCCTTCCCAGATGTGTCTCTGACACGGACTCAAGTCGCGGGACTTGGGGTCCACCATCGCCCTTGTCACAGCCTACGGTGCTTGTCTGTTTGGTGTATTTCCACAGTCAGTGCCGAGGAGCGGAGAATCTGACCAGCTCCACCACGGCCGGGTCCCGGTCGGCATCCCTTTATAGACGAGGTCAAAGGACATAAAGAAAAGTGAGGCATGGGAAGCAGCCAGGAGCCAGGGTCGGGGCTGGGGGAGCTCAGAGAAGGAAGAAGAGACACATCTCCAGCCACAGGGGCGCATCCTCATGAAAGGAGACCCAAGGGACAGTCCCGTCTCGGGGAAGTGGGCACGCGCCGGGCCGCGGGGGCCACGTCCTGGGCCATGCCCTTCCCGCGAGGCCACCTCATTCCACTTTCTGCAAACCCGGGTATCAAGGATCAAGAATGAGAGTGGGAGCACATTCTTCAAAGCTTTTACATCTTTGCTTGTAATTCTTTGTCACCTGATTTTACAGGTGTCTTTGGCAGAAGTAGAGAAACTCCTTGAATCACAGTGCCTTGATCCCACGCACTCCACAGGTTTGCCCAGAAAACCCACAGCGTGTGTGCCTCCTCGGGTCAGGAGGGCCCTCCCCATCCCCTGTGTCCCCTCGCTCCCTGCCAACACGTGTCCCACCTCCGGAAACTATACCTGCGCACGTGGCTGCTACGGCAACGCCAGGCGAGAAACCCAAGTCCAGACACGAGCACACACGACGAGAGTGTAACGTCTCCAAGCGCCGGGCTCGGGGACACCCGAATAGATGCTGCGGGTCGGACGGTGATGAGGCTGTCTCGTGGGGTGCCCTGCATGGAGCCGTGACGTGGAGCCCGCACGCGCCTGCTCAGGGCGTCCTGGGCGTGGATGGACGTGGAGGGTGCTACCCGGAGTGGGCTGAGGACCGCCAGAGTCACAATGACCCGGGAAGAGCCTCATTGCACACCTGCCGCACACACCACGCTGATTCCACCGCAGTGCTGGCCCATCGGGTCCTAAACCCCCCAGAAAAAAGCCTCCCTGGTCCAGACCAGGCAACAGTCAGAGGGAAGGAGAGCGCTCGCTCCAGAGGACGCCTCGTCCCTGACGCGTGTGTCCCTCTCCCCTCCTCCCGCCTCTGCCCTGCCGGCTCCCCGCCGACCGAGCGGCCCACCTGGGAGCCAGGAGCTTTCCTGAGTGGACCAGGTTTCGTTTCCCCCTCGTCTCCACCCACACGCATGGGCACCCACTGAACAGACCTTGCTCACCCCCTTGTCACTGCAGCCGCCAGTTCACTTAATCTCACCGAGTACCATAACAATGTGACATCGTTTATTTTAGCGGGGAAATGTATTTCAGTATCTTTATTAGCTTCCTTAGTCCCATTCATCTAGAATCATCGAGGCTCTGAAATTTTCCTTAATTTCTTAAATTACATTTTTACCGTCTTAAGGAGTAGTTTACGTGCTGCTACGGCTTTAATTCATGAATTTCAGTTCACAAGAAGCTTAGTGCACACCGCCACCAGCGCCACGCTTCTGCTCCGGTTTCGGCACGGCAGTATCACTGGCTGTAACCTCCCGGACTGAGTTTCCTCTGTATTAGGCTTTGGCAACACTGCTGTGACAGATGAACCCAAACATGTTCGCAGTGCACACACAAGGCAGGACGCCGCTTCCCAGCAGTGACTCAAGATCCAACCTGCTCGACTGGCAGAGGAAGAGAAGGAGCAGGTTTTAAATGCTTCGACCCAAACCCGATTTAGGATCAAGAGGACACGTGCAGTAAAGAAGGGGCGTCCCCTCGGCCCCGCGGGACCGGCCCACAGTGGACTGGCCGCTGCCAGGCACTGAGCGGGCACTAACTGACCAGAAAAAGAAGGACTCCGCTGTGCCCAGGCGCCCTGGCAAGGCGGACGGAGCAGCCGTGAACCTGGCCCTTCGCTCTCTGGTCACGTCAGTTTAGAAAAGGAACTGAGCACCCTTCGCTTCCTTCCAGCCTGACCGCTCTGCCCGAGGACGTACTGGCAGTTTCCCTCAGAAAGACCAAGTGGGCTCAAGGTGCAAAGGCCAGAGCCCCGAGTTCCCCGGACAGATGACCGGGGAAGCGGACGCAGCACCACGGCTTCTCTACAGGTCGGAGGCCCCCTTGCTGGCGTGACTCCCTCAACACCTGCTCACCCCAGCCTGGTCGTCGGAACGGCCCTCGGCTGCCTGCCAGGAGCTGGGTCTCCAGCATCAGGCCTGCAGGCGGGGGGCAGGCGGGAGAAGAGTGTGTGTTGGGCCCCCCACCCACTGGGCAGCCTGGGGAGGGGCGAGGAACCTTCCAGGGGCAAGGGACACAGTGCTCCTCAGCTCCCAGGGTTCCTGGAGCTGCCAGGAGGGAGGGCCCAAAAAAAACCTGCAGCCGCGTGCACCTCGGGGTCCTGGTCGCCCTTCAGAAAGTCAGGGCAGGACTGCAGCCTCCAGAAGGTGGTTCCAGTCACCTGCTCGCCATGTACCCCAGGGCATCTCATCACTCAGCCTCAGCTGGACCCACGGCAGGAGGAGCAGGTCCACGCTGAGACCCTGCCCCGTCGGGCACGGATGCAGAGCCACACCTGTGTGGTTCACCCGCACCCAGCCTTCCCCATCTGCCCCCCTTACACCTCAGCACCGGATTCATTTGCTCAAGTCTCGGGTGCTGGGACGCCATCCTATTCATTTTATTTCAGGGTAGTAAAGGGGGTGACTAAATACTTGTTACAAAAAGGTTGAGCCCTGCGGCTGAGCTAGACGCGACCTCCTGTGACCTTCTGCAGGGCTGAGCACCTGGGCATGAGGAGCTCAGGCCGCAGGGCAGAGAGGGGCTCTCGGATTAGGCAAAGGGACCTGAGCCACCGGAGGAAGACGGAGCAGGGAAGCCTGGGCGTGTGGGAGGTGTGCACGGTGTGGACAGCGTGGACGGCAGCAGCTGCCCGGGGAGGGGCAGCAGGACTGCGAGGGGCACCGTGTGAACGGACGGGGCTGCTGCCTGGGGTGTGGGGAGTCACCCCGGCCCCGAGTTTGCTCGGGAAAAAGAACCGTGTGTAATCACAGGCGTCTTTCCTCTCTGGTCTCTGCCACGCAGGTCCCACATTCCCAACAGAGAATAAATGCGGGAGGGCAGGAACCACACTCAAGTTTCAATTACCGCCAGGACGCAGAAGTCACGCGTAGTTAAATGACTAATTTGCAAGGGAATAAAGCCCATTCCCAGATGAACCCAAGTCATTTCATTCCTGAAGAATTTACTCAGAATATTTATCTGCTTCCTGACACAGGAGGAGACTTCACCGCGGATAAGACTCCCCCTCAGGCTGACAAAGGCGCCCCGTCTCCCAGCTGCTTCCATGTGCAAACCCACCGTGAGCTGGTCACCGCGGTGCAGCCGGAGCCCCCCACCAGGCCCCCACTCCCCGCCCACTGGGTGGGGGTTCAGTTCAGAAGCGAAGGGAGACCCGGGCTCCTGCAGCAGCACTGACGTCCCGCCGCTGCCCGTCCCCAAGCCCAGCGGCCCGAGGGGGCACCCGGGGAGCGGGCAGCACTCCTTGGACGCTGGCCCAGGGGTACCTCCTCTCAGTGACTGGACAGACAAGGAGGAGGCGACTCGGTGGGGAAGGCCGGGCAGGAGCACGTCTTCCCACACCTGCAAACGCGGCCAGTGACTCGGCTGGGGCCACCCCTTTGTTCTCACTTCTCTCCAAGGCTTGGCTATTTGCTCCCCCAAATACCCTACCCAGCAAATTTTCCTGAACAAAGTGCCTGGAAAAAAGACCCAGTAATACAACTCAGAGGCACCCCCTGAATAAAGGCATCGCCCAGAAAATGCACTAAATTAGGGTTTAATTGCTAGAAATTACTTTCAATTACAAAAAATTACGATAAATTACTTGTTGAATAGACACATTCTTTCACCACCATTAATAATTTAAAATAGCTAATTGCCTGTAATTGTGAGTAATTTTTGTTCTTTGGTAAGAGGCAAGGTGCTGCTTCTGCCACTGCCTGGCCAGGCCAGGGCCCTATTCGGGGCCGGGTCTCCGGGGGACAGAAGGCTGCCTGTGGGCCCTGCGAGGCCAGGGGTGGCTGCCTCGTCACCCTCGGCCACACCAGGGATAAGGGCGAATCCGGGTTTTCAGCTTCACCCAGATTCTCCAGAACACCATCTTGCTTGTCAACATTCCCGGCACCTTGAAACCCCAGACCCGCCTCCGATCCTGCCGTCCGCCCAGGTGCATCCGCCCAGCAGGCCTCGACCTCCTTCCCCACCGAGCCTGTCTTCCCCCTCTCTCCCGGGGCTCCTTTCCGCCTCATCGTCCTCCCATCCTCCCCCACCGGGCCAGCTCCGTCCTGGCTCCCCCAGCGCCCGTCCCGACCCCATAGCCCTGTAAGTCCCTCTCCCCAGGGTGAGCCTGGCCCCAGGACTGACCACAGCGAAGCATCCAAAGTCCCCACACAGACTGACACCGAGGCGCCAGGAGCCTGGCCAGAGCCGGCAGCCAGCCCCACAGACCACAAGGGACAGGCCTGGTCAGGAGGCCCAACCCGCCCCGGCCTGAACTCGGACACAGCCCTCCCATCCAAGCTCACGTCTCTTCTGGGAGGAGAATCTGGAAAGCCCTGATGTCAGTGAGGGGGTGGGTGACGGTGCAGGATGACCTCATGGAGTGGGGCCCCATGTGGCCTGGCGGAGGGGATGGTCCTCCCTCACGCCGAGGGCGCTTCTGCCCCAGGCCCACTGGGGATTCGGCGACGGTCACCATGCAGCCCTGCAGGGCCACTTGTTTCCGGTGTCCCGTCTCCACAGCCGAGTGGCCACCCCTGCTCCCTCCCAACTTTGCCCCTCCTGCGTCAGGGCCCCACAGCACCCATGTGTCCTGTCCCCTGAGAAGCCCCCGGACAGGACACAGCCCAAGGCATCACCTCAGACTTGAGCCCTAAGTCTGGGCGCCGAGGAGGGAGGAGCAGCAGGACGGCCACGCTCTCCAGGGCAGAACTGGGGGAGCGTGTGCCCCCGTCCTCCCCGCCCCCCACCACCCTGTGCTTCCTCGGGGCCACCCCTCCCGAGTCTCCTGCATGAGGAGGAACAGGTACCGTTCCCTAGAGGCTCAGCCACAGGAGAGGAAGGTTAAACCTTCGCCCGGGGGGGTGTCTTGTCCGGAGGGAGACTGCGTGTCAGGTCCAGAGCCTCCCTGGGCGGCTGCATCTGCTCCTCCGGCCTGTCCATGGGTGCTTTCAGAAGCACGGGGACCCACGGATGAAGGAGCAGAGGCTGCCTGCCTCCAGGAAGTCACCGCCTGAGGAAAGAGGGGCTCCAGGTCAAATCCCACTGCAGAAAAGCAACCACTGATCAGTAAGGCCCACCTCCCGACGTGGACGGGCGGAGCCCAGGGCCCGGCAGCCTGCTGGCAGCACACGGCCAGCCGGCAGGCGGCTGAGCTCCTGCCCTGGTAACCGTCCACCCAGCCCTGCTCCCAGCTGGGTCCCCAGGCCCCAGATCCGCAGTCTCCCCGACTCAGGGGCTCAGCCAGGAGCCAGAGCTCAGGGAGGCATACTTTCTCCTAGAAGGTGCCGAGTGGCAGTGGCAGATACGCTGCCCACCAGGGAGGAGGCCAGCGCGGCATGGGATGGGGCCCCCGCGGGCCCGCAGGGTCCTGACACCTGCCAGGAGGGGTGGGAAGGGGCCCCCACCCTCCCCCTCCACCTGGAGATTCAAGATGCTCTCGTGAACTCGGAGACTCCAGTCTCCACCACAAGCCATTTTAACACATTTAATTGGTCCTCTCTGGGGGTGTTTTTCAGACCAGCTCTTCAAAGACTCTCTTGTGGCGCTGAGACCAAGGGCAGAAGCAGAGCAGCTGAGAGAGAAGACCTGATGGAAAGAGACACAGGAGGGGCAGGGGGCACGGCCGGCACTGGGGAGTGAGGATGCCACCCTTGCTGTCCCTGGATCCTCCAGCCACTTCATTCGCTCAACCAGAGAAAAGTCAAAACCCTCTTTCTTTCCAAGGACCGTGTCACCAGCTTTTACATTTTCCCAAACGCTGAACAACAAAAGTGTGTTCTGAGAGAGCATTTAACTTCCAGTTAAAGTTAGAGAAGTGAGAGGCCGAGGGCGGTGGGGGCGGCCGGGAGCAGTGCCATCGAGGACCAGGACAGAGCAGCCCTCAAAGCACCGTCTGCACACGGTCCCCACACCCTCTGCTCAGACCCCCGAGTGGGCCAGAGCTGCAGACCCGCAGACCCCGGAGTGGCACCCACACCCTTCAGTAAGGACAGCATGCCCACCGTCCTTCCACAGAGAACGGGGTCACCGCTGACCTCGAGGTCGGACGGGACTCGTCACCCACAAAGCACTGTCACGCCCACCTCTCCGACGATCCTCCTGCCAATGGTGAGGATCTGGCCTGACGCGGCTGGTGGGGGCCACGGAGAGACTGGACGCCTGGAGCCAGGACCTCTGTCCCACCACGTCCCACTGAAGACACAGGAACCCTGTCCCGAAAGCGCACGTCCCCAGTCCACGCTCCTGGCAAAGACGTCCCCCACACAGGCTTCTGAATCAGTAACGTGAAACCAGAAGAAATCCTGCTGGTTTGCTTGAGGCTTAAATGGCCTCAGACGCCCTGACCCCACACAATTCATGTTTGCTAACAGGAGAAGGGGGTTTGCGTTTTCAAGGGGACAAAACGTGAGGAGGGGCATCTCACTCCAGTCCCCCTGAGCAGGCTGCTGCCCCGACCGGCCCTCCGTCCGTCCATCTGTGGTCTCTAAGCACACCTACCCACCACGCCCCCGGGCCTGCTCTGCTCTCCCACACAGATCCCGCACGGACAAAGTTATCATGCAGACTCGCACACATCGGCAGAGGCGGGAAGTAATGAAGATATTTACTGGAGTGTGGTTATTTTTGTTTTATTTTGTTTTAAGTCTAAGGTCTAGGACCACCCACTTCCTGTCTCTTTTTTTTTTAACATTTTTTATTGATTTATAATAATTTTACAATGTTGTGTCAAATTCCAGTGTAGAGCACAATTTTTAAGTTATACATAAACATATATATGTTCATTGTCACATTTTTTCCTCTGTGAGCTACCATAGATCTTGTATATATTTCCCTGTGCTATACAGCATAATCTTGTTTATCTATTCTACAATTTTGAAATCCCGTCTATCCCTTCCCATCTCCCACCCCCTTGGCAACCACAAGTCTGTATTCTATGTCTATGAGTCAATTTCTGTTCTGTATTTATGCTTTGTTTGTTTTTTTTTTTTTTAGATTCCACATATGAGCGATCTCATATGGTATTTTTCTTTCTCTTTCTGGCTTACTTCACTTAGAATGACATTCTCCAGGTGCATCCATGTTGCTGCAAATGGCATTATGTTGTCAGGTTTTTACGGCTGAGTAGTATTCTGTTGTATAAATATACCCCATCTTCTTTATCCAGTCATCTGGTGATGGACATTTAGGCTGTCTCCATGTCTTAGCTATTGTAAATAGTGCTGCTATGAACATTGGGGTGCAGGTGTCATCCTGAAGTAGGGTTCCTTCTGGATACAAGCCCAGGAGTGGGATTCCTGGGTCATATGGTAAGTCTATTCCTAGTCTTTTGAGGAATCTCCATGCTGTTTTCCACAGTGGCTGCACCAAACTCCATTCCCACCAGCAGTGGAGGAGGGTTCCCTTTTCTCCACAGCCTCTCCAGCATTTGTTATTTGTGGATTTTTGAATGGTGGCCATTCTGACTGGTGTGAGGTGATACCTCATTGTAGTTTTGATTTGCATTTCTCTGATAATTAGTGATATTGAGCATTTTTTCATGTGCCTATTGATCATTTGTATCTCTTCCTTGGAGAATGGCTTGTTTAGGTCT
This sequence comes from Camelus ferus, assembly GCF_009834535.1. Taxonomy (NCBI): domain Eukaryota; kingdom Metazoa; phylum Chordata; class Mammalia; order Artiodactyla; family Camelidae; genus Camelus; species Camelus ferus. The sequence continues at coordinate 792,925 of NC_045702.1, read as the reverse complement.
TCTGCCCATTTTTGGATTGGGTTGTTTATTTTCTTCTTATTGAGTCATATGAGCTGCTTACATATTCTGGAGATCAAGCCTTTGTCAGTTTCATTTGCAAAAATTTTCTCCCATTCCGTAGGTTGTCGTTTTGTTTTACTTATGGTTTCCTTTGCTGTGCAGAAGCTTGTAAGTTTAATTAGGTCCCATTTGTTTATTCTTGCTTTTATTTCTATTGCTTGGGTAGACTGCCCTAGGAGAGCATTTTTGAGATGTATGTCAGATAGTATTTTGCCTATATTTTCTTCTAGGAGGTTTATTGTATCTTGTCTTATGTTTAAGTCTTTGATCCATTTTGAGTTTATTTTTGTGTATCATGTAAGGGAGTGTTCTAGCTTCACTGATTTGCATGCTGCTGTCCAGTTTTCCCAACACCATTTGCTGAAGAGACTGTCTTTATTCCATTGTATATTCTTGCCTCCTTTGTCAAAGATTAGTTGACCAAAAGTTTGTGGGTTCATTTCTGTGCTCTCTATTCTGTTCCATTGGTCTATATGTCTGTTTTGCACCAATACCACGCTGTCTTGATGACTGCAGCTCTATAGTATTGTCTGAAGTCTGGAAGAGTTATTCCTCCAGTCTCTTTCTTTCTCTTCAGTAATACTTTGGCAATTCTAGGTCTTTTGTGGTTCCATATAAATTTTATTATGATTTGTTCTAGTTCTGTGAAATATGTCCTGGGTAATTTGATAGGGGATTGCATTGAATCTGTAGATTGCCTTGGGCCGTGTGACCATTTTAACAATATTGATTCTTCCAATCCAAGAACATGGGATATCTTTCCATTTTTTAAAGTCTTCTTTAATTTCCTTCATCAATGGTTTATAGTTTTCTGTGTATAATTCTTTCACCTCCTTGGTTAGATTTATTCCCAGATATTTTATTACTTCGGGTGCTATTTTAAAGGGGATTGTTTCTTTACTTTCTTCTTCTGTTGATTCATCATTAGTGTAAAGAAATGCAACTGATTTTTGAACATTAATCTTGTAACCTGCTACCTTGCTGAATTCTTCGATCAGCTCTAGTAGCTTTTGTGTGGACCTTTTAGAGTTTTCTATATATAGTAACATGTCGTCAGCATATAGTGACACTTTTACCCCTTCTTTTCCAATTTGGATCCCTTTTATTTCTCTCCCTTGCCTGACTGCTGTGGCTAGGACTTCCAGGACTATGTTGAGTAGGAGTGGTGATAGTGGGCATCCTTGTCTTGTCCCAGATTTTAGTGGGAAGCTTTTGAGTTTTTCACCATTGAGTACTATGCTGGCTGTAGGTTTGTCATATATAGCTTTTATTATGTTGAGATATGTTCCCTCTATACCCACTTTGGCGAGAGTTTTTATCATAAATGGGTGTTGAATTTTATCAAATGCTTTTTCTGCATCAATTGAGATGATCATGTGGTTTTTGTCCTTCTCTTGTTGATGCGATGTTTTGCATTGATTGATTTGCGTGTGTTGAACCAGCCTTGTGTCCCTGGGATGAACCCCACTTGGTCATGATGTATAATCTTTTTTATGTGTTGTTGGAGTCTATTTGCTAATATTTTTGGTGAAGATCTTGGCGTCTATGTTCATCGGTGATACTGGCCTATAATTCTCTTTTTTTGTAGTGTCTTTGTCTGGTTTTGGTATCAGGGTGATGGTGGCTTCATAGAATGAGTTTGGGAGTATTCCCTCCTTTTCAATCATCTGGAAGAGTTTGAGAAGAGGACTGGTATGAGTTCTTCTTTGTATGTTTGGTAGAATTCCCCGGTGAAGCCGTCCGGTCCTGGACTTTTATTTGTAGGGAAGTTTTTTTATTGCTAATTCAATTTCATTTCTAGTGATCGATTTGTTCAAGTGTTCGGTTTCTTCTTGATTCAGTCTTGGTGGACAGTATGTTTCCAGAAACTTGTCCATCTCCTCTAGGTTATCCAGTTTGGTTCCATACAGTTTTTCATAATATTCTCATATGATATTCTGTATTTCTATTTTGTTTGTTGTAATTTCTCCATTTTCCTTTCTTATTTTGCTAATTTGTGCTCTCTCTTTATTCTTCCTTGTGAGTTTTGCCAGAGGTTTGTCGATTCTATTTTCCCACCTCGTTTTAATGAATAAACTAGATTTTGGTTAGTTTCTAATGGTTTACAAAAGGTGTTTATCTGTTTGCTTTTGTCTTGACACCCAGGACTGCCAGGCTGAGTGAAACGGGGTTCTGTGTCAGGAGCACAGCCGGGGATAGCTGGGACGGACGCTGGGCGTCGTCAGCACTGCGGGCTGCCTGGCTTACTGCTCCTGGTTTGTGATAATCCATCGGAGGCTGAACACAGTGGAAAAGAAATTCTCTGTCTGCACCAATGTTCCTGCACTTTGTAATTCAGTTCAAGTAAAAGTGACGTCTTCATAGAGCTTTGCCGTCTACTCCTGTCGGGCCGCCCAGAACCCTACAAAACCAGCAAGTGTAACTGGGGAAGAGAGAGATGTAAGGGGGAGAAAGAAGAGGAGGGGGTGAAAACCACTTCCAAACTGAGAGGCCCAGACGCCCATGTGCAGTGCCTGCCCACCCAATCTAAAGGCTGTTATCTCATGAGGCAAGTAGCACACGAGCCTGCGACGTGAGCCGTTTCCGAGATGGGAGCCTGGTTGTCTCACGACCTCTACAGCGCTCAGTGAGGGTTAGGACAGAATCCCATCGCGTTCAGCCCGTAAACGGGTGCCCCCCCTACTTCCTGCATCTCTCAGAAATGCAGGGTTCTCGGTGCTTCTGGAAGCTTCCAGGCATCTCGACTTCCACCTCTGCTGCTGCATTTACTTCTCTGGAGGGTGACGCTCTGTCGCATCTGAAATAAAGCCCCCTGCAGGGTGTTCACAGGCAGGTGCCCGTCCGCCTCCCAGTCAGCTCTTCCACAGACGCTCCCCAGCGCCCCAGTCAGTCAAGCCTTCACAGGGACGGAGCCCCCCGACCTCACACTGTAAAATTTAAAAGCACGCCTGTACTTTGCATCAGAAAAAAATGCAAGCCTTTAAAGTGTCAAAGTTAAGAAACCTCGCCTCCACCATCAGGGCAGTGTACACTTTATCAACGTTCCCTGAACCTAAAGGGCACCTCGGCCTCTTCCAGAGGACAGATTTGCTGCTCAAACACACGTAAAGGAGAAAGACTTTGGTTTGTCATCAATGACACTTTGTGGGAGGTCCTCGCCTCATGTCTGGTTCCCACACCTGGAGTGAGTGCTCTCACGTGAACCACAGGTTCGCCCTGGGGCCAGCTGATGGCACCCCGGCTAGGACGATGGAGTCCCCTCCCTGCATCTGCGCTGCCTCGAGGATGAGGCGTGCAGCCCCAGCCGCCGGCTCCTGGAAGACAGATGGCGCCGTGGAAACGAGCCTGCGTCAGCCCCGCTGGTGGAGGGAGCCACTGGAGGCCTGAGAGGCGGCAGCAAGAGGTGAGAGCAGAGATCCCGGCCGGGCCTGAAGGGACACGGAACCTGGGCCCCCAGGGGCCGTGCGGTGGGGACCCTCCGTGGCTGAGCCCGGCCTCGCGGCGTCCACGACACCCTTGCCCTGTCGGCACCTCGGAGCTGGCACAGTGTCATCAGGCTGTGACTGTCAGGTGCCACAACAGTGCTCAACCGCTCGTTAAGCAGAGATGAACTTGCTGGCTAACCGAGGCCCTCTCGGCCACGCTCTCGTGACCACAGCCCATCTTTCTGAGGCAGGGGACGGGCCGGGGCGTGTGGAACGTGGCCCGGGGGCTGTACACCTGCCCCACGGGCTCCTCGTCACACCTGAGGACCCGAGGGAAGGCCAGGCTCCGGCCGGCCAAAGGCCGGCCAGACAGCGAAGGGCGGGAGTCCGCAGCGTCACAGAAGGCACGAGCCTTTCACACCTGAACGGCCTGCGTTACCCAGCTCCCCGAGAGAAAACGGTGAGAAGGCAACGTGCAGGTGTCCGAGTCCCCTAGACTCGGGTTCCCAGAGGAGCAGGCGGCCCTGCACCGTTTCTGGTATCACGGCTCCCAGAGGCCAGGAGCAGAGCTTGAAACCCCATCACACTTTCTGTTCTAACCACACGGTTGCCTCTACTGTTTCAGGCCGAGCAACACTTGGAAGCAGCTGTGAGCGCTCTGGCTCTGCTGTCAGTCACCCGGAACCAATTCTGAAACGGACCAGGAGCAGGCCCTGCCCGAAGGGAGTGTGCCGGGACGCTGGAGGAGCCCCTCCACGGGCAGAGACGGGCAGCAGGGGAGAGACGCAAGCACGGGGGGCAGAGCTGGGTTCTCCCTCCGGACTCCCCAGGCGCCCTTCCCTCTAGAGGGTCCCAAAGCACTGCCCGAGGGCCTCCGTGCGTCCAGGGCGCCAGGGTGGTCACGAGGTCACCAAGGCACTGTTTGCCTCTTCTCTTCATTTTCCTTCACATGAGAGTTTCCCAGAGGCTGTGTGGGTGGAAACTGCCTAGAACGAGTCAGATAGGAGTACCCAGCTGTTTTCTATTAAGCCAAACATTAAGGAAATGTGCAAAAATGTAAAACAAAACACAAACGCCACACTTGGCACATTTTTCAATGTTTGGAACACAGTTATTATGGTTACTATGTAATGAGTTTATTATGATTATTTTTATTTTTGAATGAATGTTTAATGTTCTCAATTTTTAATTTGTACGACAGCAAAAGTGGTTAGTACTACTCCCCCCCCAAAAAAACCCAGAAGCTATTTGGGGTCTTCAGTAATTGTTAATAACATGGCGGGTCCTGAGATCAGAAGTCTGAGCACCGCTGCCGTCCGCCCTGCCGTTGGGAGCTCTGATCCCAGCTCTTCATGAGGCGGCGCTGGGACCTTGAACCACCTTGTGCCTCCGTATGTCCTTGTTCGTTTAATCTACGAGCTAAAAAGGTGTTTCCTCCCCACAGCAAGAAGAAAGCGTTGGGCCACTGAAGCCACAGCTGTCCAGACAGCAAGCCCTTCTGTGCTGCTCTGAGCACTGCTGCTCGCCGTCATCCTACGAACATTGTAACAAACACATCACATCACTTCACTGCACAGGACTGAAACGCCACAGAACTTGCTATTTGAAAGTCTTACAACATTCAGATGAGAAATGTAAGACATGGACAGGGAGCAAGCGATTGGTATGCTTGTGTTTAAAACAAGGTTTAGGTAACACAGAGACTGTTAGTCCCACTTCATATGAAAAACGTGACTAAGACGTCGGCATCCCCTGGGGAACTGAGAAGAGCGGCTGACAGCAGGCCCCACGAGACAGCAGCCACTTGGGAGTCTTCGGGGTGAGGCTCCGACGACCTCCCCTCCGAGGCTTCCCCGGCTGCGTCCGTGTGACCCAGGGCTCGAGCCGCTGTTCTAAACCCACAACAGCTCAGCCTCATCCCGTGCAGAGCGAGTCGGGGCTGTGTTTAACAAGGACAGGGCGAGACAGGAAATGGGCTTTCGTTTCTGTGTTGGACAAAACAGAGATTAGACACACACACACAGAGACTGGGGCGTGGAGGGAGTGGGCAGGAGAATTGGCTGAGTGGTGAACTGCCTCTGGGGAGGCGGAAGCAGCCTGGCAGCGAAGTGCTGGCTCAGCCCTGATTCCCACGTGAAACAGACGGAGCAACTGGATGGTGAGCAGAACCCAAGACCACACTAAATTCACACTGAAGTGAAGTTGTCTCCAAGGACAGTCACCCCAGGACCACGTCCAGGTAAAGGGGGGGGACAGGAGACCAGACACCTCAGGAATAAGCTGCAGGCGTCCTCCTTAAAAACAGCGGGAAGACTGTCAGAGACGGTCGGAACTGGCCCGTTCAGGGCCCCAGACACCACAGAGGCTGGCAGGAATCGGGGGAGCACTACTCAGGAACGGCCGATCTGCAGGAGGACCAGCGGACTTGCTTTGTAACCGGCCCTGCGTCCACCCCCACGCCGCAGTCACAGTGGAAACAAGCCAGCGGCCGCAGGAGAGGGCAGGATGGCTGGAGCCCCTAACACCTCGTCACCGGGAGACCGTCACCACCTGCTGGCTGTTCCCTCTGGGCCCCACTTGCCTTCATGCAGCCTGACTCGCAGCTCGCCGTGCATGAAATCCCCTCCCAGGGGCAGCTGCTGGAAACATTCAGAGACACGCTGACCTTCTCAGCTGCCTGAGGTGGGGTAACATCGGGGCAAACGATAGGCTAACCAAAAAGCTAAAGGAAAGACGCAGGAACGGGGTGTCTGCGGGGGCTTCGTAGAGCTGCCCCGTAATCCTGGGAGTCTGGGTGGCCACCAGCTGGTACAGGGCTGACCGCAGGCCCAGGGCGGTCGTCTGCTCAGGAAAGATAGGGGAAGCCCCCAGCGCCCACCTCTGGGTGACCCCGAGGCTCTGAGCCAGCAGGAAGTGCAGGTCCAGGCAGAGCTGTCAGCTGCCCGGCTGAGCGTTAAGGCGTGTCCAGCACGTACAGAACCTTCAGCAAAGCCTGGGAGACTTACTGGTTCCAGATTCTTAAGGAAACTGGTCCGATCATTATCTGACCACTAAGCCGGCTGACCCTGACTGTGGTGGCCACACGCTGCAGAGAGCACGCACTACAGCATTCGTTCACCAAAGTCACCGCACAGACAGTGATGAACTCCTGCAGCACCTGGAGGAGGGGAGGAGCCCGGCTCCAGGGCCGTCACACTGTGCCATTTAAAACATCCAGCTTTCGGTGGACAATTCTGGTGCCTGCAGAGAAACAGGGAAAGATGCTCCACACATAGAGGGGAAATCACACAGTAAAAACCGGCCGAGGAGACAGACTCACGTGAGATGTTTTAAGTGTGTTCCAAAAACTAAAGGAGACCACGTCTGAAGAACTAGTGGAAAGAATGTTTCCTCAAGTAGAAAACACCAATAAAGAGATAAAAACGCAATTTTTAGAGAAACAACAGAAATTCTTCAGCTGAAAATTACAGTAACCGAAATGCAAGTTCACCAGGGAAGCCAACAGCAGATCTGAGCAAAGTATCTGTCATTTCAAGGATCGTCAAACGAGATCATCCAGCCCGAGGAACGGGAAGGAAGAAGAACGAGGAAAAATGCCCAGAGCCTGCGAGCCACCATCAACTGCACCAGCACACACGCAACAGAATCCTCAGACGGAGGAGAGAGGGATGGGGCCGAAAGAATGCCTGAAGAAACGACGGCCAAGCGCCCCAAACGGATGAAAAGTACGAATCCACGCACCCAGGACGCTCGGCAAAGCCCAAGCAGGACCGGTGAACCCAGAGACCCCACGCCAGTGTCACGCGGACAGAAGCCAAAGCGAGGGTCTCGAAGGCAGCCAGAGAGGAGAGCGCGCGACATGCCGCGGGCCCTCGACAGGCTGGCGGCCCGCTCCCTCAGAAGCCACGGAGGCCAGAGGCAGTGGGACACAGTTTTCAGAATCCTAGAAGACTGTCAACCAAGAGTTCTACAGCCATTAAAACGATCTTCCAAAAATGAAGGAGAAATTGACACGATCTTCCAAAAATGAAGGAGAAATTGACACGTCCTCAAACAAAGGCAGAGCCCACAGGCTAGCAAACCTTCCCTAAGAGACAAATGTGTGTTTCACCTTACAATAAAAAGATTCAAAAGTGCCTTAAGGGGAAAGAGGCCTTAGTGCCAGGGTCCTAGAGCTGGTCTGCAGTCGGGGGTGAGTGAGGTCGGGGTGTCCTGGCCCACAGTCAGGGCGTGGCCTGTGCCCGAGGGGCCTCCCCGCCCCACCGCCCTGTGCAGGTCATGGAGGAGTCGGGGCGCCCAGCCAATGAGGCGGGTCAGACAGGACCCTGTGCCCGGCGCTGAGGGAGCCCTCGAGCTCCTCTCCGCCACCTCTGGAAGCAGCAGTTCCTCGGAGCCGAGGTGGACTGAGTGACATTTACACGGAAAGTCCCCAAGGAAGAGCCCGTTGGGGACAGAGCCAGAGGGGTGACCTGGGCGGCCGGGCAGGGCACAGGCGAGCTGGTGGCCGGTGACGAGGCGGCATTTTCAGAGAAGGCTCCGGAAGGGGGGTGAGTGGGACGGGACGGCCCCTCCCCACGCGCATCTCCAGGCGGCCCCGGGAGAAGCGGCCTGGACTGTGCTGGGCTGACCCCCAGCAGCACCCCTGCCCAGGCGGCTTCACCCTCTGCCCCTCCAGAAACTGCAACCATTCTCCGTTCTGGGACCTGCCAGGGCCCCTCACCTCCTCCACGCTGGTCCTGCCACGCACCAGGCAGCAGCGCTCAGCCCTGTGCCCTGCAAACCCTCCGAAACCCTCCAAGTTCAGAGAGAATCCCTGAGCAGGCCACCGGCAGCGCTAGTCGGGAGGCCCGGCCAGGCTGCCCCCTTCCCTCACGGCCCCAGCCTGCCACGTGGCCAGTGCAGAGTCCAGCTCCGACGCCCTGGCCGGCTACTCGGGAAGCGGGCGTGTCTAACAGCCGCTCCTCGCAGAAGCCACCGGCACGGAGCGGGCGGAGAGTTCGGAGCGCGCCAGGCACGGGGCGGGGGGGGGGGGCAGGCGGGGGTTAACAGGAGCAGGTGGCAGTGGGCGCGCAGGGCGGGGCGGGCACAGGGAGGCCCCACGGAAGCCAGAGCTGGGTCCCGGTAGGGGCGGGGGCAGCAGCAGGGCCGCAGGGAAGGCAGCCCTGCCCGCCCCCTGCAGGGCCCACGAGGGGCGGCCGCTGCAGCCACGCGGCAGGTCTCCGGGGTTCCCTTCCTTATCCTTAGGGGGTTTCTTTTCATTCTTTTAAGGCATCACGACACTGTGTTAGACTTTTAATTCTGCTGTTTTGCTTTTTGCTTCTGACGCACAACTCAGGGCGTCAGGAAAGCTCTCCCAGAAAATGGACCCATAGTTGTGTTTATGACAGCAAATTATGTGCCGATGGGCGACATTTAAATGCTGGATTTTAATGGCTTGTCAGAAGAAGTGAAATGTATTTTTTTAATTTAATACGTGAGAGAACAATGTGTCCACTCATGAAACGACGCTGCCTGCAGGAGCCAAGGACGGTAAATAAAGTGAACGTGTTCTGTCCCTTGATGGATATATTTATGTTGAAGAAGAATATTGTGCAATTAAACGCTACTTTCCCTTCCTTCTTCCAGAGGAAGGCGTCCCAGCAGCAGTGCGAGCCGCCGTCTGTCGCGGGACTGAGAAGCGGCCGAGAGGACGAGGAGCTGAGGCTTGAGGCGGGGGACGTGGGGTGCTGAGAGTCCCCCACCCCAGGAGCCAGCCCCGCCTGGCCGCTGACCGAGGTCAGGACCCCAGTGGGGGCTCCTGGCCAGGCCCACACAGAGCGTCCACTCCTGAGTCCTTTCGTGACCAGGTGGGGCACCTGCAAGGTCCAGAGGAAAAACGAGGTGGGGGGCAGGTGACACCAACTGAAGAAACAGAGGAAGCTCAGCTTACCAGTCATGCACGCTGGACGTGACAGTGTGGGCATCTGTGTGCACACGGCTGTGTGCCCATGTGTGTGTTGGCTTCCATGTGCACATCACTGTGCTGCAGTACACGCGTGTGCTCACGTGTGGGTGGGCTGTGTGCACGTGTCACTGTTGGTGTGTGCATCTGCATGCACGTGTCTGTGCATGTGTGTGTACGTGAGTGTGCGTGTGGTCACCGTGTGCACACGTGCATGCGTGTGCGTGTTGGTGGGTGAAGGGGGAGAGCCGGGCTCTGGCTAGCAGCCTGCAATAAGGAGCCCTCACAACAAGGACCATCGCAGCACAAATGCCGGGCAGGGCAGGCCAGACTCTAAATTACACCAGAGTGACACACCCGCCCAGTGTAGGCGGACGCTCTCCCTCACGTGGCCGGGCCAGCAGCACATGCCCTCGACGCAGCCCCGAGAGGAGGGCTGAGACTCGCCAGAGGACCAGGTGACCAAAGGCGTCTCCTGCCTCGGGTACCTGCAGAGCTGACTGAAAACGCAGACTCCCAGAGCCCACGCAGAACCGCCAGGACCGGCCCGTGAACCTGCGTGTTCCAAGGATGACTCCTCCTGGTCTGGGGAAAACCGCGGCCCAGGAGGGAGAGGCAACCAGTCAGGAGGCCGACGGGCACCGGGACGGCGGTCCCTGGGGATGAAGCGGGCTGTCCAGGCCGCAGCATCGGTGTCACTGTCTGCGTCACACACGAGCTGATGCTCCCCCAAAGCCTGAAGCCAGCAGGCGGGACCCCCGGTCCTCGGGAGACGGCACTGGAGCCGGAGCAGCGACGCTCAGCTCAAGGATCGTGGCAAAGTAGGGAAGACAAGGCGACCGCGGGACGCATACCCAGGAGGCAGGCACAGAGTGAGGTTGCCAAGAGCGCGTTCACCTCTGCCTCCCAGGAGGCTGCCCTCTGTGCAAGGTCCCAGCCAAGCCCTCAGGATGAGCAGGGCTGGGAGGACGTCAGCCGGGATGGGGCCCGTCAAAGGCAATTTCACAGTGAAAACCTGGGGTCACTTCGCCCCCTGAACATGCTTTTCCTCTGTTTCTCTCTCCCTCCCAGGTCCCCCGAGAGAAGAAACGAGGACTCGGGTGAGGGTGGGGTGGCAGGGGTCCTCCTGGGGTCTGTTCTGCACATTAGCTCACAGGTCTGCGTCCTTCTCCAAAGCAGGTTCCAACTCCCTTGCAAAGGGCCCCTCAGACTCCCGAGAGTCTCCTCTCCAGCTGGACAAGGATCTTCCCAAAGCCTCATCCTTACCCATGTAAGAACAGCAAACCTGACTCTGGAAACTGCCCCTCACCCCCGAGGACGATGGAAAGTTTGGAGGGGCGTCTACCCCCAGGCCGCTGGGCAGGGATCTCTGGCGTGCTGGCCGAGGGAGGGCAGGGGCCTGGAGACCTTCCAGCCATCGGCTGCCTGGGCAGGGGAGCGCAGAGCCAACGTGAGCCGCTGGAGGAGCCCGGGGGAGAAAACAAAATGTCCAGAAAGCACTGGAGCACGTGACTGCAGGGTGGACAGCTGACCCCATGGTGCTTCTTTTCAAACTCGCCCAGAAACACCCACCCCTCCAGTGTTACTGGGGGGAAGACCCCAGTACACACGCCAAACACTCATATTGTTCATCTTTCTCCCAGCCCCCACCGAAGGGTCCTCCGGCCTTTTACCAGGGCCCTCCTGCAGTGAGAAAAAGGAAGTAACAGGGCTTTTCAGTGACAACTGGACACCGGCTCTCAACTAACACTCACACCAGACGTGACCAAATGCCACTGTGGTCCACCCGTCAGACGGGCTCACGGGGCAGGCGAGCAAACCCGCCCCATGGTTATCCCCCAGCTCCGGAACGCGTCATTGGAGGAAATCATTGGAGCGCAGGCACTCAGGGCGGGCAGAATCCCCGCCGTGCCCTGACCTGTGGACTGGGGTCCACTATGGTGGGAAAGACACTCAAACTGCCTCCACCGACAAGACCACGAACCCAAACTTATACTCACAACAGCGTAAACACAAGCCGTATCACATTGCTGGGGGTGGGGTGCAGAGACTGGCACCCCCCAGGGACCTGATCCTTTCCTGGGCACTCACGGCGCCCCACGCCCTCCGCTCACCCGCGGCAGGGCCGGTGGATTTGGAGGGCGGCTGGAGCAGCAGGTTGTCCACCAGGTGCTGGCCTCGACGCTGCCGCTGCAGACGTGCTTTCTCCGCTGGGGCAAACGGACACACCCACGGTACCGGCCACACTGCCACTGACCCGGCGGACGCCTCCCCACACCTGCAGGAGTGGCCAGCAGCAGCAATTTGCTCTCGCCTGCCCCGGCCCGCAACACACCGCCACGGTGCCAGGTCAGAGGTCTGTCAACTCTCAGCCCTTGTCATCACCTCTCTCTCCCCAGGGCACCGTGCAGGGGATGTCAGTACACGGAGGACGCAGTGCTGAGTGGACCCAGAGCGCAGGAAGCAGCCACTCTTCCACGCCCACAGCCAAGACACTTGCATGCGGGGATCGGCGGCAGACGGGGAGCCCCGGGAGGCCCCGGAGGTGACTCAGTGCAGACTTGGATTTTGGAGCAAACTCACGGCTCCTCTGCATGTGACTCCTCTCCTTTTGAGACACTGCTCTGGGCTCGGTCCCAACTGCAGGCTCGACCGGGTGGTGGGACTAGAACATTAGGAACGGGGTCTCGTGTGGTTTTGTGGGTCACACACACGGTCGCCCCCTCCACCCCTCGTGGACACCCAGCACCTGCCACAATGGCTCCACTTCCCCCGGTTCCTTCAAATTCTGAGACCTGGGACCTGGGGCCAGCTTCTGCAGGACCCTCACCACCAAGGCCACGGCCACAAGACTGGACACAGGCTCTCGTCCACCCTAGGGCTTGGTTTCCCAGCTCGCACCCACAATCCTGTTCCCTCTGCCTGCCCTGCAGACCCCTGGTTCTGGCGCACAGACACTCACCCGGCTCCCAGGACGGCTGAAGCCAAACCACCAGTGTCACGGACGTGGCCTCCCAGAGGTTCTGCTTCTCTGACTGAGCCCAGGACAGCCCAGCCCTGGGAGAAGGGTGCTGAGGCCCCACGACTCAGAGCGAATGTATGGACGTGAGCCTTCCCTGCAGAACTCTCTAGGGCCCTAACCCACCGAGGGTCACAGCGCACACCAGGAGGGCAGATCAGGCACAGGTCCCCAGACGTACTGGACCGCAGACTGTCTTTCCTTGTGGAGCAACTCAGGGCCCTCAGGGAGCCCTGGGACCCAGAACGAGTGGGGGGCCACAGTCATGGGCTCCCTCCCTCCAAGCCTTCTGGGCAGGGCCATGCGGGTCCCACCAGGAGGCTGCAGACCTACTCCGCAGCACGGCTGTGTGTGCACCTGGCCTCTCGCCCAGGCCCCGAGGGCACGGGGAGAGAGGACTGCGCCTCAGTGACGGGGGCAGGCCACAGTGACGCTGAGCCTGACGACACGGCGCCCTCAGTCCTGGACAGCGTGCGTACACTGTGTGTGTGCACGCACTGTTACGTGGCCGTTACGCGTACCAGCCCTGCGGAGCAAGCAGGTAACAGGTATCTCCTGCGACAAAAACAAAAACCTGCGTAAGGATGGCAGGCTGGACAATCTGGTTTCTGGAAGCTGGTTGGCAGCCTGGCTGGACTGGTACCGACCACGCCCAGGCCCAGCCCGGCCCCTCTGCCCCCAGGCCTCTGAGCACCTCAGACGCTCACGGGCATGGTGGACCTGCCCTGGCTCCTGTGCCCGGACGGCCTCCGACCCCAGAGGGGCTCATGCGCCAGGCCTGTGACCAGACCGCCGGCTCGCCCACCGCAACGGTGGATGAGTGAGTCTCTCTCCAGCTGCTCGGCTCTAGGAGGCCGCGGCTGTTTGAGGAGAAGACAAGAGTCCGCTGGGCCACTGGCCACACACGCGGACACCTACCTGAGCGGGACAGCTTCCGCAGGGCGGCCGTCAGGTGCTGCAGGTCCCCCGGCGATGCTTCATGGCGGCGCGTGTCTGTGGCCGGAAACTCCTGACACCGTCCAAACAGCCCGTCTGCGGTGGAGAGCAGAGAAGGAAGTAGGGTGAGAGAGGAGACAGACGGGCAGGCCCTGGCACGTTCCCACGGGGCCCCGGAGAGGCTTCCATGAGCTGCCAGAGCAGAAGAACTTGGAGGACGCGGGGCCTCGGGAAATAAACCCCAGGGCCGTGAGCCCAGGGTGGCTGGGTTTCCCGTTTACTCTCCAGCCCCCCCACCAGCCCAACACACGTGCTCTGCAGGGGAACCGCCGGCCACGTGGGAGGCGCCGGCGGTGGGACAGAGCGGCGGCTGGCCTCGAGGGGGCCTTCTGAGAACGGAGGAGGCGGGGTGCTCGCAGAACAGGAGACGTTAACGGACCCATTTATCCAGTTCTGTCCCATTTGTCTGAAATGACAGGCTCTGCTCATCGACATCCTTTCAAACCGCACCTTCTAATTAATTTAGGGCCTAATTAGTCTTTATTTGGCGAATTGTTCACTTTGAGACAAGCTTCCTGTGGGGGGTTCAAACATTCAAATCGCCGCCTTTGGTACAAAAGGCTAATTCAGGGCCCAGCGCCTCGCACGGGGCGTCTGTGGCCTCGGCCAGGGGAGGGAGCAGCTTCCATTGTTCACAGCAGTTTCACTGCGCTGCTGACGGAGCTGAAGAAAGCCATTCAAATGCAACCAGTTTAATTAGCAGAAGCCAGTTGCCCAGAGCCAGGCTCATCAGTAATTGCCGGTCGGATATCACACATGTGCTTAAGACGGCACCGCGAGACCAGCAGAGAACCATCTTAAGCACCACAAGGATCTCCTGGCTTCCTGTGGGGCTCCACAAGCCCAGAGTGTCCGGGAGGCCACCTGCCTGCTGCTCGGAGCGGGCGGACATCGGCCACGGGAGGGTAAACCTCTGCCCCCACGCACTGGGCCCACGGCGCTGCTGAAATTAACACAGCTGCCCCCCGGCCCCAGGGACCCCGGCAGTGGTGTCTCCGAGGGAGGGTCTGGTCCCCACCCAGCAAGACACAGACAGCCCGGGACCCTGTCCTTTGATTGTTTCGTGCAAAGAACTCCGTGCCTGCGGGTGGTGTGTCGGGGGGCGGGGGCGGGGGCAAGGAGGAGGAAAATGAGACTCTTTAGAATTAACTGGGACTTTCGCTTCACTTTGCAAATGGAAATATCTTGAAAGTCGAGACTGGAAGGAGCATTAAGATGGTCCAACTCCACATTTCACAGATGAGGAAGCCAAGGCCGGAGTGTGAGGACCACAGCCACCGGAGGCAGAGAAGTCAGGTCCTCGTCAGTGACCAGCTAAAGGCCCGGGGCGACCACAGCACCACGGATGTGCCAGCGACCCGCCTCCCTCAGGAAACTCACCCATCACTCAGGGTGTCACAGAGGAAAATGGGCAAGACCTCGCCCATCTATTTCAGAGCGTCCCAAGCACATTATTTCCTTTCTGAGGCAATGGCCTCGTTTTTTGTTTTTTTTTTTAACATTTTTTTTTATTGAGTTACAGTCATTTTACAATGTTGCGTCAAATTCCAGTGTAGAGCACAATTTTTCAGTTATGCACGGACATACGTATACTCATTGTCACATTTTTTTCTCTGTGAGCCACCACAAGATCTTGTGTATATTTCCCTGTGCTACACAGTATAATCTTGTTTGTCTATTCTGCACATGCCTGTCAGTATCTACAATTTTGAAATCCCGTCTGTCCCTTCCCACCCCCGCCCCCTTGGCAACCACAAGTCTGTGTTCTAGGTCTGAGTCTGTTTCTGTTTTGTATTTATGCTTTGTGTGTGTGTGGTTTTTTTTTTTTAGATTCCACAAATGAGCAACCTCGTGTGGTAAAAACCATTGTCTGTAATTTGTTCTTATGATCAGTATTTTTCACTTTTGTTGCTTTTTAACTACTCGTTTTTTAAGTTTGGTTTGTGGCTCACGCTGCTATAAATGTGTCCTAAGGAAAATATTAATTAGATTTTCCTGAAACCTTAATTTTAAACATATGTTTACAATAAATATAACACAATATACAATATTGGTTGTGTCTTTAAAATTAGTTTTAGCTAATAATTTGGTTTTAACTGTTTGAAAGCTGAAGGTAAACAGACCATTGACCCTCTCTGCCCCTAGACTACAACCATACTGGTGAGGAAGAGACAGACATGGGCCCCGGTGCATGTTCCTAATTAATAAGCTTCACTTTTTAGAGCAGTTCTAGGTCCACAGCAAAATTAAGAGGAAGATACAGAGATTGCCCAAATGCCCCCTCCCCAAACAGGCACAGCCTCCCCCACCACCAACACCCCCAGAGGGCGCCTCTGTTACACCTGGTGAGCCTGCGCTGACACGCTGCCACCCCCCAGGGCCCACGGTTTATGTGAGGGCTCGCTCCCGGTGCCCTGTGCTCCGGGGGCTCTGGTGTGTAAGGACCCGTGCGCACGACGGCAGTCACACGGAGCAGCTCCGCGCTCCACCTGCTCACCCCCCACCACTGGCAGCCGCTGCCAGTTCTACTGTCTCCATGATTTTGCCTTTTCCAGAATGTCATCTGGTCGGAATCACACGGTGTGCAGCCACTGTGGAAAGCACGGAGGTTCCTGCCTCAAAACCTTGAAGGTAGACGCAGCAACCCCACTTCTGGCTTTGCACTGCAAAGAACTGAAAGCAGAAACTCAAAAGACACTGGCACACCCACGTTCACGGCCGCACCTTCACAACAGCTGAGCAGACGGTGGAACGTTACTCAGCCTTAAAGAGGAAGGAAATCCTGACACCCGCTGCAACACGGGTGGACCCTGAGGACACTGTGCTGAGTGAAATAAGCCAGACACAAAAAGACAAACACTGTGTGAGTCCACCTGTATGAGGTCCCTGGAGTCACTGATTCGTAAAGACAGAGGAGGGCGGGGGCCGGGGTGGGGCGCTGGGGCTCGTGTCTGATGGGGACAGTCCCAGTCTGAGAAGAGGAGAAGGTTCTGGACTCGGCAGTGGTGTTGGCTGCACCACGCTGTGATGCGGGTGAGGCCACAGAGCCGTGCACTTAAAAATGGTTAACGTGGTCAGTTTTAAGCTATATAGGTTTTGCCACAATTTAAAACTGAGGAGAAAGCAATTCAAAAGAAAAAGAAAAGAAAACAGCAAAGCAGCGCAGTCTTGGAGAGCGATGTGTGTGCTCGACATGCTGGAGGCGTGCGGCAGGAGGAGCCGCGTGGGCCCCTGGGGTCGGGCACTCCGCCGCCCGCGTCAGGACGGCGGCTCTGCCTTGGGGACGGTTCTCACTGGGGCAACCCTGCACGTCCAGCTGTCAGCGTGCATGCACGTTTAGTCCAGGTCAGACCCCTGCGCACACTCGGCGTCTACTTTGTCCACACGCTGCCGCCCAGCAGTTGGCGTTCAGGGACACACTGCCCCTCACCTGACGTGAGACCTCTGTGGGCACCAAGATGTCACCAGGGCCAGCGCCTCAGGGCAAAGGCCCAGGGACAGGCCTGGCTCCCCGGAGAGAGTCGTGCTGACCAGGAGGGATTTCTGGAGGAGGCAGGCCTGCAGCGGCCCAGCTGAGAGGCGCCCTGCTCAGCCTGGACAGTGAGTCTTCTGCTCGCAAAGGAATGACTGCTCCCCACCCCTGCATGGACGGAGCCACGGCGCTCAGCCTGGGGGACTGGCTTCCCGCCAGCACAAGACTCACGGTAGCTGAAGTCGCTGGAGAGCACAGGACAGCTGATTCATTCAGCAGGACTCATGGTTCAACAGGGCAAAGCCGGCTCCAGTTGCAGGGACAGTGGGACCAGCTGGCGTTTCCACCTCTGCAAGGGGCGTCTCCACCGTCAGGACAGACACACCTTTGCTGTTAAATTACCACTTGTAACCCAGTGCTTCTGGGCTTTGAATCCTAAGTGCACTATCTGGAACCAATGCAAGAAAGTCTTCAGGGTGTCGGCCGAAATGCCACACAGGAACTTGGAAGTGAGTGCAGACACACAAAAAGCAGACTCTCCCACCTCTAGGGTGACTCAGAGGCTGAGAACCCCCGGGAGAGAGAACAAGGCCGCTGTCTGGAGGCGATGTCGCCTCGTTCACCTTCGAGCAGAGCGGGGGCGGGGATGCGGGGCTGGACCCGCAGGTGTGTCCAGGGGGGGTCAGACGGGGGCGCCGAGACTTGCCAGGTGAGAGGCCACCAGTTGAGGGTCATGCTGCGTGAGGTGGGCCCGGGTGCTAACGGATGCCAACCCCCAGACAGCGCTCAGACCTCAGGCCTTGGCGGGCTCGGGACAAGGTTCCCACGCAGGCCACAGGGACAAGCTCGGGACCCTCCACCGGCAAGACTCTGAGTGAAGGGGGAGGGCCACCCTGAGCCTCCCAAAAACGTCCTCCCTCAGGGGCCCCGGGAATGGACCGCAGTGAGGCAGGGCCCGGGGAGGGGAAGGCTCCAGCCAGCCAGACGAGACTTCTCCCAGCTTCGCTTGGCTGCTGGCTGCCCGGCCCCCACCTCCTCGAGCCAGGCCCTCAGGATGAGAGAGCCTGTCCACTGATGGCCAGAACGAGCCCCAGGTGTGAACCAGGCAACTTCGCTCCCAGGAAAATCGGATCACATCGCGACCAGCTCCCAGGACCCACGTGGATCCCATTAAATGAAACCAAAACCAATTTTGGGGGATCCCAGGGGCATCACACTTGCACAGGGGAGATGGCCTCAGGAACATGCTGGCCAGGAGGCAGAGGGCAAGCCAGCCCCCGGTGGGAGCCGCAGCCGCCCCGCCCCGCCCCCCACGTGCCGCCTGCCCCGCACAGCCCCACTCCCGCCCAGGAAGGCCGTCCCAGGGACCTGCTTGCTGTCATCAGCTACGGTTTAGACAGTGAAAGGAGCTGTCACCACGCAGCAGCAGGACACCGGGCTGGGGGGCCGCTGGCCCCCAGCAAACGTCCTGACCCCTCTCTGCTGGCCGCACAGTTGGCCTGGGTGCGGGGTCACCGGGCCGCTGCCCTCTGACTGGCGCTGAGCACCACAGCAGGACCAGGTCTGCACGGCCCCACCGCCCTTCATGGCCGCGTCCAAGCCTCTTACTGACTTCTGACCCCTGAAGACGGGGCCCCGAGCTCTCCGGGCAGGGCAGCTGGGGGGCTGGCGCTGGGAATCCTGAGCGCAGCGCTGATGGGCAAAAACGTCACCCCCGAGCCTTGGATGTTCGGCACCTCCCACAGAGAAAACTCAACCGGCGTCACCGAGGACGGTGCTCCACCCCGATCCTGGACAGTCGGTGAGAGCGATGACAGATCCCAGGTGGAGACGGCAACCTTTCTGAACTGCCTTCTCCATCCGGGCGGAGCAGCTCTGCCCAGCCGTCTGCTCTGCTCTCCAGCCGGATGGACCCCGGCCGTAGGCCGACAGGCTGCACCCCGTAGTTCCAGAATAATCAGGGTTTTTACCAGAGCTGAGGAGAGCGGCAGCCGTGGTTTACTCAGACCCCTTCGTCTCACAGACTGGAAGGCTGAGGTCCTGAGCTGAGCCACCTGCCGGGGGGACCCGTCCTCACCCCTACCCCGCCCCCCACTCTCCACTGAGATGCTGCTGCAAGCCGGTCCTCACCCCCGGCCCCAGTCTGACGCCTCGTCACCACGGTCCTCCTTCAACAGACAACAGCAGAATGAAACTCAAGGACCACAGTCGAAAGACAGCGTCACTCTGGGCTGAGTCCTGAAAAGGTCCTGGCAGACGTTTTCCACTTTGCTGAATACAACGCTCACGCTCATGCCACACCTGAAACTGCGTGCACAACCCACCTGAAACCAGCTGCTGTCCCCTGAACCCTGCCATCCAGCAGCGAGAAACCAGCAGGAACCCAAATGGGGCCCCAGGAGACCAGCTTCCAGCCTCAGCTTGGCCACCCGCCTGCTGGGCAACCCTGGGCACATTACCTCACTTCTCTGAGCCTCCGTTCCTAAAATGCAACCGCTGAATTAGAACTAGACATTTTCCAAGGTCCAGTCTAGTTCAGGTCCCTGGGCTTGCGTGAAGTCACCTGGGGCACGAGTCCAATCACCTGCACCCCTGTTATTCTGAGCTGCGGGAGCTGCCCACCCTCACCCCAACTGAGAGGCGCTCGCAGCCCCCAGCCCTGCTTCTCTCTGCCCTGTGCCCGTCTGTCCACGTGCGTCCGAACAGGGAACTGAGGGAAGGCAGGGGCCGCCCACCACAGCCGGCGGGCGGCCCCAGCCCCAGCGCCCTGCAGGGGAGGCCTGTCCTACGACCAGAGCGGGTCCCCAGTGCACCAGGCTCTGCAGAGCTGCTTGGCCACATCCAAAATTTGGTGTCACCACCTGGATACCACAGGGACTGCTGTCTCACGGGCGGACAGAGGGGGCAAACTCTGGAGAACCCAGATGGAGCGGCGAGGCTGATCCTGCACCCCTCGACGGAGGGAGGTGCCCGCTGCCCCGGGCCCTGCTGCCCCTCTGCTCGCCCGGAGGAGGGGGCTGGGGGGAATCTCGGCCCTGCAGCCACCACCCAGAGCCCGCCCGGCCGCCAGGACCCAGCGCTGACCATCCTTGGGGTCTCCTTCTCAGTGCTGAGGCCACAGCCATGGCACCTCAAGCTCAGTTTTTTTTTAATTATGGAGAATTTTTCACCATATGGTGAAATGGATGGAAACAAGGTCTCTAACGTACAGGATGGTCCTTGAGTGACAGGACAAGACAATAAAGCCAGTTACAACGGACGAGCTGCTGGTGAGACCCTCCCGGGGCTCTGGGAGTCACTCCTCCCCTCGGTCCCACCGCGTCTGTGAACGTTTATGTCATTAGGAAACCACATCCAATGTGTCGTGTTGCCCTTTCCTTCCGCGTGCAGGGAAGCTCCGCACAGCGGCCCGACCAGCATGGGCAGCATGCCTGCTTCCCTCTCCTCGGCCAGAATTTCACGTTTCAACTTCACATTTATCAGGCTCACACTACGGCTCCTTGTTGCTTCCTTAATTTTTTTTTTTTGAAAAGGAAAGCAGAACTTAATAAAACTTACAATAGTAACACTGCCAAAGTAGCTGAAATGCTCCAGAATCCGAGGGCAAACACAGCCCTGGCAGCCAGCAGGGGCCCCGCCCGGCCTTGAGGGAACAGATAAAGGGACTGACTGTGAACGTGCTCCATCTTCTGGAAGTGCCGAGAGGGCGCCCGGAAGAAACCGCCAGGACAGGGACGGAGCCGCGTCCCCGTGGAGCGCGTGCCTTCCCCGGGGAGCCAGGCCTGCGGGCCAGGCCCAGCGTAACGGGGGAAGGCTGCAGCACGTTGCTGATAGCCAAACCGTCTTCGCATCCTCTTTCTTTTTTATTTTAAGCATTTAAATAGAGCATTTTCACTGAAGTTGGTTTACAGTGTGCTGGTTTCTGGTGAGCAGCACATGGATCCAGTCCCGCACGCACACGCACGCCCTCCCTCTCAGAGTCTCTGTCATCGCAGGCGGCTGGCACTGCTCACAGTCCCCCGTGCCGTCTGCTGGGGGCAGCCGGCACTGCGCACAGCCCCCTGGGACTGCTGGAAACTTGCCGTTTGTTTTGTTTATAGTCGTTTGTCTTTTCTTTTCTTTTCTTTTTTTTTTTTTTTTTGGTTTGTTTTTTAATGTAATTGGAGTCCTTTTTTAAATTTAACTTTTAAAAGTTTTACTTACGTATTTATTTAGGGAGGTAATTACATGCTGGGGATGGAACCCAGGACCTCGTGCGTGCCAAGCTCACGCTCCACATTGAGCCCCCCCCCCGAGCTCCACGCCCTGCCCCCCCCCACCGCCGCCTGTGGAACTTCATGGGGAGGTTAGATGGAGTGACCCAGGCAGACCAACCAGAACTCGTCGTGGTCATCCCCACATTGCTGCTGGGAAGCTGGAAGCACCTTCGGGAGCCTGGCCGCGAGGAGCCCGGCTCTGCTGCCAGGGGCTGTGTGACCCTCACCCACTGCTGAGCCTCTCTGGTCAGCGAGGGCTCCACTCATGCTAAAGCTCCATGACCTCGCACAGACAACCAAAGCACAACAGGCAGGATTCGCGGGTAGAGGAGAGGGAAGTGGACACGGGGTTCGTGTGTCAGAGGCAGCTCCCAGACCAGCGGGCTGGTGGGGGGTCAGCCACACCAACAGGCGTTTACTGGAAGAAAGACAATTAAACGATGAAGAAGCAAAAACCAGCACCCGGTTTCCAGGCCTTGGCTGCAAGCTCGCGCTCGTGGGTGTCCCACCTGGGGCTGACCGCCCCCCAGAAGGAGGGCCAGGCTTTGGGAACTTCAGCTGCGTTTTCCTTTCTTTTCTAGGAGGCGACAGGATTAACCACCTGCCGGCCCCACCCCCGGATCCGGGAAGCCAGGCTCACCCTGGGGACAGGTGCCTGCCCAAGGCTGGCTCTGGGCTCAGCACCTTCACTTCAGGAGCTCAGGCCCCCCACGCCTCCGCAGGCCGTGGATGCGGGGCTGCCTGCCGCGGGCCCCAGAGCAGCAGAGGAAGGAAAGGCGGTTTATCTGCAGCAGCTCATCTCCCATCAGCAGCCCAGGCTCCAGCCGTTGCCGGGCAACCAGGCCTCTCCTCTTATCAGCCCAGGACCTTCCACTGACTGTTCAGACAGAAGAGAAAGGCCTGGCTCTGAGGGCTGTAAGCAGCACCGAGCGGAGCTGGCACCTTGCGTGGGGTGAGGGGAAGGCACACATGAGCCTTACCTGGACAGTGACAGCTGCCCGTCACCTGCCGCACACCCACTCCTGAGCCCCAGCCGAAGAGGGTCTCGCCCACCTTCCGGAGAGAGGGAGGAGGAGGGGGGAGGGGAGGGAGAGGGGCTTGTCCGCAAGCAGGTTTACCGAGCAGACCCTCTCCTCTCTTCTCTCCCTCCGTGCTCTCACACACTTCAGGCAGCTCCTAGTCCCGAAGGCCCACGGGCAGGGTTGGCCTGCTCCCTCCAGCCCAGGCGGCCCAGCTGACCCCTGCAGGCCGGGCACACCCACAGCCCTGAGCCAGGAACCTGGGGCCGCTCTGGCACGAGCCTCAGGAGGACGCCCTGACCACCGACCGCCCGCCGGGCAGCCCACCACCTGGACCCCCCCCCCATCGCCAGCTCTGCCCTCGGGCTGCTGGGAGGAGCGCTCTGGACTGAGTGGGCGGGGCAGCAGGAGAGGCCTGGGCCGGGGGTGGGGCTGAGAGTGCCCCGTCCTGGCCTCCCAGCAACCCTGGGGGATCCCGCCTCAGGGCCCCGCCCTCCGGACACGGGGGGCCCGGTTCTCTGCGAATGGCGAGGACCACAGGGTCCCTGTCCCCACAGACCAGCCTGGCCTTGCCAGCCCGCGGGCCCTCGAGGAAGCAGCAGCCACACGTGCTGGGGGAGGGTGCTGGGCGAGGGTGCTGGGCGCGCCCTGCTAGCACCCAGGAAACCGCAGGAGACGTGTCCCAGACGGACGTCTCAAGTCAGGCGTCGGGGAGCTCCAGTGCCCTGCCTCCCCGTTCCCTCCGCGTCCTCTCACCGAGGGAGGAGCAGGCATGTCTGGGCGGAAGGCCCCCCAGCAGTCCGGGGACGGACGCACCCCACACCCCATGGGGAGCCTGTGTGCTGGGAATCTGCCCCCGACTCCCCCTGACTCGCATGCCAGCCCCGCTGACGCTCCCTGGGGCCCAGCGAGCCCTGCGTTCTGGAGCCATGGTTGTCTGCCTGCCCCCAGGCAGAGGGACGCTGGGTCCCACGCACCACAATGCTTGGCCCGTGGAAATCACTGAGTAATAATTTACCGCAGTTGAAAGCAGGGACTTGAAGAGATAGTTGCCCCTCCATGTCCACGGCAGCCAGGAAGCAACCTAAGTGTCACTGATGGATGAACGGCTGAAAAATGTGGTCCATCCGTGATTCAGCCACAGAAAAGAGGGGGTTTCAACACCTGCTACAACAGAGATGAGCCTTGAGGACACTGTGCTCAGTGAGATAAGCCATCGCGGCAGGACAAACACGAGATGACTCCACTCACGTGAGGACCTAGAGCGGTCCCTGGGGCTGAGGAGGGAGTGGGGTCGTGTCTGCCGGGGACAGAGTTTCAGTTTTGGAAGATGAGAAAGTTCTGGGGGTGACGGTGGTGGTGGCTGCACCGGGAATGCACTTAATGCCACAGAACTGTGCGCCCAAATGGTTAAAGTAAATGGTAAATTTCACGTTACATTTATTTTACTATAATTTTCTAAGAGCAATAGAAAATTTAGCGAATGAATGAAAACCTGAATGGGAGAGAAGCTCCCCACGGGGAGGAGGTGACGGAAGACAGGAGACCCGTCGGGCTGTAAGCTAGAGGCGGCGCCCAGTGCCAGTGGGGAGCCGCCCGGAGATGAGGGAGCGGCACTGGTTCCCGGTGCCTGCCGTCCAGACCCCATGGCCGGCGCCGTCCGCGTGGGGGTCGACGTGCACCCTCGAGACCCTAAACTGGATTAGAGGCCAGCAAACACACAGAGAAACCCATGACTCAACTTGGAAAACGCCGGGGTTTCGATCTGGGCGAGCCCAGCTCCTGCGGCAGGTGAGTTACTTCAACGGTGGATTCACACAAACACCTTCATTTGATTTCCTGTTGGCAGAGGCCTTGGGTGAGGCTGATGGTCCGTCCAGCCCCCCTCAGGCCCAGTGGACCTCCCGACAGAGAGCCAGCTGGGCCAGGCGCCTCCTCCAGATCAGGACAAGGTCGGTCACAGC
The DNA here is from genome assembly GCF_009834535.1 of Camelus ferus. Taxonomy (NCBI): domain Eukaryota; kingdom Metazoa; phylum Chordata; class Mammalia; order Artiodactyla; family Camelidae; genus Camelus; species Camelus ferus. Next base: position 768,773 of record NC_045702.1, on the reverse strand, counting down.
CTCACGTGGCCTCCACGTGTCCCTTCGAAGGGACCAACTCAGCAACTCTCTGCTGTTTTCTCAAAGACTGAAAAACAGTAGCTCCTAAAATGAATATATGGTTCATGTGTGACCGAAGCACCGTGCTGGACGCCAGAAACTGACACAGCACTGTCGACTGACTGTGCTTCAATAAATGTATATACAAAAATAAACAAATAAAAGGCAATAACTCCTGTGAACCAAGGTGGGTCCTCCTGAATCGCCGAGCTGCAGCCACGCTATTAAAATCCAGCCTCAGAGAAAAGCTGGCAAACATTAACGAGCAGAGATGTGTGTGTGTGATTGTAAATGAAAGGATAATGAAAGCAATTTATTTGAAAATTAAAATAGGATTAAGAATGGCAGCCTGTGCAAGAGCCCAGACGCCGAAGGAAAGGGACCCGCAGCCTCGTTACCTGCGGGGCTGACGGACTCGCTCTCCTTCCCGACATCATCAGGATAAAGCAACGGCACCAGCAGACAGGTGTCCCCTTGGACCCCAAGACCTGGGACACATGTAGACGTAGACACTGAGGGCCCCCATGGTGGCATGGCGCCAAGACCACGCTCAGACGGGGCACAGACCCTGGTGTCCGCCCGCGCCCGGGACGCCGTGGACACCTGACAGGCCCTCCCGAGGTCCGTGCTCTGATTCTCAGACTGAGACCAGAGTGGCCACATGGGCAGCAGGTTCTTAAAAGATTTCACAACCTGGATCTGGCCTGACTTCAGCACAGGAACTGCCCATCCAGTCCTGAGCCGTCCAGGGAGTCAGACCAGGCGACCTTCAGGTGGGCCCTGAGGCAGGTGTGGGCGCGGAGGCACCAAGAGACCGGTGTCCCCACTCGCCCCACAGACGACCCCACCTGAGCCTCGGGATGGTGGCTCCCTGAGGCGGAGGTCACCCCACGTGTGCTGTAGCGTCCAGTCACCAGGAGCCCCCAAGGGATCGTGCAAGAGAAGGCAGAAGGACTCCCACCCAGAGGAGGGCCGAGACGGAGAGCACACACGCACACACACAGACACGCATGCGTGCGTGCGCGACGTGCACACACGCACACACACGCACATGTGCGCACACGTACATACGCACGTTTGAACGTGCATGCACGCGCAGAGACGGGGAACAAAACCCCTCCACCCCACCGCAGTTAAGGAGGCGCAAATGGTGGCAGCGAGGGGTTTTGCCCAAAGGGTGTCTTGTGGTGATGACTCCAGCTGCCGCTGAGAGGCGAGGGCGACAGGCACGCCCATTTTAGAACAAAGTAATTGTTGTTGTTATCAAAACGCGTTAGAACCTTCCTCTAAAGCCCTTGGCGTACTCGGCGCACCGAGCCTGCTGACCCCGGCCTTGTCAGCCAGGCAGCGCGGTGGGGGAAACGAGCCCCGTGGACACCTGCCGCCCCCAGGAGCCGCCCGGCTGCACCCAGCACACCGCGGCGGCCCCGGCACCCCCGCAGCTGACTCCTCCAGGCTGACACGGTGAGGCCACATTCCACTGTCATCTGTGCCTCTCTGGTGACGAACGAGGCTTCGCATCCCTTCACCCACCGGGGGGCCACGCGGCTCTCCGCTCTCGGAACGCGGGTGACCCCCTCCAGACGCGGGTGTCGCTCTGGCTCTGAGCTGCTGGAATCTCTGTCTTCCGGCCTCACAGCCCGGTCTTCAGGTCCAGGGCCACGGGCTTCCTCTCTGACACTTTCCTGTTGGCCACCCTGACGGTCAAGCCATAGCTGGCCAGGAGGGAGCTCTGGACACAGGGTGGGGTCTGGGCGACGGCGCGAGTCAGCACAGACCGAGGGGCCCGGGCGCCGCGGGCCCGTCTGAAAGGGGGGTCTGCGAGAATCACAAGCAAAGACGTGCTGCCAGCGGGCTTGGTGAAGCTGACTGAGCGATCAAGGCCGGCGAGGACCTGCTCTCGCCCCGTCCAAGCCAGCACACGCCCGTCTGTTGAGCAGGGGGTGCATTTTTCCAGCGCGTCCCCTTAACTTTACAATCAGTTAAGTCTGAGTCAGACCGTTTCCTTTTCTGGCTCATACAGGAATCAATTTGTAATATTTGCCCATGATCTGAGAACACAGGCAAAGGGGCAGAGGCTCTGTGGACATTTAGTGAAGTTTAGTAAAGCGGTGGGTGCTCAGCTAAACCCCAGACTGCACAGTGAGGGGCTGCTGGAGGCCGGCCCCACCACCCTCTCCCACGTCTGACCTGCGTGGAGCCCTCGCTGATTCCCCAGCACCGGCTGCCTCCGCGTGTCCCTCTCCAAACACAAGTCCTGCCAGGAGCTGTGATCCGAATGTCACAGACTGGGCCTCCCGAGGAGGGAGCCATGAAGCCCCGGCCACAGGGACAGGGCGCACGGCGTCTGGCCCCCTGCACGCACACTAAACATGTATGTCGGGGTCAGCTGGGGGCCATGCTCCCAGGGGCACCCTTCACCCCTCAGGGCAACCTGCAAATTCTCAGATGCCCAAGCCTCCCCGGACTGAGCACCGGAAACCCTGCAGCAGGGGAAGTGCCCACACAGGCCCCACTCGCCAGGGGCAACAGACGGGCCTGCACGTCCAAACCGCAACTGCTCCCCCTCACAGTCAGGGTGCAGGGTGTCCACCCTTCCCTCCTGCAAACCTAGCCCCTGACGTTCAGAGCTCTGGTCTTCCAGCCGGGGCCACGTGCCTGCATCCGGAAACTGGCATGTGCCCGGCGTGTGCCCCGTGTGTGCCCGGCGTGTGCCTCACGTGTGCCCGGCGTGTGCCCGGAGTGTGCTCGGGCAGTTGGGAGAACCGTTCTTTAATGGATGTGCTGCACACACACGTGTGCACACACACTCGCTCCTAGAAGATGGCGCAGGACACATGTAAACTGCCAGTTCCCTGTGCGGCCTCCCCGCTGCTTGGCAACAAGGAGGGGTCGCCATGGCAACCGTGCAGGAGCGCCCACCCCTCGTGTCTTCAGAACCAGCACGCTGACTGGAGGCAGGAGGCAGTGCCATCGCGGGTGGTTCTCCTGCCACGTCGCCGGGCCCGGCTCAAGGACACGTCCCTGCTGAAACCAGCCATCTGTCACTCTCGGTCGGGGCCCCTGTCCAGGACCCATCTGTCCTCTCGGCCTCTGGTTCCAAAGGCCCCACAGCTGCTGCCACAGGTTTGCAAGAGGAAACAGACCCTGAGGGTAACGTGAGAGCACCCCCGGGAAGGCAGGGCAAGGTGCTCCCTCTGCTTATCTCGGGGTGTTTCTGCCACCGGGGCCCAAGTTCTGTCCTCTCCCACTCGGACTTGAAGAGGGCAGCATGAGGGTCGAGGGGACGCTGTCCACATCAGAGGTGCCCCCCGTGTCCCTGGGAAAGGCAAGTTCACCTGATGAGGGGTAAGCTCGTGCCCAGGCCCCCAGGACCCCCCCACATCTGCTTCCTCAACTGTGACTCAGCCCTGTGCTCGAAGGAAACGCAGTCCCCTGGGCAGCAGGACCAGGAGACTCGGCTCAGGGCAGGCGCGGGGGAGGCAGTGGCTCCAGTCCAAGCCCAGCACCACCTCACTGGTGGCCTCAGACGAGTCCCTTCAGGCTGCACGGCCCTGCTTCTCACACGTAAAAGGACAGCCACATTGGACAGTATTCTCGGTCCTTCAGGTGATGCTGGAACACACAGGTCGGACAGAGGAAGGCCCTGGGGCCTCGGGGAGACCACACACCGCCCGCGCGTCTGGCAGCATAGGTGTGGGTTGGCAGGCCGGCCCAGGGTGCTGCGCAGAGCCCCGCACGGGCCGAGGGAGGCTGGTCTGTACGTGTGTGGAGCTTGCAGGACGCGCTCGGTTAGGGTTTCCCAGAGAGCAGGCAAGCCCCCCGTGCACACCCCCAGCGTGGGGTGTGGAGGCCGAGCTCGCTCACCGGCCCTGCCTGCAGCTCTGCCTCGCAGCCCCCGTGGGGGGTCCAGGACGAGACCATCTCTCCAGGGCACACGCGACGGGCTCCGTGCCTGCTGAGACTCAAGATGAGTGCGAGCCCCTCTGTGTACCCAGACCAGCCACGTCGCTACACGGGACCAAGAGGGAGCCCGAGCCGGGAGACACCAGAGCCGCGGTGAGCACACGGCGCGAGCCTCGCTGATGGGGCCACAGGTGAACGCTCCTCCTTGTCTAAATCCCAAGTCCGCCGTACCATCCCACGTGCCACTAACCGGACACGCGTTCACAGTGTGCAGCTGACCCGAGGCTGGCTCGGGCGCTGCGGCCCCGAGGCTCGGGGGCAAGGTGCGTCGCAGTCTCCGGATACGTGCGCCCACAGCCGCCCGCGAGGACGCGGCCTCCCCAGGACCGCGCTCTGGGCAGAGGAGAGGAGGCAGCTGTGAACAACACAGACATCAAACACAAGAAGGACCTGAGGCCTAAAAAACGATTCCAAAACACAGAACAGATGAGCCTGCACAGAAGGTGCAAGGAAAATATTTTTGGGGACGACTCTCAGACAGGGACCTGCTGCAGAGCCGTCCCCAGGACCTGACAGCGGCCTGGAACGGAGAGCACGCCTGCGTGTGCACGCGCAAACCAGGCCACCACGTCGTACGCCTGAAATGACACAACCTTGTGCCTCCACTGGACTTCAGTATAAACAAATCCTAAAACACGTTTGAAGTTGCTGTCAGAAGCCCCTGCAAATTCTAAACAGCATCTGCTTCGTGCTCTCAGTAACATTGAAGAAAATGGCAACCATGGAAAAGGAGGGAACAGCACAACAGGCGGATTAAAGGGGGTCGAGCGAAGACGGGAGGAAGGAGGTTCGACGGGAGAAGGCCAAGGGGAGCCTGGACCACAGACTCACGGGGACACAACCGTCCCCACGGAAAACCAGACCCATCACACGGAAGCCAGGCTCAGGAAAATGAAGAGCTGCCCTGACATGCCGACCAGGGCGGGGGGCGGAGGGGGACAAGCTGGGAGCCAGCACTGGGGCCGCTGTCGGCAGGGGGAGGGAGCCAGGCGCCTGGAAGGGAGCAGGCCCGACTCGGACGGGGACAGGGCCTCGCAGCACCGAAGGGCCCAGCCTGACCACCAGGGAGTTCGGGCAACACCACAGAAGTTAAAGACACGCAAGCAACTGCCACTTAGAAAATGCGATGGGGAGAAGGACTCCTGGTCACAGAAGTGAACCAGAACCTTAATGTCCAGGATCAATTGCCACCCGAATGCTGACCGGTGCGTAGAGAGCAAATGGGCACGAAATGAGGGCTGTGTGACCAGGACAGATGGCAAAGTCACCGAAATAAGACCTTTTGAGAAAACTGGAAGAAAATCTAGGTAGAAAGTTTCCAGATCTTGGAATTCAGAAGTCCTCCTAAGGAAAGAAGGAAGCAAAGGGAAACCTTGATTTGACTCACAAAGCTTTCCTTCCCATCAGACACTGCAAGAACATCCTTGGCGTGCACAAGACACTTTTCACGACTTTCACCAATAAAATTCACAAAGCAAAAAGGAAGCATTCTCAGCACAGGACCAGAAGGAAACCCTAAATCAGCCTGGTGAACCCGGGGACAGCGCACAGGCCCGCCCCCCACCACCACCACAGCTGAGGCCCTGTGCACCCGGAACAGCCGCGCACCCGCCCACCCCAGAGGGCCCGGCCCTCCCCGCGCCTGCAGCTCCTCCTGGTCGTTACACCGGCTGTGTTATCCGGCGGAGCAGGGAGGAGACAGGATTAAACCAGCAGACCGCAGGGAAACGCAGGGAAACGCAGGGAAGCGCAGGGAAACGCAGGGGGCGGGGGGCTCCTCGGCCCCTGGTCAGGCCCCTGCATCCGGCAGCCTCACCCCCGAGCCTGAGCCCAGGCCCCTGCCACGCTGGGCCCTGCGCCCGGGCCGGGGCGGCCCTGCGGGGTGGAGGCTGGGGCCTGCACCACGGGAGCTCGGCCGGCCCCCAACGGATGGGACCCTCAGAGCGTTCACCCCATGGCATCCTAAAGCTGCGTTTCCACGCAAGAGTACTGCTGCTGGCGCAAACCAAGGCAGCTGCGTCTTAAGGGGACGTTACCAAGGTGCCACGACTAAGACAGAAGTCAGGCGGCTCCACCACAGGCGCGTGTGCCACGGACCCCACCGACGATGACCGCCATGCGCGCGGCCCGCCTGCTCCCGACAAGACGCGTCCGCGCGCGCAGCCCAGGGCACGCATGTCCAGGGCGAGGAAGCCTTGGCCTTCGGCGCAGCTCCAGCTCTTCAGCATGTGCATCTACAGCAAGTGATGCTGATTTAAGGAAAACCTGTCCTCTAGTAAGCTGCTCACACACGTTCACTGCGGGCTCCTTTCTCGGCCTCCTCACCGCGGGCGCGAAGCCGCCTCTCCAGGCACAGGCGCTGGTGCTGCTCGGAGACGCCTGTTTCCTGCTGAGTGTCCGCAGTCCATCATCTCCCAGGGGGAGGTCACTCGGCGGTGCGGCCAATTCCCAGCACAGGAGCTGCGGAAGAGGAGACGGACGCCGGACGCCCAGGTCCAGAGCCGTCGCCCAAGGTGTGAGGAGGGGATGCCGCCCTCCGCTGGGAGAGGCCGGCCCCTGCCCACGGTCACACCCGGCCTGGCCCCAGGCGGCCCCGACAACCCAGGAGCCAGTGGGGAGAGGGGACACAGGCGCTCGTGGCGCTGAGCTGGACCCTGAAGCAAACGGGCAGCACCGGATGGACGGCCACACCCAGGAGGAGCAGGGATGGCAGGGACTGTGACCCCTTCCCCCGACAGGCGCATCACGGTCCCCACCCAACAGAGGGTAATCAGAGGCGGAGCCTGAGCCAGTGGCCCAAGGTCCCAGTGGTGGGGCAGGGGGGGCCAGCTTCCAGACGCTGACCTCTCTGACCCCAAGCTCTTGTGTGAGAACTGGGTGCCAGACCCAAAACGGACACTGAGCCTCTGGCTTTCACACATTCTTGGTACAACAGGGCACAAAACTGCTTTGGGGAACAGTTCTCAGTGTCTGGAACACACACTTAACCAGTAACCCAGCAACCCAGCAACCACCCCAGGTGTCTGCCCGGGAGGAATGAACAGGTGTCTGTAAAGATGACTGCCCAAGCACACTCACTCAGAGGAGCTTCGCTTGTGGCAGCCACAGACTGAGACAGGAAAAGGGCCATCCCTCGGCAGGACAACGGATGTGGACATCGGTGTGCCCGCACCTGGAACACCACTCCGCGGAGCCAGGGCCATACATCACAGGGACGAGTCTACCTGCCCGCAAATGACACGCAGACCAGACTCCAAGTACACATGGCGCGTTGGCCACCTGGCACGTTCCCAGGGTGACCCCACGACCTTGCAACGGCTTTTCGGCTTAATCTGGCCATCGGGCTCAATGCCCCACCCAGTTGGTGAGGACCCCTCACCTGCATGCCCCACCCTCTTCACAGGAACTGAGATGCCCTGAAGGGCGGGCAGCAGGTGCCTGTGCACCCCCACCTGTGCCCAGGCTGGCCTGGCACCCCCACCTGCATACCCCCACCTGTGCATCCTATCTGTGCACCCCACCTGCACACCCCGACTTGTGCACCCCACTTGCACCCAGGCCGGCCTGGCACCCCCATGCTCTCCTCCACGTGGCCCAGACCCTCCCCCTCACCCTGACGGCCACTGTGTGAGTCAAGGGGGTAAATCTCGGGCTTGGGGGCCGGGGGCACCAGGGTAGACTCTGGACTCGGGTGTTTTCTGCTCATGTGGCCAAGTGATGCATAAAGAGGTTTTTAATTAATAAGTTAAGGAGAATAATACCATCTACCCCAACCCCCCACCACGGCTGTTAGCAGGAGAAGCTGAAACAAAGCACAAGAAATGCTTGGTCACATTTTTACCAAAAGTGACGGCACCGCCATGAAGACCCGGCGCTGATCCACCTACGGGACTTGTCAGGGTGGCGGGAACTCCGCTGAGAAGTCCTATCCTCTCGTCTGTGAACTCTCTTGGTAACGAATATTTCTGTGGTTAAATCTGCACCGCCTCACGGGACCCCCGCAAGAGACAGCCAGCCAGGCGGGGGGCGGGGGGGCAGTCTTCCCGCGCCCGGAGCGGCACACGGCAGCCCCGCCTGCGCAGGCGCGGACTCCGCCACCTTCGACCTCTGACCTTCGACATGTGCTGGAGGTGGCAGGACGGCCGGAGGCTGGGACAGGGCTTAGCAAATCAGCGTTTGCGCCATAAATACTTGTTGAGAGCAAGGCAGGAGGGAAGGAGGGCGTGGGGGGGGGGGCATCACCCAGGAGGGAAGCCAGGCCGGCACAGGTTCAGAGGCCGCGCGGCGTGGGGGCAACGCCAGGTCCAAAGACCGGTTACAACAGGGCGACGATGAACAGACCCACACTGGCCAGAGGGACGCGGGTGTGGGGGGCAGGTTCTAACGCAGGCAGTGCCAGCACTGCCCTCCCAGGACGTCCCTGATGCGTGTCCCCAGGGGGCGGGAGGGACAGAAACCACACAGAGTCAGAGAAGGACAAGGAACCGGGCCGCGTCCCAGGAGGACAGCGCCCGGCCCGGACCTCAGACCCTTGGGCTGGAGTCTCCTCCTGGGTCAGGCCTGGGCAGGGGGCGGGGGCTGACCCGAAGCAGGTGGACCCGCACCGCCCGCAGAGCCCTCCCCTCCTCCAGGCCCCCCCCTCCCCGGGGAGTTGCGGTGGAAGGGAACCCCTTTTCTGGGGAAGGAACATTGTCTCGTCTGCTTCTCCTGCAGCTTGTCAGCAAACACCACCCACCAGCCCCGCCCAGGGCGCTCCGCTTGCCATCACCGGCCGGCCGGCTAGAGAACGTCCGCGTGTGTGTGAACATGCCAGGACGCCCGCGAAGACGCCCCCGAACTAAACATCCTGCGAGACTTCAGAAGGCAGACCTGGAGGAAAATTCTCATTAAGCTGCTGTGAAGAAGTGTTTTTGTATCTCATCTGAAGACAGCGATCAGAGGCACGCGTGGCAGGCAGACCGGCCGCTTCTTTCCAGGCCCAGACGTGTCTGTGGTGGGCCCTCCGGGCCCAGCGTCGGCCTGGGAACGGCCACGATATAACCAGCACTGCTCCTCCAACGACTCAGAGAAGGCAGGTTCCTGAGCACCCAGCATCAGTGTCTCAGGGAGAGCTCACCCCAGCCCCGGGCCGAGCATGGATGTGGCCAGCGCACCCGCTCTCACTGCCCACTGATCGCAGGGAATCGAAGACGCTAACGTCCTACAGAGAAGCCAAGAAATGCTTTTGGAAGTTAACTGGCCAGAGCATCAGAAATTTAATTTGAAGTTCAGAAGACAGCACTCTAAACAGAGTCATCAAACAGAAGGGCAGAGGAAGGCTCACGTGGTTCGGAAAGGTGGGCGTCCCCCCACCCAGTGCTGGGCAGTGAGGTTGCAGACGCACCGGCAGCCACCCCGCCCACAGACCAGGCTGAGGTGGGCATAGAGGGCCCTCCGGACGAGGCGCTTCTGTCTTGCCTGGTGCACAGACACTAGCAGGTGTGGTCATGAGAGCGATTTACCCACAGTCGGAGCACGCGGAAAGACTGCATCTCTGCCTGACCCGTGGTTTGAAAAGGCTCCCTATTCTGTGTTGTCACTTTCTGTCAAGAACCCTGACTGAACATTTTCAGAGAAAAGAACGTTTCAAACCAAGGACGTGGGTGACCTTGCAGATGAGCGGCCACAGCAAACTTGAGTCTCCGTGGGACTCAGGCTGAGCACCGCCGTCTCCACCAGTGACCGTCCACACGTGCCCTGCACGGTGATCCCGCATGCCGGCCGCCCTGTGCCCACCTCCCGTCCGACATCACTGGACGCGTGTGTGTCCCTGACGGCGCCCACCCGGTGGTGAAGGAGGAAGACCGGCTGGGGTCCGCATCACCAGCCTCTCAAAGCAGAGGAGTCCACGGCTTTGAGGGCTGGTGGCAGCCTGAGACCGGGGGCCCCAGGTGACAAGGAGAAGCAGGAGGTCTCGGAGCTGCTGGGACCACGGGCAGTGAAGCCTGCAAACTGAGGCTGCAGGAGCAGTGATAAATTTCAGAGGTTCTCCCGCTGCACTGGTGCCTGCAGCGAGGGGGTTCTCACAGGTCAGACCCAGAGGAAACCCCAGCACCCAGCCCCGCGGACGCGAGCGAGCTCTGGAGGGTGGACGCCCCCTCGGAGGGGACAGAAGTGCGTTCATGGACAAGAGAAACTTCACTTCATCCAGAGTCGCCACAGCTATGTCTCTGCATGTTTAAAATAAAGTCAGTGGACAGAATGGTGATCCTTAAGCCTGGAATGCGTACAAGGACGGCCAAGCCCTGTCGACCAGCGGCGCCCCCGCAGGGACGAGAGATGGACAGCAGGTCCCCTTCATGGGAGCGGCCCCCCGGACGGAGGGGCTGCCCCTCCCTACTGCCACCAGCGCCCTCGGAACACGGAGTGAGAAGACGCAAGGATCCCCTCTCCTGGTAACGCAGAGCCGACCGTCCTCCACGCGGTGACCGCTAGGTAAGCCCCACGGTAACAGAAGCTGCCCTCACCACCATCCCGGAGGCGACTCCCGGGACCGGAGCCTGTTCTGTCCCCTGTAATTAAGGCAAGACACCACAGAGAAGTTTTTTAATTGCACTCGTGAAAATTTCCTGATGATATTTCAGCTTTGCAAGGATTTAAAGGTCAACACAAAGCAACCAAAGCAGAAGTGCCTTCCATCCTTATTTCCATGAACAACATCTCGCTGCACGGCAGCCCCGGGGAGCCGTGTGGAGATCAAGTGGAAAGTCACAGGCTTGTCTGGGCAAACAGACAGCCCCCTGGTTAACTGAGCGTCAGCTGATCAAGACTGTGCCGCCCTTCCTCTCGGTGATGAGAGCGCCAGTCGTTCCGTCCTTCGCTGTCACTGGCGACTGGCGACTAGCCACCCTCCAGCCCCTCTCCTGCCAGAGGTCGGAGGTGGGGCTGAGACAGCCAGTCCTCTGGTCGTGCCCTGGTCTTTCCTGGGACCAGTCCCCACCCCGAGGCCACCCTGGGCCCCAGGCACCAGCCGCCACCTCGGTGTACAAGAGACACCTCTTGTCACTCCCACAAGGTAGGTGGACTCAACACATGGCCCACCTCCCACCTGGGGAGCCACAGCCCAGCCTGGTGGACATGCCCGCCCCCTCGTGGACAGCCCAGTGAGAGCAGAACTCGGGGGGCTGAGCACTTCTGCGAGACAACGCGCAGGCCTCCTGCCCGGGGGGCGTTAGGGGTGAATGATGCTGTGGTTTCGTACTTCGATGAGTCTGCACCTCAGAACTGGAATTCTTCAGACGTGATTTTCATCACATTAAGTTTCTTGTTTTTCAGAGAAATTTCTCACAGCTTACTGGGGAGTCTCCCAAACAGTGCGATTACTGTACCGTGTCGGTCACGACCCAGTCGCCGAATCCCGTAAAGCTGGACCACGGAGTGTGATCGCAGCCGCACGCGGAGGTCAGCTCCCCGCCCCTCAGGGATGGCCTGAGGCAGCGGGAGCCCAGCTCCACCTATGACCCACCCCTCCCTCCCCCACACCCCCACGGCCCCACCAAGGCTCCTGCCCTCACCCTCCCACCCTGCGCCGGCCCTCGGGGGCTCCCGGACAGCTGCTAACATGAGGGAGCACTGGGGGCACAGGAGCCAGAGGAGCCCGGAGACCAGGAGAAACCCAAGGCCCGTCTGGGGCGGGCAGGGGATAGGCCGCCCGGGAGCAGCGACTGCTGCCCCCCAGAGGTCACCCCGACGGCCCAGCGCTGCCCTGCCGTGCCCCCGCCCCAAAGCGCAGGGAGGACGTAAGACACAGGCAGCTGGACCACGAGGGAAAATTCTCTTCCTGGGAGGAAGATAAATGTCAAAGCTTCGAATTCTCCGGGAAGGGCAGTGAGGGCTCAGAGAAGTGACCCCCGGGGGGGGCTCCTCCCCCGACTCTTTTAAGACCTGAAGCTCTCGGACAGGCTGCACATACGCGGGGACACGGCCAGAGCAGCCAGGACTCCGTCCCCACGTCAAGCCAGGAGCCAAGGGACAGACATCAGAGGACGCGGCTCCAGGTTTGCCTGCCGGCCGCCCCCGTGCCACCACGAACCATCCCGGCCCCCCTGCCATGGCATCTCGGAGGGAGGAAGCAGCCCCTGCTTTAATCTGGACAGTCTTCCTTGATTTCCAGCCCCTCTTCCAGGCACTAGGGTGGGAATTAACTCTACCCACTTCTGTGGGAATCTGGCGTGGGTGGGAAGGTTGCAATACCAGAACATGGCCACAAGATGGCACCCAGGAGAGGCCTTCACCCCAAACCCCAGGCTCAGCTGAGCACCTGCTATGGGGGCGGGGAGGGGCGCCCCTGTGAACCTGCCCAGATGAACCTTCCAGCTGACCTGCCCCTCACTGCCCACCCCTCCCCAAGCAGGAGGGGGCGCGGGCATGGGAGGCAGGGGTCTGTTTCCCAGGGCTGCAGGGAGAAGGGAACTCAGCTCCCCTCCTGGCCCTTCACAGGAGGGCAGGTCCCCACCACGGGCCCACCCAGACCACCCAGACCCCCTGGCGAAGAGCCCAGGAGGGGACAGTTTCAGGCTACCCAGGCGGTTCCAGGAGCCCAAGGGAGCAGCGTGGGCCTGCGGTTCCCTCCCAGACACCCCTCACACTCAGGCTGGCCTCGGCCTCCCCCCAACCAGGACCAAGCTGCCCGCGTTCCAGGCGGGAGAGGAGGCTGGACGCTGCCCCTGGGCTGCTCGCGGGACATCCCGAGGTCAGCCGAGGACAGCCTGGGGGCACTGCTTGAGACCCTGGGGCAGGTCACCAGGCCCACAGGGGTGAGGGGCCCTCTGCCAGGGGAGATGCTGTTCCCCACAGGGCCGCCTCCCTCACTGTCTGAATCAAAGGCCTTTTGAGCATTTTCACCAAAAAGTAAAGAAGCTGTTTGAAACAGAATAAAAGTATCACGCTGGGGCGATGGTGACTATGTGTATTTTTTCTTTCAAACATGTGAAATGGCTAAAACAGAGAGTCCTGCAGAAACAGGCCCAGGAAAGGTGGCGTCATCGAGAGCTGAGACCTGGCACCTGTTGTCACCTGCCCTCTGTCTCGGACCGCGGATGCTGTCCCAGGCTCTGTGGTCATAGCCGCCGTGACTACCAGACAGCTCAGCCGTGGCTCCCGAAGCAAGACACTGCGTCCCACAGGACGGGCATGACTGGTCAGCATTTCTTTTGAAGGCAGTATCCTGGTGACCTTTGCACCGACCCCATCTCATTTTTAACGGGAGCAGGACCCATGCACTGCTTACACGGACAGAGCAGGCATTTGTCACCGAAATTCATGCTTTCCTGCTGTCTCCACACTCGGGGTTTGCGCAGAATTTGGGTTTTATTTTTATTTTGTTGCATTGCTGTTTGTTTTGTCAGACATATGGCTCCTCAAAAACCTGACAGAAAAATCTCTTTACATCACCACAACAAAATAACAGCCATAAAATCGGTGGGGTCATTTTATAATCACTTAAGTCCATTTCCCTGATACTCAAAGCCATCCAGACGTCACAGTGGTTCACGGGGGCACGTCGATGCAAATCTGATAAAAATGACACAACTGCATTAACCTCTGGTCTCTGGTTTCAATTAAGACCAAAGTGTAGAATGATCGAGGTCCCCGTCTACACGGCGGGCAGCGTCTCTCCAGCAGCTGAGACCCACCTCATGAACCAGAAGACCCGGCGGCCGCCCCTCCAGCCACAAATGCAGGCGGGATGTGCTTGCTCCCAACTCCTGAAGCATCTGCTCGGAGTCAGGCTTTAAGTTCACACCACAGAGTGTCCTGTACGCAAACCAGGGCACTGCCCATGCCACGCCGGCCATGCTGGCCAGGACGGGTCTCCAGGCGTCTGGCCCTGGGCGAGCTCCTCAAACGCCAGCCGATAACCCCCACCCTGACCCTGTGGCAGATCCCCGGATCTAGGGTGCTCTCCGTTGGGAGTGAACGCTGAACAGACCATGAGCCTGGATTTCACCCAGATCACACCGGGTTCTGTCCAGCCACCACCACCCAAAGGCCGTTGCTGGGAGGGGCTCTGCACGCGTGGTGAGGTCAGGAATAAAAACAGAGCACCCCCTCCCCAGGCCCCGCCCCCGTCCCATTCGCTGTATCTGAATCCGACTCCTCTGGGGCCTCAAGGACTGATCCCGTAGGATGTCCTTCTGTGACCGGCTTCGCTCACTCAGCACAGTGTCTCGGGGCCATCCGTGCTGTAGCAGGTGGCAGAATTCCCTTCCTTTCATGGCTGAATAATATTCCACTGCATGGATGGACCAGGGCTTGTTTATCCATTCACTCACTGAAGGACTCCGGGGCTGCTTCCACATTTTAGCTGCTGTAAGTCACGCTGCAATCAACACGGAGGTGCAGGTATGTTTTTGAATCATTGTTTTTGTTTTCCTCAAACAGTTACCCGGAGAGTGGGACTGCTGGTAGTTCAAGTCTTAATTTTTTGAGGAAACTGCATCCTGTTCTCCACAATGGCTGACCAATTTGCACCCCCACCACCAACGCACAGCGCTCCAGGTTCTTCGCCTCCTTGCCAGCACTTGCGGTTTTCTTTTCTTTTCCTTTCTTTCTTTCTTCTTTCTTTCTGTCTTTGTTTTTGTAGTAGCCGTCAGCCTTTCACCATCTCGGCCTCCCACCTCTCTGTGTCCTTGGGTCTCAAGCGAGCCTCTGCAGACAGCGCATAGTGGGAACATGTGTTTCATCCATCCTGCCCACCTGCCTTGTGACGGGAACGTTCAGCCCGTTCACATTCCAAGTAGCCGCGCACAAGGCGGGACCCCCTGCCACAGGCCCCGTGGCGCTGGGCCTCGTTTCCTGCTCTCCTGTCTTCTTCTGTGTTTAGTTCATCTTTTATAGTGAAATCCTTAAACTCCTTCTTAATTTCCTTTTGGGTGTATTCTACAGCACACGTGGTTCACACTGAACACCTGCAGTCATAACACTCTCACTTGAATTCACAGCAGCCCAGCTTCAGCAACAAGCAAGAGTTCCGCTCCCTCCCACCTCCGTCTCCACGCCTTTCAGTCGCTGATGTCACAAAGTTACATCTTCATACATCGTGTGCCCCAAAACACAAGCTAATAACTACTTTAAATGCGCCGGTCTTTTAAATGATGCAGAGAGCGAGACTTGGAGTCAGAAGCCAAAGCTGCAGTAATACCAGCTTTTGCACTATTTTTTTTCCTTTAAATGTATTAGTCTCTTAAATCGTGTAGGAAACAGTGCGGTCGTGAGCCGCCGGCCCAACCCCAGCCTGTACAGCGGCCCGCGGAGGCGCCCTGACCAAGGCCCCTCCTCCCGCGCGGCTTCGAGGAGCTGCCTGCCATCCTCTCCCTGCGGGCCCCGCAGCATCTCTGGCAGGGCAGGCCCGGGGGCCACAGACTCCCCCAGCTTTTGTTCACCTGGGAACGTCTTGATCTACCCCCCACTTTTAAGGACATTTTTGCTGGATACAGGATTCTGGGGTTTTTTCTTGTAGCCCTTTTACTCTGTCAGCCCCCTGCCCTCAGACCCCTCAGACCTCCCCGTTTCTGTGTGACGTCCGTGGGTGAGCCATCCCAGGTCGCTGTGAGCTGAGGACTCGCTGCTCACTCGCTGCCCTCAAGTCCCACCTTTCGGCTTGGAGAGTCTGGCCTCCCTGTGTCTTGCTGTGGGTCTCCCTGCGTTCATCGCACCGGAGTCCACTGAGCTTCTCGGGTGTCTACATTCGTGTCTCTCAACAGACTTGGGGAGTTTTCAGCTGTTGCGTTTTCAGACATTCTTTCTGCCCCTCCGTCTCCCTCTTCTCTCTGGGACTCCCACAGTGCGTGTCTTGTCGGCTCCACAGCGTCCCCCAGCAGGCTGGGGCTCTGTGCACTTTCCTTCAATCTTTTTTCTTCTCGTTCCTCAGACTCGGCTTCCATTGTCCTGTCTTCAAGTTCGCTGCTCCTTTCCCTGCCTGTTCAAACCTGCCTTTGGATCCTTCTAGTTAATTTTTCATTTCAGTTGCTGTACTTTTCAGCTCCGGAATTTCTTCTTTTTCAATTGAGATAACAGTAGTTTATAACATCATGTAAGTTTCATGTGTGCAACATCGCATTTCTGTTTCTGCGTGCCCCACCACACGCTCACCACCAAGAACTGAGTCTCCGTCGTCACCAGACAGGCCACTCCATGCACCCATTTTGCACCCCCCCTCTCCCCTCTGGTAACCACCACTCTGTCGTCTGTATCTACTGTTTGTTTTTGTTTGATTTGTTCACTTACTTGTTTGTATTTTACATTCCACGTACGAGTTGAATTCACATGGCATTTGTCTTTCTCCTGATTTCTTTCACTTAGCACAACACCCTCAAAGTCCATCCATGTTGTTACAAAAAGATTTTATCTTTTTCCTAGAATTTGTTTTTGGTTTCTTTCTAGGTTCCCTACCTCTGCTGATATTTCCATTTTGTTCACATATTGTTCTCTTGGCTTCTCCAAATCTTCCTTTAGTCCTGTCCTTTAGTCCTTTAGCACCTTTAAGACAGCTGCTTCAAAGTCTTTCTCTAGAGGTTATTTGAAAGATCTTCGCCACTAGGCGTTTTTCAGTGACATCTTCATTGTGGTGTCACTGACACACACCACTGTGTTAGTTTCTCAGGTGACTGCACAACGGCTTGGTCTTTGTATGTGTTTCGGAATGGTCACCACAGCAAGTCAGGTTCAGGCCCATCACCCCACACGGGGGCAGAACTCCGTGTGTGTGCGTGTGAGTCACTCTCCTAGCAACTTTCAAGCACGCGAAACCGTAGCCAGCGGGCTTTCTTCAGGACTGAGCCTGTTGACTTTCTTCCTCTGACTGGGCCATACTTTCCCGTTTCTTTGTATGCTTCGTGATTTTTTTTATTGAACACTGGACATTTGATTCTAATAATGCGGTAACTCTGGAAATCAGATTCTCCCCCTTCCCCAGGGTTTGCTGTTTCTTGTCACTGTTTTTATTATTTTGATTGTTGTCAGCGGGCTCTGCGCTGAGGACCAGCTACGGTGTAAACTTACGTGTCCTCAGGCCTTTCTTGAGCCCTTCCTCGGGCACACAGGCACTTTCTAACCGCGTATACGCACTTGTTTTGTAACACCCTGGTCTTTGACACCTGGCTCCCAAAAGTGGAAAAGTGAAGAATGAAGAGGTGAATAAAGCTTTAGATCCCCTGGAGTCACTTCAGCTGGAGAGGGAGGGCATGTGGCAATGGGGAAGGCCCCTCCTCTGTGTCTGCACCGCTGCCAACAGAAGCAGCAGTCGGCGATCAGAGCACGACACCCAGTATCTGGAGGGTGGGTCCTCTCTGCACCACCCCCAGCTCCCACAGCGTGTGTGCTCGCTGTTCCGGGAACATGCACAGCCTCCTGTCATATGGCCGGGGTGGGAGGCAGATGCCGAGAGCTGAGAATGACCAAAGTTAACCGCAATTACCGTCCAAGATCCTCCCGGAAGTTGCAAGCCTTCAAGAGACTCCAGTGTTCAAAACAGTTCCATCAGACAGATTCTGCCAGTGCAGCTGTGGTCCAGGTGGGAGGTGGGTTCTCGTGCTTCCCCAGAATCCTCCTGTTTGCTTTTGATAAAACTCATCCCCTCAATTAGACACAGAATTCTCCAAGGACTCTCGGACTTGAGTTAACTATGGAACAGCCCTAGACGATTTTTTTGTGTGATTAAATGTAATCTGGTTGAGTCTCCTGTGGACAGACATCCCATGAGTAATTCCCAGTCAGCCCCGTGATGACTCTGCCCTCTCTTCACGCTGCGAGGGGCCCGGGGGATAATGGCGTCTCCCAGCCTCCCTGGTACTTGCGTCTTCGCGTCGACATTTACAAGCAGGGCCACCAACATCAGTCAGAATTTTCACGTCTGTTAATTGCAGGTATAATTAAAGCACAGGATCCTCCCTGAGACAAGTAATCGTCCTTCACAAATGCCCTTAGTGCCGTCCCTGCAGCACCCCTGACTCCCTCGTGGCCAAGTTCAGGCTGGCTGATAACTGTGCGAAAGGCCAAATTCCCCCCAAAGGCTCCACCTACAACACCGGGGCTGACGGCCTGGCCTCCAGCCTGACAGCCCAGCTGAGTGTGGCTGGTTGCCTCTCAGGCTGTCTGGGTGGGACGGCGCGCCAGGGGCCCCATTCTTCTTCCTGCAGCTCCCAGGGCACTTGAGCAGGAGCACAGATGGCTGGTGCACCTCCACACTCCTTTCCCACCTGAACACCTTCACCGCTAACGCAGAGAAGCAGGCACCAGACACTGCCCTGCCGGCCGCTACCCAGCCATGGTCTGTGTTCCGCTGGGCTTCCCAGGAGTTGTGGTGATGGTGCTTGTTCATTTCAGCCCACCCCAACCCTCCAGGTGTGTTGGGCAGGCAGGGTGCCGGCACGAGGCACCCCTGAGGCAGAGAGACCACCCCAGGTGGAAAGCGGGAGCTCACCCTTCCACCCACCTCTGCCCACAGCACCGCGTGCATCCCGGCCGCCCGAAGGACAAGACGCAGGACAGGTGTGCGGGGAAATGGTCCTCGTCGAGCCAGGCAGATGGCGGGCTCCTTGGGCCTGCCCTGGTGGGGATGGTGCACCGTTCTCCCCTCTGCTCCCAGATGGCGCTTCGCCCTTCCCCAGACGGCCGTGAGGGCCAGCGAGGACGCCGAGGCTGCTGCCTCTCACCCCTGTCTTCTCAGGCCTGCGGTCCTCACCCCGGGGACACTACAGGGCCAGCCCAGCAGACCCATCGGCTTCCTCCCAAAACACGAGGCTCCATGCACGGCCAAGAGCTTGTGAGCAAAAACAGATGCCAGCTGGAGTCAGAGCTGCAAAGGCGTCTGGGGGACCTGGGAACTCTGGAGAAGCCAGCAACACTGGGACAGAACAGGGGCCGAGTCCCCCTGAGAAGACAAGGCCTGCGTCAGTTTCCCCCGAATCAGGTGGCTTAGAACAACAGAAACGTACTTTCCCAGCCCGGAGGCCAGCTTCTCCTGAGGCCGCTCTCCCTGGTGTGTGGACGGCTGCCCTCCCACGTGTCCGCACCTGGCCGCCCCTCCTCCTAGGAGGAGACCGGTCACCCCACCCTAATGACTCAGCTCCTACACCCGCATCAGCCCCATTTCCAACCACGCCGCATCCTGAGGTGCCGGGCGTGGACCTGTACACGTGAACCTGCGCACGGTTCAGCCACAACCGGACACAGCGTCCAGGGCTCTGTGGGCATTCGCTCTCCAGCGCCTCCTGACCTCCACTTCTCTGTCGAGTGCACGGAGCCCCCAGACGTCCCCCACTCTGTCCCACGTGGGGCCCACATCCCAGGGAGTCCCGAGGCAGCCCCTTCCTGGCATGGCCATTTGGAGGCAGCCAGGCATTTTGGTAAAACTTCTCCCACGAACGCATCACGATGCCTTTCGCGATGTGCACCTGGGAGGCAGAGCAGGCCGGCCGTGTGACAGGGGCAGACCTGCCCCAGCGAAGGTTGAAGGGCAGGGCCTCGGCGGACGGGCCTCCACGAGCAGAGATCCAGCCAAGAAGCCACCTCTTAAGCTAAAGAAGCCAGTGATGCATGAACAGGGATTTCCCCTTTGCGCACAGTTTTCTTAATGATCCCAGGGTTAGACCTGGATCCTCCCCACCCTGGCTGGACGTGGAACCCACGTGCAGGCCCCTGAGACCAGCCTGGGCGGGGTCCAGGCTCCGGGGGCCTCCCGGGCAGCAGGCTTGAGAACCAGGGGCCGAGAGCAGGTGCACGTGAGGCCCGCGCTCCTGAGAGAGACTCCCTGTTCAGGGCAGGACGGCTGCAGGGAGGGCGGGGAGGGTGGGGGCTGAGCCCTCACCTGGCTTCCCCGGGGCTCTGAGCTGCCTCCAGGACGACACCCTCCGGGAAAATCAGCAACTGCTGAAGGGGGGCAAACGGGGGTTTGCTCTGCCTCTCAGGGCAGCGTAAACCTCAGCCCATCAAGGTAACGACACTTCAGACTCGGGTTAAAGCCACAGAATACGCTCTGGTTTCATTTTGATGAGCGTCGTGCACCCGCGGGACTCACACAGGTAGGAGTGGAATCCAGGCTGACTCGGACCGTCTTCTCGGCAGTCGCTCACGTCCTCTGAATTTTCTATAACAAAGGCCATCACTGCGACAGTGAGAAAAACTAACGCTGTCAAAATCTCCTAATCAGGGTACCCTGCCCCCAAGAACTTTAAACATCGAGTTTACTGACTGTAAACGTGCTGCCCTGCTGCCAGGCAGGGAGAGCTGCAGGTGCTGAACAGCGGAATGAAGGCGAAAACCGGCCCCCACAAGGCGGCTCAACCCCGAAGGAGCAGTGGAGACGCGGCTGCCGTGAGCCCAGAGGCGCGGGCAGAAGTCACTGCCAGGGGACCCCTTACCAGCTGCAGGCCTGAGAGCAAAGCCGCACATGTGCTGTCGCAGGGGAGGGACCCCGCCCTGAGTCTGCAGGGACTCGGGCCTCCCCTGCGGTCTCCCAGCAGCAGGCGGCACTGAGGTCCCCGAGGAAGGTCTGCAGGGCCGCGTGAGGGCGGGGGCCCCAGGGCGCTCCTCTGGCCTCGTCCCTCGCACCAGGGCCTCTGCTGCGGCCACCCCAGGGGCCCCTTCTCCAGAGCCAGTCTTGGGAGGCAGCGGCTCAGCACCAGTCATCTGGGCCCTGGGTCCCGGCGATGCAGACGCCAGAGCTGAGACTGGATGTGCCCCCGGAGGATGGGGAGATGTGGGCTGTAGACCAGAGCTGGGTCCTGAAGGACCAAGGTCTCCTGGATGAAACCCTCTCTGAAAAGCCGGCTTTCCAGGACAGGCCAGGAAGGAGAGTGTGCCCGGCGCGGGGCCAACGAGCGGGGACACACCGGTCGCTCCGGCGTCTCCTCTGCCCTCCTGACTGGCACGTCACAACCACGAACGTCCAGAGTTCCCGAATAAATAGTGTCACCTGCACACTTGTCCCCATTGCACAGTAGGACTGATCCCATGGTGTGGCGTCCAGTATTTTCCTGAACAAGTTCTGAATCTACTTCTCTGAACTCAACCAAATCCGGGCTCTTTTTAGGCCTGAGAAAGTGAACCTCCCCTGGGGAGCTCCCCTCAGGAAACCTGGAAGCCTCCACAGCCCAGTGGGGAGGCCGGGGAAGGCTGGAACTTCCAAGACTCCCGCGGTGTCCAGCTGAAGGCGGGCCCCGGTCGATGGCATCCACCACACTGAGGAGGAGGCTGGAGATGCGGGGACGTTACCCCCCTTCCCCAGCGAGCGGGGTGGCACCCGTCCCCCCGGGGCACCCTTGACGTTGCCTCGGTCTGAACCCATCGTGACCCTGACAGTGACTGAGTCTGGACACCTCCCAGCGCCTGTCCCGCCACAGACGCTCCAGGGGTCACTTTCTCACCCACCGTCCGCTCAACAAGCTACTTCCTCACCTCAGCTCCCATGGATTTCTTCCACACCCGAAAAATGTTCCTGATTTGGGGGTGGATTTTTTAGGTTTGTGTTTCAGCCAGTTTTGTTTGTCTTCCTGACGTCAGACAGAGCCGGGTGACGAGCTCAGAGCTGGACAGGTCAGTGACGGCAGGCAAGTGACCTCACCTCCCCCGGCTGTGGACGCAGGGAGACTGTTACAGACACGAACTGGACCAGGCAGGTTCCCCACGGGGCTGCCCCGGGTGACACTGGGCCACAGCCCTGGACAGAAAAGCAGCCCGTCCGCCCTCGGGCTGGCAGCAAGGGCCGGGGGTGAGAACCGAGGAGGTCAAAGTTCAGGCGAGGACCCCAAGACCCAGGCAGAGCTGCCTCGGCCCCGACAGGGAGCCGCCGTCCCAACCCCGGCCCACCTCGCTGCTGCGAGCAGAGGAGATGAACCCGCAGCCCCTCAAGGGAGCGAAGCACGCCCCACGAGGGCCCACACGCTCGGCCCCCAAGCGCCTCCTGGTTTCAGGTCAGCAGACCCTGTGGCAGACCCCTGACGCGACCAGGAGATTGCACCGTGAGGTTACACTGACACCTGGTGGCCTCTCCCTCTGCAGTCTGAACACACGTGCCATCCAGACTCGTCCTCCCCTTCTCTTCGGTATTGAAAGCATACATCACCAGAGGCAGGAGAAAGTATTAATGAAATTATTAAGGACGTGTCTTTATGCACTTTTATTTTAATAAACCAAAAGAATACAGCCTGATTTTCCTGCTCCTGGGCCACAGCCTCCTGACAGCCAGAGCAGAGTAGCCCCCTGCACGGTGGAATTTTTCCAGCAGAATGTAGCAAGAAGCGGGGGAGGAAGGAGCGGATGCCAGGGGGCATCCAGCAGGGGACCCCTCCCCTCCCGTGAGAACTGCTGCTGCCCCTCGGCAGTGAGCTTAGGAGGAAGTGAGCGTTCATCACGTCAAAATTAAACCAGAAAAGTGGGTAATTCAGTGGGCTTCCAAAAAGTCCGAATCATAACAAAAGGTAATTTCAAGTGCTTCCCCTGAGTTTGAGAAGATACACTCAAACATGCGAGCACCCACCGCTCTCAGCCTGTGTGGTGGTAACTGGCAACTGACCAGAGGCCAACACCTTCACGCAAACCTGCTGACACGAAGCCCGGCCCCGCCCGGCCGTGTTCACGTTTGTTTCTTTTCTGTTCCTGCACGTTCCAAACCCAGTCTGAAACTGTTACTGCAAACGTGATACAAAGTCAACCCCGGCACCCACCACGGTTCTAGTAATAACTTTACTCTCTCTAATTTGACACCCGCGCCGAAGGGTAACCACGTCATGTCCGTCACCAGCAGGCAGGGCCTCGCTGTCACTGCGCCCCAGGAGTCAGACGGTCTCACCACAGTCCTGCCGCACAGAGGAACCAGCAGCGACACAAGGAGTGGATGAGCGACACCCCGGGCTCACATTCCTGGCCTTGGGGACATTCAGGTCCCTGGACGAGCGGCCCAGGTGTTTCTGTTCCTCAGAAAGTACCCCCCGCCCCGCCGGCCACACCTCATCCGGGGCAGCGCCCACGTCCACTCCCAGAGCCGACGTCCCTCCTCCGTGAGGCCGCACAGAGCTTGCTCCCCCAGACTGCCCGCTGTGCCAGTCCAGGGCCAGTCCCTCTGTCCACGGCAGCACCAGACTGTCCTGCCAGGTTCCTCGGCAGCTCCTCTGGGCAGTGATGGCCAGGTCACCCCAGAGGCCGGGGGTGCCTGACACCTGACCGACACGTCCTAACGTGACTGCGGATCGTCTGTGTCTCAGGCTGAAGTGATTCAAGTGACTACCGTCCTCTAAACCCAGAAGGGCCCCACCCACTCCTCTCCTGTTTGTGAACTTCCACGACAGGAAGACGGCAGGGGACCCGGGGGAGAGCAGAGCCCCGGAGAGCCCAGTGGGAACCCGGCTCGGGCAGTGGGTACAGGGCTGGCCCGCCCGCCCCACAGGCAATGCTGGCTTTACGCAAACACAGCTGTGACTGTCCGGGGAGAGGCTGCCCACCCGGGCATCTCGTGTGGTCAGGAGGGGGTCCTGCCACCCAGCCACTGGCATCTGCAGCTGGAGTGCCCCCGGGGGGGTCAGGGCAGCCTGGACCTGCCTGTGCAGTTGCTGACGACTGCCAGGGCCTTGGTGCACCTTCCCTCAGCATTGTTTAAGAAAAACACAGTCCTCCTCCGGGCCACCTACCCTCCTCCACCCCCAGGCACGTGCCACGGCCCCCCACCGAGAGCCCTGGTCTCTCCTTACAGCTCTTTCCCCATCACTGAAGCACCAACCTAACAGAGCAGCAAGGACACACGAGTCACCCACTGGGGTGGGGGGAGGACACAGACCAGAGGGCAGGACTGTGGAGCCCACTGTGTCCAGTGTCACCCAGCAACTCCAGACCAAAGGCTTCTCTCCCTCAGAAGGAAGGCGAGGGAGGGGACAGTGGCTCGGCTGACCTCCGTCCCCCCCAAGGTTTCCTCCTGCTAAAGTACCGTGACTTGGAGGCTAAGTGGGCCCCAGGCAGGGGCAGGGGCCCCCAGGGGGTCCCAAGTCAGCTGAAGCCATCGAGCAAGATCAACCCCTCCAGCAACTGTTTCCTCGGCCGTAAGGTGATGGCAGAGTGTCCTTCACCCACCTGGGGACAGGTCCTGCCATGGGCTGAAGTCTCCACAAAATCCACGTCCACTCAGACGGCAGCCACGCTTGGAAACAGGGTCTCAGTGGATGTTATTAGCTAAGGATCTGGAGTGGTGGCCATCCTGGACTTGGGTGGACCCAGACCCAGTGACTGGAGCCCTTCCCAGAGGAAGAGACGCCCCCGGAGCACAGGGAGGAGGCCACAGGTCCCCAGGGCACCGTGAGGGATGGAAAGCCCCCTCCTCGCTGGCCCCCGCGACGAGAACCCCGTGTTTCACCCTTGTCCCCCACGTGCAGTTAGCCCTTCACGGGGTGGACACGGATGAAGTCGCGGAGCTGGGCAAACTAGGGCCGGCAGCACCATGATCAAAGCCCTACTTCCCGTGTCTCCGTGAGCGTTTCCACGTGGCCGGGCACAGCCCTGGGCTTCCGCCCCGAACCGGTTGGCACCGAGCTCCTCCCAGATGGGGGTCTCCTGGCTCCTTCTAATGCCCGAGCCCATCCCACCAAGGCCCCGGCCCTTCCAGACCCCTGGCCACCCCTCCCTCCACTCGCACGTGGGGCCCCAGGAAGCCACACCCAGCAGCTCGTCCTGCCCTCGGGTCGGGGCCAGACCTCACACCACCATCAGGCCCAGTCCTCGACGCCTGCAAGGAGCTACTCAAACCAGCCGAGGGCTCCTGCAAAGCCCCCTCCCAGCTTGGGTTGGAA
This sequence comes from Camelus ferus, assembly GCF_009834535.1. Taxonomy (NCBI): domain Eukaryota; kingdom Metazoa; phylum Chordata; class Mammalia; order Artiodactyla; family Camelidae; genus Camelus; species Camelus ferus. Next base: position 743,955 of record NC_045702.1, on the reverse strand, counting down.
GGTCACGCCCCCTGGTCTCCCGAGGTTGGGACGCAGCCCTGCAGAAGCTCAGAGGAGCTCACTTCCCAGCGTCCTCGCCCCAACTCGGCCCTGGGAGTATCCGTCTCCAGGCTGGGTGGGTCCGGGGCGCCTCCTGATGGAGCTGCTCCCAGGAGGTGGCACGTCCATCTCTGAGGCTCTTTGCTACGGGGGAGGCAGCGGCCACGGTGCTCTTTGTAACCGGAACCACCCCTCGGGGCTGGGCACGCCGCCCTGGATGAGCCGCGGACAGGAAGCTTGTGCCGTGACCGCCGCCCAGCGCCGTCCCAGGCCAGCTGCCATCCTCGGGCCTGGAGCCGCTCACACATGAGGGCGCTGCCTGTTAGTAAAGGCTCCCGTCCAGAGTGGCGGCTCCTCACTAGAACTACAGAGTCTCTTTCAGTCCCCCCTGCGCAGAGTCACAGGCAGAGGCAGCTCAGAGGGGTCCCCGCGCTGCCCGTCCCCTGCGGCCACAGCCAGCCCGCACCGTCACCCTCAGTCTGTCCCGGGGGAGGGCCGACTGTGCCCGAGGAAGCACCAGTCAGCCTCTTCTGGGCCTTATGAGGTGGTCACCCTGGTAACCACAGCTGCCGTCAGAGGAGAAAGTCAACACTGAGTCCCTGTCCTCATCTGTGTAAAGCCGCTTTGCTTCGGGCTGGGTCACGTGTGGACCCTTGGGGGCAGAGCACCACCACCCAGGCTCACGCTGACCATGTGTGCGTGCTGGGCGGGGGTTCTCCTCAGAGGGCGGTCTCCCCGGAGCTCCAGCACCCCCGTCAGGTCCTCTCCCCCCTGGAGGTTGGGGTGAACCTGGGAGGGCAGAGACCTGCCTGCTTGGGCTCCATCTAGGACCCGGGGGACTGCGTGCCCTCCCGAGACCACGGGCGCGCAGACCTGGTGGTGGGCCCGGCCGCACGCACGCGCCTCCCCTCCCGGCTGCCCCTTCCCTCTGCCTCCGAGCAAGTCCAGCTAGCGGAGGTGCGCTGGCTGAAGACCTATGACAAAATCTACAGCAAGAAAGACAGGCTTTGAACTAAAGTTTAGTTCAGGATCAAAATAATCTTCTGTTACTTGATTCGTAATGAGCTGTAGGGAGTTATGGAAAACGATAATTCACTTCCTTGAGTATGTTTAAATTTCCTCCACAGTTCACTTAGCGTCTGATCCCAAATGCAGGCAAAACCAAACACAAAGAGACGTCACCTAAAGCAAACAGCACGACAGGCCTGACCAGAGGCTGCCGTCGCCTCCCAGCCTCCCGGCCGGCAGCTGAGAGAGGGGCTGCCCCAGGCCCGGCCGTCTTCTCCAGAGGAACCTCGGCGGGAAGACCTCTGACCTCTGGGTCGGAGGTGAGTCCCCACCCAGGGCCCGGCACCACTTCAAGTTGTGGGCTTCCCCGCAAGCTTGGGGAGCACTCCTGAGCGCCAGGGCCGCACAGCCGGAGCGCCGGGCACACGAGGACGCCCGCCGGACACTGCCCAGCCCCAAGTGAGGCCAGGCCCCCACAGGGCGGCTCGGGCAGGCAGGTGTGAGCCGCGGACCCGCAGGTCCGACTGGACGGGGACACGGAGCCTCCCAACAACAGGCGTCGCGTGTGAGCTGAGCCCGCGCGGGGCGATGGCCTCCCGGCACCTCCCGGAGGGGCCGCCCCCCGGGCCCCGCGGCCGGGCTCAGACAACGGGGCTGGCTGGGAGAACCCGCCTGGGGGAGATGAGAGAGCAAGTTAACAGGCTGGCGCCGAGCCCAAAGCAGCAGGCCTGGGAGGCTAGCGGGTGCTCACATGGCCTGGCCTGCAGAGGGGAGCAGTGACCTTAAGACGGACTCCACACTTCTCTACAGTAACTGCACCTGTGGGAAGAGAAGAGGGACGAGAGTAGGCGGCTCGGGCCCGGCTGCAACTAAAGCGTGAGAGCCGCCCACTACGGTTCCCAGAAAGAAACGCCGGTTCCGGCCGTGAACACGCTGGACGCAGCCCCCTTTCCCCACCCACACAGCCTCACCCTGAGGCCCCGCGTCCAGCGTAACCGTCCGGGCTGCCCTGCGCCCTGCGGGGTCCACACCAACGTGCTTAATGGTTTGAGGTTCCCCCCCAACATGCAGGGGGCAGGGGACCTCTGTCCTCCCCAAATCCATCACTAACTGAAGGACCAGGTCATTGGAAGGAAAGTGTCACCAGTGATCCGCACTCGGGGGGCAGGGAAGGGGCGTCTGCTGGCCGGGAAACCAGGGGCCACTCCCGGCACAGCTCCACTAACAGGACCCGCTAGTTTACCTTCTGGACGGTGGCACCTCGGGCTCCAAGCGTCCAGATTCCTCTCTCCTCTCCAGTCACCCTCTGAGACACGCATCTGCACCGACCAACCACCCCAGGGCCTGGGGTCCCCCGGCCCCGCCCCCAGCCTCTCCTCGGCCCTGGCGGCACCCTGGCACCGCCAGGGCCTTGAGGCACAGGTGCCTGGGTCCTGCGTCCGGAAGCTCTGATGAGACAGGCCCGGGGGCCCCCGCACTGGCTCCAGTTAAGCTCCCAGGAGATTCTCCGAGCAGGAAGGGTTTAGAACCCCGGGCAGGTACTGCAGACACAGTGAGAAGCCACAGCACCCGCCTGACAATTATTCTGACGGCTGCACCCCCGCCCCAGCAGGGACTCTTCACTCACGAGAGACCCCTCATCAAGGACCCCCAGCACGGCCCTGCCCAGCGTGCGCCCCCCACACGGTACATGAGGAGGGTCCTCGGGAAAGTCAGCGCAGGGTGGGTAGTTCTCAAATGGCCTCTGTAAGAACATTCTGGGGAGAGTGTTAACCCAAGGGCGGGGGTCCCCCCGCAGCTGGCCCTCTGGGCCACGGCCTGGCGCCCACCTTCCTGGGATTCCCTCCAGCAGCAGAGCCGCGTACTGAGCCTGGCGTTCCCCTCCCTTGCAGCTGGGCCATGGTCTCGCGGACAGCAAACCTACCTATCAGGGTCCCGCAGACCTGAGAGCGCCTCCACACGTGCACACGACGGGGCAGGGCCACCCTGGGGCCCGGGTTCAGTCCACTCAGGTTCAGTCCACTCAGGAACGAGCCAGGCCTGGGGCCCTGCTGTCCTCCCCTTGCCCGTCCAGCAGGAGGACAGGTCAGTTACACAGGCCGTCCCCAAGGACACACTCACCCTTCGGTCCCCCCAGGATGGTAACTGTGACAATTGCCAAAATTGCCAATCGGACAAAGCTTGCTGCCAGGTTCTCAGCTGGTGTGTCCTGCGTGTGTAACGGACCCGCATTGAGGCCGTGATCAGTCAGGGCGCAGTCTTGGCACCAGGTCACGGCACACCCGCGGCTCTGTCCCCGCACGGACGGCGAGGCACATGGGCACACTGGCTCCTCCGCTCCCGGCAACAAACCACGTGACATTTCACAGAAAAGAGTGGTGGTCAGAGAAAACTGGCCAAGGAAGCAGAGATGAAAAGTGACAGCGCCAGAGAGGCCGCCGAGTGGACCAGCAGCAGGCGGCAGAGCGGACGTGAACGCAGACGCGGCCACCGTCTGGGACACTTGACGCGGGGCCCCAGGAGCGCGTGAGGGCAGCACATCCGCAGAAACCAGGGGTGTGGTTGGGAGGGAAAGGGGGTGACGCCGGCAGAGACGCACCTCGGAAGGAACCCCAAAGGCATTTCACGGTGAACGTGGGGAGGACAGAATGTTGGGAGGTGGCCCTCACTCAGTAGGTGACGACTCCCCAAGTCACAGAAAGATGCCGCCTTCTCGCCTGCGAGGACACAGGACACCAGACTCTCAGCTGACCCTCCGTGTTTCTGACGCTCTAAGTCATGTGCATTCGATCAGCATCACGGTTCTGTTTCCACGTATGCACGTAAAACCAGCATTAAGAGAGTTTCATTTTTTTACAAGACACACAAAGGTCCCAGAACCCCCGGTTTTCCCCTGGTTGTTGAAGACCAGTAACCACATCCCGTGTTGGCCTGGCCAGGCCTCGTCAGGGTCCTGACCTCCGTGCAGAGTGAGGCTCGTGGGCACCCTGGGTGCCAGGACTCCTCGCCCCGCACACCCCCACCTCCGCATCCTGAGGGAGAGCCTGTCCGGCCTGAAGCACGCGTCTTGGGCCATGTGGGTCCTGTGCCTGACTGGCAGAGAGAACTTTTTATTCTGGGTTTTGGGGGGGGTGTTCTTTGAATTATTAATGAACTGTTCAGGTTACATTATTGAAACAGAAGCCCTCAGAAAGCACGCAAGTGTGCTTGGCAGACTCAGCGCTCTCAGCTTTCTGGCTCATCTGTAGGGGGACGGCTCACCCCCCTGAAGCCTGCGTGGCTCAGGTCTTTACTTCAGGCTCCAGAATGAAAACAGACCAGTTACACCCGTTGCCAGTGACACGACCGACCAGAAACACATTAGGACATGCATTTCATACGAACCACCGCCAGTACGTTCAGACAGAAACTTCCACAGAACCACACCTGAAAGGAAGAACTTGAACTGCTGCATTTTAGGGAGACCCACCCCACTAAGAAATGTGAATATAAGATGTGTTTTGTTTCATGGAGTCTTCAAATTTATTTCTAAGTTGGGGGAACAGCAATGAGTTTTCGAACCCTGCGTGGAATCTAACTTTTAATTATTTATGCAAAAACGCACTGACAAAATATTACCTAAAGTCTCTGCCATATTGTCCTGTTTGTCGCTTCTCCAAGTGAGCCGTGTCAGAGCAGCTTTCCTGCGAAGCCTCAAAAATGAGTGGGGAGCGAGGGGCAGAGCAGACGCTCGGGCCAAGTCTGAACAGCGTAGGCAGTGGCTTTAGGGCAGCCGAGCAACGTGCTCTCTGCTCAAAAACATGACTGATCGGAAACAAGAAACAATCCACGGTTCCCGTGAAAGTGAGGGAGAGAGGGAGCGAGGCTGGATTTCTCCCCGACGCGCGCTGGGCTGCTTGGAGGCCGGTCGCTCCCCCGGACGCGCGCGGGACGGAGCCGGAACTCCGACCTCACATCTGGGAGGGGAGACCCGGCCCTGATGCCGCCTGCTCCTCCAAGCTGCAGGGGAACGAAGACCTGCTGGTGGGGTGAGCGGGGCTTGTCCTGACGCTGAAGACCGGGCCCCCTTCCCTGTGCCCCCGCAGACAGGCTGAGACCGGAGACCACAGTGCTGCTACCGAGGGCGTCCGGACGCCAGCAACGCAGGCTCATCACGGAAACTCTTCAGTGAAACCCACGTTCCGGGAACATGAAGACACAACTTTGCTGGAATTCGCTAAGTTTCCAGTTGCCGCATCTTTCCTGGAGGATGAACACGGGCAGAGCCGGCCTGTGTCAGAATCCAGCCGCAGCCACAAGGCCCCACGACATTTGAAACTGCAGCAAGTCCCAGCCCCCCCCTCCCTCAGCGGGGACGGCTCCCTCCCGCAGCTGAGGCGGGGGGGCCAGGCCGGCTCTTTACTCATGCAGGTGGGGTCCCAGCAGCCAGAACATTCCGAACGCCACCAGGCCCTCACCCCAGGGGCACACACGTCCTCTTGCACGTCTCAAAGAAAGCCAAATAAAAGACAGACCCAATAAAAGAGACCCTTACTCCCCCCAAAGCCAGCCTTACGAGCACGTCCAATGCCCACTGTGCGGCAGAGACGGGTCCTGACTGTCCCCACGCAGGAGACCTCGTCTAGCAGAGGGCAGTCCTTGCTGCAGTCCTGAATTCAGCAAGGCAGCAGGTTACAAGATTAACGTTCAAAAATCAGTTGCATTTCTTTCCACTAACGATGAATCAACAGGAAAAAAAGTAAAGAAACAATCCCCTTTAAAATAGCACCCAAAGTAATAAAATACCTACGAATAAATCTAACCAAGGAGGTGAAAGAATTACACACAGAAAACTATAAACCATTGATGAAGGAAATTAAAGAAGACTTTAAAAAATGGAAAGATATCCCATGCTCCTGGATTGGAAGAATCAATATTGTTAAAATGGTCACACTGCCCAAGGCAATCTGCAGATTTAATGCAACCCCTATCAAATTACCCAGGACATATTTCACAGAACTAGAACAAATCATAATAAAATGTATATGGAACCACAAAAGACCTAGAATTGCCAAAGCATTACTGAAGAGAAAGAAAGAGGCTGGAGGAATAACTCTCCCAGACTTCAGACAATACTATAGAGCTACAGTCATCAAGACAGCATGGTATTGGTACCAAAACAGACATATAGACCAATGGAACAGAATTGAGAGCCCAGAAATGAACCCACAAACTTTTGGTCAACTAATCTTCGACAAAGGAGGCAAGAATATACAATGGAATAAAGACAGTCTCTTCAGCAAATGGTGCTGGGAAAACTGGACAGCAGCATGTAAAGCAGTGAAGCTGGAACACTCCCTTACACCATACACAAAAATAATCTCAAAATGGATCAAAGACTTAAACATAAGACAAGATACAATAAACCTCCTAGAGGAAAACATAGGCAAAACATTATCTGACATACATCTCAGAAATGCTCTCCTAGGACAGTCTACCCAAGCAATAGAAGTAAAAGCAAGAATAAACCAATGGGACCTCATGAAACTTACAAGCCTCTTAAGGTCCTTCTGTATCTGCACGGACACAGGATAAACCACGGTTTGCAGGACATTCAGGGCGTTCGCGGGTTCCCCCTATTCCAACACTCGTTTCACATTTGGTTACCCACACACACAGGTCAGCACAGTCATGGAATGTCACAGGGGTGGGCCTGGCGGGTAGAGGCACATGCACTTTAAATGTTCTTAGATATTAGCTTTTCTGTCTTGCTTTAAAAATTTCCCTGACAAAACTATTAAGAACTCCCCCAAGTTTTCTTCTGGTGCGTGTAAAATCCATCACACTTCTAAGTCCTTGAGCATCTGGGTTTTATTTGGGGGTAAGGAGACTGGGGGGAATCCGGCTACAAACTTTCCAAACGTCTGGCCAGCTGTCCCCAGATCACCACTGGATGACACATCTTTTCCCCGCAGACTCTAAACGCCGTCATCACCGCAGACTGAGCACCACACGCACGGGGGCCTGTCTTGCGGTTGCCTGTCGTCTCCCTCCGCCCCGCCTGTCTGTTCACGGTGTGAAGACTCCTGCACGGAGCCACAGCCCCACCTGTCCTGCTCTCTGCCTTCCTGCTGCTTCTCAACGGCAACTTTAGAACCGTTTGCATAGTTTCAGGGGCAACCGTGCGTCCCTTAAACATAAAGTTACTCAGAGAGACAGCCCCGCTGTCACATTAGGCTTCCCACCCGGGAACAGCCTTCCCCACAACTCGCTCCTTGCGGCCTCGGGGCAGGGTCGCCCTGCTGACTCCACGCCGTGCCCCTGTCCCCGTCTGGGGGCACAGACTTCCTCCCTGAAGACCTCCTGGGGTGGCTGCAGGGTCAGGGCAGCTAGCAAGAAGTCCTCTCGGTTCTTCGATGGCCCAAGACATCGTTGTCTCCCCTTCCCCTTGGAAAGGCCCTTCCCCTGGGTAGAGCGGTTTAGGTCGGCAGTAATGTTCTTTCAGTTCCTTAAAATTGGCATTCCATGGCTCTGACCACCCTGACTCTGTCAAAGCCGGTCGTCAGGTGCGTAAGGAGCGCCCCCCAGGCCAGGGCTCCAAACAAGGGTCACGTGCAGTTTCCCACCTGCTTGTGAGTGGCGCCCACTGGTGGCCTTGCTCCCGTGCCCTCCTCCTCGGGCGTAGCTGGCTCGGCCGCACCCTCACGACAGTGTCAGCCAAGCCCGAGGGGCCCTGGCGTCAGGACCAGCACCTCTGCTGTTCCATCCGCGACTGACGGGCGAAGGAAAGTCAGCGGTCGTGTGCAGAGTGAGGCCGCGGGGCAGGAGGTCCCCCCGGGACGCAGGGGACTTGGCCAAGGGCTCGCGTGCGGTGGAGACAGGGTGGGGCGAGGCTGCAGCCCCTACCGCAGGCGTATGTGGCCTCAGGGCTACAAGGTTTAATCTGTGTCCTCGACAACCGCACTGCGCAATTCCCCGGGTGCGTGTGTGTGCGTGCATGTGTGTGTGTGTGTGTTCCTCTTGGCAGTCATCGTGCGTCTCGAAATCCTGCCTGACGCCTGTCACGTTTCGGGAAGCTGTTCGTCTCTCTCTCTCCACACGCTGCTCTGCCCACCAGCCTCCCGCCTGTGGGCTTGGTTCACAGAAAGCCTCCTCCTCACGCCGTCCACAGGTCCCTCCCTCTCCAGGCACATTCTCCGCCTTTGTCCTCTCTGGACGTGGTCCTCTGACCCACTGCATCCGCTGCGTCTGCCCTGTGTCAAGCCGGCCGGCTGCGCCCCTCCACGCCCTGCGCCGCTCAGGGCTGGGATTTCCATGCGTTCTTTGTACGGACTGAGCTGCTCTGGAATTCCCCAGTTGTCACCTGTTGTTTCCAAAATCTGAATTATCGCACCTCAGCATGAGAGGCCGACTTCAGCACCGCAAAGCCTCTGCACCTGGCTCCGCCACCCGCCTGTCTCCTCTCAGGCATGTCACCTCACACGAGGCTGCTCTAACCGAATGTGGATGGAGTGCATGGGATGTGGAACAGGCTCCAGCTGACCTCACCCCGGACACCCTTCCCTCCAGCCCCCAGCAGCCAGCGGGGCGGGGCCTGCAGCCATCCAGGCCGGGTAGACTTCACCCGGGGTGACAACCCCTGCTGTGCTCTGAATCTGTCAGGGGCCCCGACCCGAAGCCTCGCTGGCCCACGGGGACAGTCACCCCCAGCAGGCCCTGGACGAGCGCCCTTGAGCACCCGCAGTGCTGGTCCTGCCCCTCCCCGCCCTCCGCAGCACAGGTCAGTCATCCGCCCAAGCTGGTCCCCCTCCCGAGACCCCGGCTCCCGGCAGAGCCCTGGCTGTCTCTAGCTCCCTGGTGTCTTCTGCCGGAAGCTTCCTGTACTTTCTCCAGCTCTTCTGTTGGTTTTACAGAATCTCACAAAATGAGTTTCTCCACATCAACTTTAAAAGCCTTTGCTTTGTTTCAGGAGAAGCAGAGACACCCTTTGGGTGGGACAGTGTTTCCATCGTGACCACACAGATGTCCCCTCCCCGCGTCCCTGCACCCCCCCGGGGGCGTCAAAGCCCAGCCTGACCAGTTTCTGGCACTGAGCTCGTAAACAAGTCTCTCCACAAAACAGCGAGTGAATGAAGGGACGGATGGACGGGTCTTCTGTGCAATGAAGAGGGATTGTGACTTGGGTTACTAATTCAATGGCTCAAAACTATTCACTCTGTTAAAGGTTGTATTTAGGAAGAGAGTGAAGTAAGATGGGAAATACTTATTATATAAATTCAAGAGAGCATTCTAAAGCAGAATGTAAAGGCATAAAACATGCCCACGTGCAGGAAAAACACCAGAACAAAGAGATTAAAACCCAGCCGCCCACGGAGAGGCCGCAGGCTCCTTGTCTTCTCTCTGCTCTTCTGCACGTCCCAGTGGTTGATGAAGACCATTACCTGCGTGACGCAAAATAATGAATGAAACCTCCGTGACACTCTGCCCTTTAGACACTGCCAGTCAGCACTGTTTGCTTAAAACAAGCAACACCAACAGGCCGCCGCCCCAGCACCGACACCCGCAGCCTCACGGTGACTCTGGCGACGGCTGGCGGCCAGGGCGGAGCCGGGCCCTGCTGCCCGCACGTCCGGGCAGGCACCTCGCCCCACAGGGTGGTGACTCCCACACATGTGTCTTAGGATAAATGGACACTAATGAGAAAACCGAAGTACATTTTTTTGAAACTTGGATCTTCAAGGAGTCGATTAACGTTTGAGAACAGGATCGTGTAGGAAAAACTCTTGAGTGACTTGTAATAATTATTACTCTGCATTAGGCTTTTCTACCTGCACCTGCCAAGAGGAACACGTAGGATTTTAATTGAGTTCGACTGGATCCCAACTCTACTGCAGGGTCTGGCCTTCCCCACAGTCCTCACCACCAACGACAATATGCAGAACATAAATAGATCTCAGGAGATGCTACAAACACTTGTGGGTGCAGCCAAATCTCAGACGCGTGCACGACGCCCTGCGGGCTCCCCACGTCCCGGAGGATGCCCCGGAGCCAAGCGCATCACGTGTGGACTTGCGCGCAGACTGGCCCCATTTCTTTTCACGGGACATGGGCTGGACGAAGGGGGACACCTGCTTGCTCCCCCAGAAGAGCAGCTGTGAGACCCAGTAGCAGGGATCGGATGACCGGCGGGGGCAGACTAGCCTGGGGTGGGGACACCTTGCCGTCCAGAGAGTGGGCACTAGCAGCACCGCAGGCAGGAGGCCCAGGCGGACCCTGAGAAACAGGGAGTGAACTCAGGCCCGAGTGTGAGCCAGCCCTGAGGAAGGAAAGAGGGCCAGGCTTCCGGACACAGGCCACCTCGGCACGTGGGGCAGCGCTGGGCAGACTCCCCACGTGGTCTGACACACCTCAGCACATCACCTGTCCCCACACCTGCCCTTCTTACCTGCTGACTTTAAGAAGCCCATCCACAACCCTCCTCGAATCAGGGAGGAACTGAAACAGGAGTCTCCCACCTCCTTGGGCAGTGGACAGCCTTCTGGCCTCATGGTGCCCTCGCTGGGATGCCTGCTGCCCGTCTGTACCCACCCCAACCCGCCCACCTCCCCTAGCGTGGCTGTGCTTCCGTCTCCGCCGGAAGACACCGCCCTTCCCCTCCCTCATCAAAGGCTGTGCTCCAGTCCAGCGTCCCTGACCTCTGGCCGAGAAAGCCCCATCCAGGAATTCCCACAGCGCCAGCTGGGCCCCCACAGTAGCCAAGGGGTCCGAGAGGACCTCGCTGCCCACTGAAGCCTGCGGGGCTACAAGTGCTTATGCTGCGGGGGCCAGAGGCTGCGCTCCGATGCGAGGGCTCCATGCAGGCCCAGGAAGGGCACAGGGATCTGGCCTCCCTCCTGGACAGGACGGACCTCAGACAGGACGGCAGCCTGAGAGGGGTGGGGGAGGTCTGCCACTTCTGTTGGAACCTCGTGTCAACTGACTATTTAAAACCATGTTTATGAGTTACCTTGATAAAGTTAATTGAGGGAAACTTTAAAACCCCTTGTCTCATAAATGTGAGGTAAATACTGGCATCTCCTTTGACCTGGTCTGTGGTGGGCACAGTGTAGACGCCAGAAACACCAACCATCCAGCAGTCGAGCCCCTGCCCGGGCAGCTCATGTCCAGGAGCAGACAGACCACAATCCATACGCACAATAACCACTGTCCAGGTCGGTGACAGACGCCCACACCGGATGCTGCCCTAAAAGTGTGTGTCCAACAGCCTCCAGGAGACACTCGCTAAGACCCAGTCCCTCGCCACGCAGTGCTGGCCTTGGACGTGGTCCCTGACCCCCTCACCTGCAGCGTCGAGCGCCCATGGGCTCACATGCGAGGCTGCTCGCCTGGGGACCCGTGAGCAGACCTGGAACCCAGATCCCTCCCCTCCTCCCGGTGGTCCCTCCGCTGCCTGATGCATCTGGCAGGGACGAGAGGACCCACGAAGCAAAGCAGACTCCATGTCCTCTCTGTACGTGGCCACAGAACTCAGGTGATTCTGCTGCCGAAGACTTGGGCGCCCCGCTGGATCTTGCCTCGCTGGGTGAGGTTGGGTTGTCGCGAGCTGTTTACACTCCCGTGTCCCCACCTCCCCAGCCTGTTTCTCTGACGAAACCACAGCTTCCCAGGCAGCCAGGCCGGGGGGCCTAGAGCTTCTGGTTCAAGTGAGAAAGTGTGTGAAACGTCCCACGCGCTGTGAAGCCTGTGCAGGCACTGGCGATAACTGCCGCGCTTCCAGTCCTCTGCGTCTCCGGCTGGCGCCCTCAGCGACAAAGCGCAGGACGCTGCCGCTCGGCGGGGCCGGGGCTGCTTACCTGAGACAGTTCTGCGCTGCAATCTGCAGTTCCTTAAACGGCAGATCAGTCATTCGCGTTGATTTGCACGTCCACAGAGGAACATCCTTCATGCTAATGTGCTCCGGCTAACAGATCAGACAAGCTGTAAGGAGGAGCTGAGCTCCGCTCCGTGCCTCTGGCTTCCCGCAGAAAGCACAGCTGGCTCTCAGCGCAGACGTCAGGGAACCTGCAGGGGCGGAAGGGCCTCAAGAGCCTCCTGGCCCCGGGGTTTTCAGCTATGACAACACGTTACAGCCACTTCAGAAGCTTAAGAAAAGAAGAAAAGAAGAAAAAGAAAGAAAACTGACGCCCAGCCCACCCCCACCCCCAGATTCTGATTCAACCCTGCGGGGCCAGCCTGGCCAGCAATGGTTTAAAAGCTTCCAGGCGCTTCTCAGGAGCAGCCACGGTGGGTGAGCCCCGGACAGAGCTGAGCTCCTCATTTCACAGGTGAGAAAACCGGCCGCTTCAAGTGGGAAAGCTGCTTAAACAGAAGGCAGGGCCCGGACAGCCCTGTTTCCTGACTTCCGGCCCAGTGTTCGTGCCACAGACTTCACGCGCACACGCGTGTACAAAGGGAACGAACGCACACAGCGGGCGCACCAGCGGCTCAGGCTTTCAGATTAAGCACATGAAAACGGTAATCCACGGGCAACAGACCCAAAAAAGTATGAGCCTTGGGTCTGGCTGTTTTGTGGTTCCTTCTAAGGAAGAAAGAAGTGCACGTTGTCGATACAACTTTGTGGCTGGGGGGAGCCCGCCAGCCCTGCTGGTGCAGCAGCTCCGGACCCCAGCCCCGACCCCCAGCCCACCCGGCCAGAAGGAGTCTCGTGAGGCAGTGGTTGAGTTGAAGTCCGCACCCGGCCAGAGCCAGACTAGCAGCTGGAGTTGACGACCTGAGCACTGGACACGTGAGACTGACCACTGGGCCCTGCCCCCCAACCCGCAGGGGTCCCTGCTAATGCTGGAGTGCACTTCTGTTCCCTGAGACAGGGAAGGATGGCAGGATCCTACCAGGTCACCACAGTGGCCACAGGGCATTTGTTCAGGCGGCTTGGCAAGTGAGAGAGAAAACCCAGCCAAAGGGAAGCACAAGGAATGGGGAATTCCCTGCCGTCATCAGGGTCTGGCACGCTGGAGGGTGATAAAGTAGATGGAAGAGACCCCGTCTGCATGGAAGTTACGATCAGACCAGGTCACAGCCTTCTGTCTCAACACCTGGGAAAATGACAGAAAACATACTCCATTTTCTGAAGAACTAAGACTGGCCGACAGGAGCAGACTGCTTGAAAAGACGATGGCATGTTTTCCCATCAGTGGATAGGATAATCCATTTTTTATTTATTTTGATTTCTGACATTTCTGCGTCTTACCAGAATCTCAGGTAACCTGACACAAGGGAGCTTCCCAGGGAGGGGCCCCAAGACAAGCCCACCCGCCCCTCACGAGGAGGTGGGCCAGCCTCCCAGGCCAGCACAGGGGTCAGAGCAGCCAGCCTGCAGCAGCCAGACCCTGAAAACAACCTGAACACCGTCCGTTCATCGACGAGACAGGACCCAGCAGCAGAGGAACAAACGGTGGGGCGGGAGGTGCAGGCCAGGGGGGCCGAGGCAAGGACGGTGCCAATGACCACTGGGCAGAGCAAGGTCAGGCCCCCGCATAACAGTGGGCGTCGTGCAGACAGAGAGGCACCCAGCCCTGAGCGCACACCACAGAGAACCTAAGGAGCAGAGACGGCACGGGGGCGGGGAGGGTCTGCTCCAAACCCAGCTGAGCCCCCCTCCCCCCAGGCAGCCAGGGCATCCTGGGGACCCGACAACACTTCAGGGGGTGGGTGGGACCCGAGCGTGACCCGAGCGCCCCCACTCTGGCTGGTCTCTGTGGGGACAGGCCCCGGAGGTCTCAACACTCTGGCAGTCAGACTTGATACGGCCAGTCCACATCTGGACCGCAGCCTGCGTGATCGCTATTTTAATGTATCCATTAATCTTGTGCTATTTCCAGTCTCTTCGCCACATTACACAGTTCAAAACACTGGACACTTGACCTTGAGCTGAGCTGACTTCTGCGGGCCCAGCACTGCCGGCTTTGGGGAGCCTGAGGCCCGCCCACACAGGTCCTGACCCTGAGCCCCTTCGGACAATCACGCGTTTCTTCCTCTTTCTCTCCCAATCCTCTCAGAGGATCCATTTTATTTTAAGCAAAAAACAGAGCTTTTTCTTTTTTTTGAAACTGGAGGCGGTGACAGGAAGGCAGTGGTCCTCCGGCCCAGCCTGGCAGCGGGGCCCTGGGGGGCAGCTGCGCTCTCCAGCGAGGGGCAGCAGGCAGCCGGCGAGCTTCCCTCTGGAGACGGAGAGTGCCACAGGCCGGCCTTCCTCCACGCCCCTGCCCCTCAAAGAGCCCACGGGCTTGCCAGCAGTCTGACGTCCGAGGGTCCCATCCACACGCAGCGTCACCCATTTTCCAGCCGCGGGGGTTTCTCCCACGCTGGAACAAGTCTGAAACCCCATTCACAAGACTGAGTTCAAGGCAAGTTGATGAAGGGGAGGGCTGTCTACAAGTCATTTCCCTATTATTAATGGGTGAGAGCAACCTAGAGCCCGCCAGTCCAGGGTCCTCCGGCCCCAGGATTTCTGCAGGGTCTCCTAGCTCATCCCATCCCTGAAAGCCATTTTGGGGGCAAAAAGGCGACCCCCGGTCACCAGCTAGTTCCTGCAGCCCCACCGGTGCTTGGAGCACAGAGGTTCTCACCTCACACCGTCTCACCCGTAAACGACCATGTCCTCTCTCTTGCCAGCACCGTGAGGACTTCAGCAGAGGCAAATCAGGGTCCCAGGGGTCTTAGCAGCAAACCCACCGCGATCCATGCACCTCTGAGAGGCAAAGGGCGGCTCAGCTGGAGGAAGGGCAGGTCGGCCGTGGTTCCAGATCGGACTGTATCCTGCTTCCCCCAGATTACCCCCTAGGAGACCGCGTCTGTCATCTGTTAAGTGAGAACTATCTGGGGCTGTTGCAGAAGTCCAGCAAAATAAAGTGCGAAAACACTCGGAGAGGCGCAACCCAGCGCAAACGCACAGCTGCCGTCAGTGCCGATTCAGGGGCAAAGGAGACGTTGATCCCTCAGAGGCTCCAAGCCCGGGAACAGACTGGGGCGTGCTCCAGAACAGCCCACGCCAGGCTGGACCCCTGAAAACCACCTGGGCTGTGGTGTAACCAGCCCCACCGCTGGTTCTACCACTCATGCAGTCCCGTGGCTACGGCTGAAAATCAGCTCCCGGGCCCCCAGGGCCAGCGCCCGGCCTCCTCCAACGCCTCCCGCAGGATGGACCAAAATCCACGAGGCTTTAGCAGCTCTCTCTCCACACAGCCACAGTTCTAACCTGAGTCCTACTAGCAGAGAAGCAGCAGCCATGAAAAATGTTAAAACTTTAAAACTGTTCCTGCCACAAACCCACACCCACTCTCCAAACAACCGTCTCCGTAAGGTGCTGTTTCAGGGTGCGGGCGTCCCCACGGCTGGTGAGCTCGAGCCCACGCCTGGAAGGGCAGCAGAGAACAGAGAGCCAGGCCCTGCGGCCAGACCACGGTGGCTCGCTCCGCCCTGCAGACGGGACCCAGCCCCACAGTCATCATCACCATGGCAGCCGGACGGCGGGGTGAGAGCGCTGGGCGCCTCCTAAGAGCAAAAGCACATCCCAGACACGGCCCCCAGAAGGACACGGTCGTCGGCCCAGGAAGTCTAGGCTGGTTTGAAATGAGCTAATTAAACCCCAGTATCAGCTTCGAAAGACCGCCCACACCATCCAACTACCTGACAGTCGACAGGGATAAACTGAAAGAAAATCAGTGTTGTTCCAAATATTGATGTAGAACAAACAGGTTGCTATAAATATCTTAGAAACCAAACGTTTTCGGCATTTGAAAGGAAAAGAAAAAATCTGCAAAGCAGAAACCACTCCAACATAAACCTCAAGTAGTGACATTTCTTGGCTCTCGTGTGGTCTACCTGGCTCAACTCAGGCCCTGGTCACTCCTGCACGACCGAACGTCTCTTTGCTTTTACGTTGTTGACATTCGTAGGCAGATACCAAGATCCGGTAATTGTACGACCAAAAGCGACACTGAGCGTAAACGAGTATCAGACTCAGGCCAGAAAGGTGGGTGTGGGCGTGGCCGCTCCGCCTGGTCTGCCCAGAACCCTGAGCCAAGCGGAGGAGGCGCAGGGCGTGGGACCCACACACGGAACTTGCTCATTCACCAAAAGGCTACTACGCGTTGCGATCACTGGCGGGAGCCCTGGAACCTGCGGAAAATGCTGTCCACAAGCGGCGCCTGGAGTTCACGTCCCCAAGGGAAACACTCTAAACAGCTCTGGTTTGGACGAGACAGGAAACAGGCAAACAGGTTCCACACAGTAGACGGTCCATCAGCCCTTCTGTCTTCACAACGAGAGATTTTGAAGAATTAATTCAACTAATTCATAAATCAATCTAGAAACTGGGAGAAAAGGACCAAATAACATTTCAAGAGCATCTTAATAAACGTGCGTCCTGACGGGGTGCTGTCCGCAAAGTCCAGGTCTGGCAGGGAGACAGCGACCCTCCTCACGCCGGCACCCCAGTTCCTCTGCGGGGAGGGCCCAGTGCAGGTGAAGGCAGACTCCGCACAGGCCACTGTCTGAGGACACGAGGAGGCGGGGCCCCAGGAAAGGACGTGTCCTGTCGGAGCCCCCGGAGAGGCCCGGCAGGTGAGGGCCCCAGCCGGACTGTTTGACTGCACTCCATGGACAGGCTGCCTCTGTGCCCAGGGAGGGCGGGACGGGGCTGAGGGGCTTCCAACACTACCTGAATTTCCAAGGACACGCAGGCACTCGGGAAGCCCAGCGCGGCTCACTGTGGACAGGTTCCAGCAGTGGGAGCTCCAACACAGGCTTCGTGAGGACCATCGGGACGTCAGCTGGGGACGAGTGTGGGCAGCAGAGGGCTCAGAACCACACTGTGCAGAAAGCAGCCCTCAGGAGTCGCTTCCTTACCGCCATGATGGAGGGAAGTCCACAGCCTGGCTCTGAAACCACACTTCTTACTTGCTGGGACTTGTATTTCTCTTGCTGCTTTTTCAGAACAACGCCATCCACCCATCACTCTCCAGTGCTGATGATTCTAGTTGCAAAGCCACCCCAGGTATGGCCATGCTAGGGTCACATCGAGGACGCCTGACACAGGCGCCCAGGAAGGCACAAAGGAGGAGGGTCATCAGCCTCCAACACACAAGGCCCCCTGACCCACCAGCAACCACCAGCCCAGATGCAGGGGGAGCAGCCAGTGTCTCTAGAAATTCGGGGCAGGGACAGTGAGCGAGGTCCTCACCCAGCAGCTACCCTGCCCGCTCCCCCTGGTGACCTGCCAATCACCCTGAGGGCTGGGAGGATGGAAGGCAGGTGACTTCAGGATGCAGGCTTCTGGGTCCAAGTGCAGGGGACAGCTGGGCAAGAGGACGGTGGGGGATGGGGAGCTGCTCCTGCTCCCCTGCGTCCCCCAGACTCCTGACGGGCAAGGGGCAGACGGAATCTTCACAGCCCAGTCGCCGGCCATCCTGCTCACTTTCCAGACGTGTGTGTGTGCATGTGCGTGCACATGTGTGGCGTGTATGTGTTTGTGCGTGAGCAGCGTGCACATGTGTGAAGTGTGTATATGTGCGTGTGCATGGTGTGTGCATGTATGCATGTGTGCGCGCACGTGTGGTGGCGTGTGCACATGTATGTGTGGTGTGTGCATGCACTGCGTGTGTGCGCGTGTGCGTGTGTGTGCATGTGAGCACGTGCGTGCAGCCTGTGCTCAAATGGAGCTGAATCAATTTCAGCTCATCTCAAGTCATTAACACGAGGCTCAGTGTTGCATTCCTTTCCGGTTAACACGCCAAATTAAACCCTGCCTCACATCGTTTAACTCAGTAATTAATTTCCATTCCCTTTTAGTTTTGACTGATTGGAATTTGGGACTGGAACGAGCCTCCCGGTCATGCCAGTGACGTCATCCCGCACCTGTCAGCGGAGGGTCTGCACGCAGAGCAGCCTTGGACAACACAGACGGCTCGGTCACCGAGCACGGTGCCGAGGCTCAGACCGGCAGGCGTGCTCCTGGCTAGATCTTCTCACAGCAGGCGCCTGGCGCGCTCCCCGGAACGCACGTGGGGAAAGGCCTGGCCGGGCACAGAGCAGCGGGTCAAAGCCGCAGCCCTGGCAGGGCGAGGGCACACGGGGCGAACACGCCACTTCCTGATTATTCTGTCTTCCCACGCTGTTCACTCTTCATGAGAACGTGTCCGTGGACTATCCGTGAGATCTGTTTTTGAATCAACACGTGATAAACCAAAAAGAGAAAGGCGGGGAAATACTCCAGGGACTAATAGTTCCCTCTTTTATATAATAAGACTTCCGCCATCTTCTCTCATCAAAATAACTCAGAAGGGGCCCAAGGGGGGCAACACTGCTCTACTTCCCAAGCAAGGTGGCGCGCTCACCTGCACAGTTTGAGCACAACAAACATCATGTGTGAAACTGTAGAAAAAGAGGAACGAAAATGTGCTCGAATGGAAGAAGCAGAGCAAGCTGTGATGTCACCTCTGGGGTAATTCTTATTGGGTCCTTTCTTTCTTTCTTTCCAGATTTTACAAGTTATAATCAGGAAAAACAAAACAAAGACTTTACTTGTAAAGATCTACTTAACAGGTGCAAACGTGAGCAGTGAGACTCCTACGCTGACTCACTGAGTTCTAATGCGTAACCCAGAGCCCAGACGTGGCCCTGCTGGCGGAGGACGCTGGGCGTCTCGGGCCTGGGGGACGGCAGGGTCGTGGCCGGTGCCACGCAGGAGGGCGGAGGGGAGACGGGACTGGCCAGGGGCTCAGGCCCTTGTGAGAATGAAAACCAGAGAAACGGAAGACACTGCAGGGTCGGTGGGGTGGCCGGCGGGGACTGGGTTCCTGAGCACGGGGTCCCTGAGACCGAGGGCCACACACCAGAAGGACAACTTTAAAGAAGAAACTCAAACAATCCTGGCCATTAGAGAAAAAAGTGTAAGTGTTTCAAAGTGACGCTGGCAAGAAAGAGATTATGTCCTCCTGGGACAGGCCACGGGGGAGTCTGGGTGAAATCCCTCACGCACCCACACGCACCCTGACTAATCCCACACGCACCCCGATTAACCCCACACGCACCGATTAATCCCACACGCACCCCGATTAACCCCACATGCACCCTGGTTAATCCCACACACACCCTGATTAATCCCACACGAACCGATTAATCCCACACGTGCCCTGATTAATCCCACATGCACCCACACGCACCCTAATTAATCCCACACGCATCCTGATTAACCCCACACGCACCCTGGTTAACCCCACACACACCCTGATGTTAGGAAGGCAGGTGTCTAAGGTTGTTTTACAGTGGATTTGATTCCATGGCCAATAACTCTAATGGGAAGTCGTCCAAAAGCAGATGTGTGTCCTAAAAATAAATTCCGAAGGTGTAATAATCAACTACCCACACATAAAAACAGAAAGCCAATTTGCAAAGATTTTTAAAAGACCATGCTTTGGCTGGGAAGCGAGGTGTCCCCTTCCACGCATTCTGTGGAAGCGCAAGTAAGAGCACGTGCCAGCGTGCGTCACATGCCTCCAAAGCCCACAGCCCTGACCCAGGGTCTGGTCACGAGAACGTATTCTAGGAGAGCCACCCAAAACACGACTGAAAACGTCAAGCACAAGGCTCTTCTTCACGGCGGTGCCTACATTAATTTAAACAACAGTGGGCATATCCCAAATATTTAAAAACACGAAAACGCTTTTTTACAGTTGTGTAACACTCTCATGACTGGAGTATTAGGCAGACATTAAAAAGGAAACTTGCGAACAGCCGTTAACAGCGTCAGAAAACACAGGTGGTGGGTTGTTGACTGAAAACCTCAGAAACAGGCTGTAGGTTTAATATGATGACAGCTGTGCAAGACACGTGGAGGCAAAAAGGCTGGAGAAACGCTCTAAGCTGCTACCACAGACGTGAGGCTGTCCCTAGGCAGTGACTTCTATTTTCCTCGCATTTTCTGCTTTTCAGGGAGTTTAATACGAGCCCGTCTCGCTTGGCAAGAGACGTGGGAGGCAAGGCCTGCAGATCCGGCAGGCGGAGGAGGGCCTGGCCGACGAGGCCGGGGCGCAGGGGGCTTTCGGAGAGCCAGCACCCCCGGGCAAGTGCGCCCCTGCTTGGAGAGGATTTCCATGCAGTGAAAGGGCAGGAGACCCCGCCTGCCTGCTCTCCGGTCAGCCGTGAGGACGACACCCCCAGCGCAGCGACTGAGCCAGCCCAGGATCTGTCTGCAGGTCCGTGGGTCCGTCTGCTGCGGGGGATGGAGCCATCCCTCGGGGCCCTCGGGGACGTTGCTGGCTGTCAGCCACTCAAGGTCCACCCCCCGAGGCTGCCCCAGGCGGCAGGGACACACTGTCTTCCCAAGCCCCCCCCCCCAGGACAGGGCAGGATGTCACAAGACCCGAGGACACAGAGACAAGGCCTGGCCAGCCCAGGACTCCGCAGAAGCCCCTGCTTCCTCAAAGGAGCCCGCCTCCGACCTCAGACAAACAGGCCCCCGGGACACGGGAGAAACCGTGGGCCGCACCACTGGGCAGACAGCAGACAGGGGCACGGCTTCTCCCAGGACTCAGGACCTTGTCGAGGGAACCGGCCCCCGAGGCCGCCCCACGAGTCCTGAGTCCCGTCCTGCTCCTTCGACGCCACGTGGCTGGCCTCGTGTGTGTTCACCACAGCAGCCCGGGAGCGCCGCTGGGGACATGGACAGGAGGAGGCGACGGCCCATGGCCGCCACTTCCCAACACGCCCCAGGGCCTCGGGAGGAGGCCGACACGCAGATCCTACACGGTGGCGCCCAAGAGTGCACTTCTGGACCCGGAACTGCCCAGGAAAGCCTCACTGGTGAAGATTAAAGCCATCAGAACGTGGCCCCTCCTTCAACGGCCACGACGTCAACATCATTATGCGACATTTGTAGCGTCGTGAACCTGTGACTTATCCGGAAAAAACTACAGCCAGACTCCACCTCCGCAGAGTCGAGAAGCCCAGCCAGGATGCCAAGTCGAGAACCAGCGACCCAGTAACTCCACAGCGTGGCTTTCACTACCCAAACCACAGTGGCCAAAACAGGACCACCATCTTCCTAAAAAGTGGTGAAAACGGTTATCATAAAGCTGGTTTTGTAAAACCATTCCATGGAAACCCCACTAGCCTTAGGAGCTGGAGGGTCTGGAACCGCCCCCGCCATGCCCGCCCGCAGAGCCAGCCGCGGCGAGAGCAGGTCTCCACGGCCGGCGGCCTCCAGACGTCCGGACCACACGGGCCTTCCCCGGCGCTCCGGCCGGCCCATCATTCATACCGCGCTGATTTTATTGCCGCTGCCTAATCTCCTTTTCAAGCTGACTGTACTTTTTCACAGTCTCCCAGTTGTCAAATTAAAGCTTCTTGTTATTCTATTTTTTCCAGTGCAATAAAGCAGATCAGGTCTGTTTATCAGATCCGCTGTGGTGTGCCGGGTGCCCGGGCAGGTCACAGCCAACAGCTGACAAGCCCAGCTCATGATCACCAAACACGAAGATGAAAAAAATGTTCTGAGCACTTCCCACAGAAGTACTGATTTGGCCTGCTTCCTTCAGACCTCAAGAGGCCTTAGGGAGGAAAAGGACAAGGCGGGGAGGAGGGATGGGGGACAGAGGGATGGAGGGATGGAGGGACGGAGGGAGGGAGGGAGGGACGGAGGGAGGGAGGGACACAGGGAGGAAGGGAAGGACGGAGGGAGGGACGGAGGGAGAGAGGGAGGGAAGGACAGAGGGAGGGAGGGAGAGACAGAGGGAGGAGGGAGGGGGAGGGGCAGAGGGAGGGAGGGAGAGACGGAGGGAGAGACAGAGGGAGGGAGGGAGGGAGGGACAGAGGGTGGCTCCTTCCCACGCTGGGAGCCCAGAGCCTTACAGCTGATGACCGGCAGTCATACACCTGAGACCCTGGAAGGGCCGAGTCAAGAAAGACGCAGCGGCTGGCCTGAGACCTGACCCCAGGCCTCTTCCCAATTCAGAGACACTCCCAACCCCCCCACAGGGGCCAGCGAGGCTCTTGCCGTGGTGACAGGTGCCGTTTCCTGGAAGAGGCTGCTGTCCCTTCCCCAGCCCCGGCCTGTGCTCCCTCCACCCCCGCCCCCGTGAGTGTCCATCACTGGACGTCGGCGCTGTTCTGCGCCCAGTTTCTTGTCCAGTGACCTGCCCGTGCTAACCCACCCTGGAGACCACGTTCCTGGTACCATCTGTCCTCCTGCCCACCCACCTCAGACACCCAAGACATCTTCTATCTTCTTCACAAGAAGCTTCCATCTGCAGCCAGAATGGGGCCTGGTGGCTCCCCCAGGGCTGCCCCTGTGTTGGGGCTGAAGTCCTGGCCTGTATGGTCAGCGCCCCAGGCAGCAGGCCTTAACCAGACCTGCCTTTCCAAATCAGCTCACCAGACTCTGAAATGTCTTTATTAGGTTAGTTTTATTACAGAAGGAAGACAAGACCACTTCCATAAATGAATCAATACAAAGACATTTACACGTCAGTGTACACCCTCTGCAGACTGTCTCCAAAAGACACCAGGGGTCCCCCCACACCTCCTCCCTGGTCGTGCAGGGAGGGAGACGCACACAGAAAGTGAGGTCCACGAGGGCCACTGCGCCGCGTTTTCCTGCCGAGGAAATAGACATTTAGCTCATTTTAAGCAGCTTCACCGCTTTCCCGCCGTGGACCCGCCGTAGGTGATGAAACCGCCCCCACATCAGTGGGTCTGCAGGTGTGACTGGGTTTGTCAGATGCTTTGCTTTTGTCTACACGTGAATCTCAAAAGTAAGTCAAATCACAGGCTTTTTCACGTGATAGGTGTTTGCAGGTTGCATGCTGAAAGAGTGTCAGGGCTCACACCCGGACCAGCAAGTGCGGCGCCCACTCCCTGCCTCCTCTCCAGCACCGCACGTCCCTCGCCTTTTTACCTCTGGGCTGCCTGACCGGCAGGGTTTATGACTGAGGCGGGAAGCCCCATAAAAAAACCGGCAGGGCCCCCAGGCAGGGCCGCTGCTCTCGTGATGGCACCATCCGGTTCCCTGGCCCAGAGGCTCTATCTCACTTTCTGCCTCTGAAAGGCTTACTTGCCCCTAAAATTCTATTGGTTCCCTGAGCTCACTGCCGCTTGGTTATTTCCTTCACTCCATGATTGGTTATTACTCTCACTGCTGATTGGTCCACTTCCCTAACTTCTGATTGGTCCATTTGTAGTACTTCATTTGCATGGAGCTTACTCCTGATTGGTCTATTTCTACAAAGCTTATTCCTGGTTGGTCAACTCCTGTTGTACTTTATTTGCATATGATGTTGCAAAGTGTAAAACTGGCAGCCTATAAAAGGCCTGTGTAACCCTACAGACGGGATCCAGAGCTTGAAGTGTTAACTCCTCTGGGCCTGTTGGTATAATAAACCTGAGTTCTCCAGCTTTCTGAGTGCTGCTTGGTCTCTCGCCGGGATCCAGGTTGCTGTCACAACTGAGCTGTAACACCGAACTGTAACACATTTTTCTGCAACATGGCTGCAGCCCCAGTAGCTCCAGAGCCACACAGGCTGTCTACCTGCTCTTGTGAATCACTGTTCACGTCCTCAGGTGCCTTCCTGCGGAACTCTTTGCCTGTTCTTATCACCGTAGGAGCTCTTTGTAATGAAGAAGACAAGCCCTCGGTCTGCCATGTTGCTAGCGGTTTCCCCAGGCTGCTTACCTTTTTCATAATTGTGGTAAAATATACGTAAAACGCAGCATATTAACCATCTTCAGGTGCACAGCCCAGTGGCACTAAGTACATCCACACGGCTGTGCAGACATCACCATCATCTTCAGAGCTTTCTCATCTTTCCAAACTGAAACTCTGTCCCCGCTAAACACAACTCCCCACCCCCTCCCCAGCCCCCAGCCCCCCTGTCCTACGTTCTGTCTCCTCCAGGGGCCTCATGAGAGGAATCATCCATTATCAGTCCTTTTATGCCTGGTTTATTCCACTTACATATCTCTCTCAGGGTTCATCCCTGTTGCAGCAGGTGTCAGAATTTCCCTCCTTTTTAAGGCTGAATAATGTTCTATCGTATGGATGGACCACGTTTTGCTTTCCGTTCATGTCAGTGACTGTGTGGGTGGCTTCCTGGCTACTGTGAATAACACTGCTGTGAACGTGATGTAGAAATATCTCTTTAGTCCCTTCCATTCTCCTGAGTACATGCCCAGAAGCGGAATTTCCGGATCCTGTGGTAACCGTATTTTTAATTTTTTGAGGAACCACCGTACTGTTTTCCACAGCAGCTGCACCATTTTACATTCGCACCAACAGCACATGAGGGTTCCAGTTTCTCCACGTCCTCACCAACACTTGTAATTTTCTGGTTTTTCACATAGTAGCTGTCCTAATATGTGCAAGGTGGTAAGTCTGTTTATCTTTTGACTTTTCTTTATAAAATATCTTATCCCACACAAATAGTCTACTTTTACTTGTGGTTAACAAGGTCCATTGGGTTTTTTGAAAACACACACAAGGTTAGTAGGATTACACACTTCTACCTGTATGCCAAGAAAAGGCGGGGAGGAGAGAGAGGAGCCCTGTGTCCGACCACTGAGCCTTCTGGACTCCATGCAGTGGCCCCCTCATGGCCTTGAGCGGCTGCGGGCCACTCAGCCCAGCCCAGCCCACCCGCCGCCAGGCTCAGCCCGCAGCCACCAGCAGTGACCACAGGGCCAGGCCAGCACTACGCACTCCTGCAGGCCAGCTCTGCCACATCCCAGGGGGGCCCTAACTGCACCGGAGGCAGCATCAGACTCCGTCTGCCTCCAGGCCCAGGGCCCGCGTGTTGATATTTACACCTGGACTGCCTTCCCCTTCCACAGAGCCTGCAGCCATTCTCTTACACGACGTTACAGTGACTCCACGCCAGGGAGGCGGGCTGAGGCCAGGGACGGGAAGCCTCTGAGAAAGGGCACAACCCCCAGGCGGGAGTTTTGTCAAGGACGGAGTGGGAGACAGAGCTTTGGCCTTTATTCTGACAGCACCACCCTCATCTCTGATTCAATGGAACACACACACCTGTTTCCTTCACAATCAGGTTTCACCGAGTCAGGGCAGGTGACATTTTTTTTTAATAAAATTATGTTTTAAAAGCTGCCTCTAAATAAAAGCTGCACGAGTGCAGTCCTCACCCGGGGTTGCAGGGCCAGCGAGAGGCCAACGGTGGGTGGACGCGATGGAGGCGCCCAGGCTGGCCAGCCACGCGGCGGCCACAAGCCTGGTGACCTTGGATCGCCGAGCCTCTGCTGTACTTTCCTCCAGTCCAGGCCACTGCTTGTCACAACCTACACAGAATTCTCCCCCAAAATGAAAAAACACAACAGAGCCACCCGCCTGCCAGCAGCATCCCCCGGGCAGGCGAGCTGTGGGGACACAGACACACAGCTGCTCCTGGCCCTGAAATCCACACCGGCACAGGACTTACTCACCACGGATGTTTGCTGTGCCTGGTCTCTGGCCTTCAGACCCTCAAACAGCATCCTGTGGGGGCCCAGCGAGGGCGAGCTAGTCAAGGAGGTCGGGCAGAGGCACCTTTCACCCCAAGGGCCTCACTAGGCTGGACAGAAGGTCCTAGGGGCCCATGAGTCCTGGCAGGTGGGCTCCACCCATACCCCCATGCACAGAGCCAGGGGGCCTGGGCAGGTGCTAAGTACTGCGGGCAGGATGCAGGCAGGGGCCAAACCCACCCCCAAACCCATGGAGCCAGGCGCTACAGGAGGGAAGAACCCACAGCCTGAGGTCCTGAGTGCAGACCAGCTGGACTGCCTTCCCAGCGTGTGATCAGACTAACCCCCATCGACGTGTGAAGGGCCATGTGTGTCGTGGTCGTGGGGTCTTCTGCTCGTCATTTCAGAGCACCATGGGTCTGGCCCCCTGAGCGAAGCCCCATGAGAGAAGCAGAGGTGCCTGCCCTCCAGAGTCCGGGCCCGGGGGCTGCCCCGCTCAGACACTTCAGGCCCCACACTGTGGGTGACGAGCCCTCCCTGAAAACACAAAGCACCAGAGTCTTCTCCAGCTAACAAGAAAGGAAAACGGGGCCCACAGGATGGAGAGCCTGCTGCTGCCCAAGAGCAGACCTGGAGCCAGGGGGCAAGGGTGGGCGGCGGGGCAGGACACCAGACCCCACCACCCACTGTCACAGGGCTCCTCACAAATCACCCGAAAACCCCAGGCTACAGGGAACAGACGCAGATGCAGACACACAGACACAAACGTCTACAGAAAGGGCCTGTCTCAGTTCCACTGATTTTCCATTTTCTCTCCTTTTAATAATACCCAGAGAACTTTCAGCTCCACGAAGCTCTCCAGAAGCATCAAAAACAAAACAAAACTCACCCAGAACCTCCCATCTGCTCATGGAGCCACCCCAGGGGTGGCCGTGAGTGGGCAGGGCAGAGGCGGGCCCAGACCCCCAGCTGTGTGTGGCTGGGCCCACTTACCGTTCACGCAGGTCTCCGTCGGGCCGCACAGCTGGTCCTCGAATAGGCAGCCTGGGAGGAGAAGCAGGGGAGAAAGGGTCAGCACCTCCCGGGGAGCAGTGCGCCCGCCGGGGCCACGGCCTCTGCTGGCTCCTGAGTCCTTAGGAACACGCAGACCCGCAGAGGCTCTGGATTTGGCTTCCTTGAGGTGGTGCTGGATCATCCGGCTCCAGTTGTGAGAGGAGTAACCACAGGACCGGCCTCTCCAATGGAGGAGGACCACGATCATCCCGTTCCTCTGGCAACGGGAGGGTCCACCTGCCCGAGGGGTCTTCCAGGGGAGCTGCAGAGGGAGCACGGGGGGTGGGCCATTCTGTCGACACCTCCTGGCGTGCTACCAGATGGCCAGACCCACGGCACTTTGTGGGCATCACCTCCAGGGTGGCATCCTGGGGCCTTCCCTCCAACACCCTGACAGTCCCTGCCTGCATCCTGACGTGGACGGCTGGCCTGCACCGCCACCAGAGAAGGCAGGCGTGGGGAGGGGTGCCAAACGCACTGAGCCACCAGGAGGGGCAGGGCAGGTCAGAGGAGGCGGCCCACCTGCCCCACGTTCAAGTGCATCTTCAACACAGGGAAAGGACAGAGAAGACGCAGCCTCGGCAGGGCGTGGACAGCCAACGTGCCAGGGTTGCCCAGTGAGGGCCACGGATGGACCCGAGTAGGTGCCTTCTGAACACACATGCCTTCCGGCAACACTGAGACACACTCCTTCCAAAGCATCATGCCTGCACTCCTGTTTCTCCAACTGAGAAAGCCCCTAGCCACCCTCTGAGACCCAACTTGAACGTCCCCCATGGACTCTCCCATGACCAGACTGGCGACTGGCTCTGTCCAGCACCTGCTGTAGGAATCTCCACACTGTGTTGTGATGTCCACTTAAGGGCACAACTTCCCTGAACATGAGATTCTCAAGGTTAGGGGCCACACAAAGCTACCTTTTTAACCTCCACCGCTTCCTGAGTGGTGCCCCCATGTCTGGCGAACAGCAGGTGCTGAGGAGTAAATAGATGAGCGAAAGAGGACAGTCGCGCCAGGTCGCCACAGAGTTTGCAGTCATTGACTCCCGCGTCAGGGAGCTGCTCTGAAATCCTTCGCACTGAAGCACTCATGCCCTTGGGCAGACCTGTGTCAGGAAGGCACGGAGCCAGGGCCCGCAGAAGATGCCAAAGCAAACATCGTCCCAGAACCAGGAGGGACTCTGATGGGGACAGAACTGCCCCAGACTCAGGAGCGTGAGCGGTCTCCCTGTGCCCTCGTCCCCGCGGGCCACGTGCTAACCTGACTGCTAGTACACTTGCGTGGTTATTTGCTCTAAAATTAAGAAAGACCACCTTTCATTTTGAGTATCAGCCTCAAGTCATCAAGAGAAAGAAAGACCTCGGTCTGACAGAGCCTGATCGGACACACCACCTTCCCCACCTCGGCACCGCCCTCCCCCCACCAGGCAGTCACCTGCTCACGCTGCCCCCTTGGGCCAATGGGCCCACTTGTGGCTCTGAAGGCAAGAGTGAAGCCCTCGGAGGAAGCCCACAGCCGCCACCCACCCTGAGCCTCCTGGGCCCAGGGCTCAGACCCAGGTTCCTCGCTGGAAGGGTGTGGTCTACCCTGACCATCAAGGCAAGGAGACATGTCCAAAATCCCTCACTCCTGACACCCACAGGTCTCCCCCTGGCTCCAGGACATGCATGCGCTCAGACACACAGACGTGTGCTCACACACTCACACACTCACACGCTCACACACTCACACGCTCACACACACACTCATATACACTCACACACACTCGTGTGCACAGACACACTCTCTCACACACTCACAGACACAAGCTCACACACACTCACACTGAACTTTTTAGCCTGAATCCTGCCTCCCCTTGACCTCCGCAGAATGCCATGCAGTGCCTGGGCCCCGCCTTGCGGCCTCTTCCTGGTGCTGTTGGGAGTTACAGCAGGTCCAGCCGTCCCGAGAGGAGCCCGGCTGCCCTCCTCTCAGAGCCTTGGCTCCCAGGAGACGCTTACAAAGGGTGTGTGTTTTACAGTGGGAACCCCCAGGGACCCCACCCTTCACTCCTGGCGGCCCCCCGAGCCATGACTCTGCTGGGGCGGCCAGGGCCCCAGCCCCACCGACCCCCCGCCCCGTGCTCCGGCCGAGCCCAGGCGACTGGCTTCCCTCCTGGGGCTGGTCTCTTCAGCTGCCCAGCCGGAATCAAAGTGACTCCCTCCCCTTCCTTGGGGCTTTTGCAAAAGTGCCGAGAACAGAGCCACTAACTACTTAACACATGTCAACTAATGTAACTGGAAAGGTTTTGTGACTAAAAACTGTAAGAAAAAATGAGCCTGAAATGGATTCTCTCACCAAAAAATGGAACAGCTTCCCTCTCAGACAGACCACAAATCAGGAGAAGATTCTGAGGAACCGAGAGTGTCCTCCTCAGTTTTGTTAAAGCTGAGAGCGGCTCAGCCTCGGAGCAAATAGAACTCCAGGGAGCCCGCGTGCGCGGGCCACCCAGCCACGGTGACAGGCATGCTCCGCTTCCCACAGTGACTTTCCACAAACAGGGCTTCTCATCGGGATTTCCCTTACTCTGTCTCTAGTCCTCTCCTCCCGGGCCACACAATGTAATGACAGAGTTTCACTCCCAGGCTGGCATCAGCTGAACACCGACCTGTTACATCGCGTCCAGTCCCCACCACGCACTGACGGGAGTTTCACAGGCAAGGAAACCAGAACTCAGAGGTGAATAACACGCCCTCAGCCAGACTCTGTCCCCAATGTGCCCCCCTCCCTATTCCACGCTGCTCCAGGCCGAGGGGTGTGTGTTCACCACAGTCACCTGAGCAGAGAGAGGCGGGAGGAGGCCTGCGGACTCTCATCTGGTGGAGCTGCACCTTCCAGCCCCGCCCGTCCACCTGCCCCACTGTCCTGCGCGGAGCAGATTCGTGGGAAGGAGAGGAGAGACCTGCCATCTGGAGGGAAGGACGGAGGGAGGGTCGCTGCCCCGAGAGCCCCCGCACCCACAGGCTCCTTCCCTAAGAAGACAGCCCGGCGCTCTGCTCCAGCCCACACGTGCCCCAGAGCCGGGAACCCCGGAGCAGCTCCCAGCCCAGCAGGCGGGGAGGGAGGCCCGGGGGAGCTGCGCCGGAGGTGCCCAGACTCTGCGCCTTCTGCCCTGCAGAAAACGGAAGGTGGGGCAAGGCCCCTCTGAAGGCTGGGGCCCCGGAGCCCCGCCCAGGGTAGGCGGCCGGCTCGGCTCGGCTCAGGGCAGACGCTGGAGAAGTGTCACCTTGTGCGTGGGTCCCGAGTGCAGCCTCCTCCATCACGGGGCGGGGACAGCTCTGCGGCTCAGGGACCCAGGACCCCTCAGACCTGAGCTGAACTTGATTCCCGCACTGGGGACCCTCGCGGCTCCTGCCCACGTCGGTTGGGCCCTCTGACCCAGGGCAGGCGCTCGGTACGCTGGGTGATGCCCAGGTGAGGAAACAGCTCCCGGTTCCCAAAGGGGTTCTCCTCCGGCCCCAGACGCGAGGAGGCCACCCCATGTCACAAGGCCAGCTTGCTTTTCTCTCGTTTCTCTGAGAAGCGGCATCGAAGCCAGGTCATGGTACATGGCATTTTGGAGCCCAGGTGTCCACCCTCCTCTCGGGGCTGCCCACTTTCCAGACCCCGTCCCCTGTCCCAGTCTGACACCCCGCTGGGCAGCAGGAGGGGCCCTCATTGCAGAGCCGAGGTCTGGGGCAGGGGTGACAGGCCCCCTCCTCCACCGTGACAGCTGGGCTCCCCAGGTGACAGGGGCCACCCCTCAAAGACCAGAAAAGTGTATGCTGCAGCCACCTCCCACCTGCTGCAGGGGGAGGCTGAAGGCCCAGCCTCGCTCTGCCCAGGTGGTTCTGGACCCATGTGAATCCTGTCTCCCGGAGGTCCATAAGGCCCAGCTGAACGGAGCCAGCATCAGACGAATCAGCATCGGCTGATATCAGGCAACATCAGAGACGGTGGTCACCTGTTCACCCAGACCCCGCACCCAGTGAACACTGCCGTCTCCACCAAGCCCACGCCTGCTGTCCGGAGGCCACGAGCAGCTGCCCCAGCCGAATGCTCACTCTCCCCGCAGAGAAGTTTCCCTCGGCCCCGCCGCCCCGGGCACACGGACAGAGCATCCTCTCGGGACGGACATGCAGTGCCTCCGAGAAGGCATTTTACACCACAGCTCATGCACAGGGAAGGCAGCAGACAGTCGTGACTTAAACGACTAAGGCACAGTAGGTGACACAAGTGTCACCTCTCCCGCGGGGCCAGCTGTCCCCTTCCAGACCCCACCAGACGCCTGGGGCACAGTGGCCCAGGACCCTCACACCCACGGCCATCTATGGCAGGGATTCTGTGCACCCGCCTGTCTCCTCTCAGCCTCGGGAGAAAGCAGCTGTGCCATGAGCCTCCACTGCACGCCTGGTGTCTGGGTTTCAACACCAAAGTCCACACGGGGATTCTCAGCGTAGGCACTTTCTGTGTCTCTCCCCAGTGGAAAACTCTAAGGGGCTGAAAACCTGAAGTGCTGGGGAATTACATTAATAATTACATTAATTATCTTCTTTCCTAGGAACCTACACTGGCAAAGCGTGGGGGGGTGTAGGACTGGAGGTGGTGTCTCTTCAGAGCTGTCCTCGTTCCTCCTGTTCTGAGGGGGTACGCAGAGCTGCCGTCCATCCCAGCTGGGAACGGGTGGACGCTCCACCCACCACCGGGCCCTCAACCTGGCCCCGAGCACAGACCACACGTCCTGGCCCCTGCACCCATGTGCTGCTTCTGAACATTTCCGTCAGATCCACGCAAAAATGCGCCTCAGGGTGGGGTGTCCAAGCAGGAACAGAAAACCACGTTCACATCAGAAACCCACTTCTCATGGAACAAGACCTGGAAGAGCAAGCAAGAGATTGCAGAGCAGCCGCCCCGAGGCCATGTGCTTCTGGAGCCGGGAGCAGCCGAACCTGCCGCACATCTGGGCGACAAGACCATAGAGCAAAGCCGTGACTGAGATTTCAGAGACAGAAGGGAAAGGGGGGGGACAGTGATGGGAGGAGGAGTGGGGGCTGCCCCGCCCCAGGACCACCCAGGAGGAGAGACAGCGCTTGCACAGGCCCGTCCCCGCCGCAGAGGGACAGGCTGCTGCGCACCTCTGCTGCCTTCTCAGCGCCGGCCTGGGGCCCTGGAGCCCGTGTCGGGTAACATTAGCACCACGCGGTCCTGCTTTGCTGGAGTCCTCCACCTCAGCCAGGTGAGCTCTGAGTGGTATTTCAATTGTCTCCTGGCCTTCTGTCCTCAATTTTCTGAAATGCAATGGTATCTTCAAAAAAAGGACATTTGTTGAATTATTCTTTTGGATTAAGAAAGCATTTCTAAGCTTGTTTCCATAGATACGGAGTTAAAGAAAACCTCTGAAAAGATATTTAATGAGAAGTCTTGAATGTCAAATGCTGAGGATTCAAGCACTCCGTTAGGAGAAAGAAATGGGACCCCTAAGACCCCGAAACTCGCGACAGGCCTGAACTGGGCCAAACTCAGCCACTCCCGTGAAAGGACAGCATGGCAATGTGACATGATAGAGACCAGGCGCACAGGAGGACTGGGATGAGCGCACGTGTGCCACAGGCCCCGCCTCCCGCAGGGGTGCGCAGCTGTGCCGGAGGCCCCGCCTCCCACAGGGGTACGCGCATGTGTGCCACAGGCCCCGCCTCCCACAGGGGTGCACAAGACGTGGCTTGAGCATTTGGGGCAGAGCTGGGCTGCCTTAGCCGTGGTCTCAGATGAAGGAGGAAAACTGGGTCACAGTTTCTCAGCCACTCCTGACGCACGGGGCCCACAGTCTCAGGACCCTCCTTAGGAAATCTGTCCTTCTTTGCCATCATCACATGACAGAGCACGTAATTCCGGAACTTTCCTGCCCGTGAACCAGCCCGGATGCTGATGCGATCCCAAGTTTCTGCATTTCCAGCGAGAAGCAGAAGCACAGTGCGTGTAATTTTCGTCTAGGATTTTGAACCTGCACACTATTAAAGACTGTATCGTCAAGTAAATTAAACTCTTTATGATCCATTTTCTGGATCCACATTCATTATTATCCCAAATTTCAATGCCATATTTGAGTTATTTTGTATTAGCTATGAAAGAAAAATCATGTCAACTAACATTCATGAGTTTGTTAGGTTCAGTCTGAAGGCAGGTATATGTTTAAACATAATTGTCATTTGATCAGGAGTAAAAAGGCAAGAATATCTGGGCTTGAGGTTTAGAATTCTCACACCATAAGCTCAAAAACATCAAGTGTTTTCTTAGATGACTTTCTGGGCTTGTTTTTCAATGATGAGACAAGAAGGAGCGTTTGCAGTTCGGGAGTCCTTGTCCACACCTGGAGTGAGCGCTGTCCTCTCCTGACACTGAGTCTGAAGAGCCGGGGACACCCAGACCTGCCGAGGAAGAGGCCGGTGGGTCTGGAGAGGGGATCCAGGGTGCACCTGAGCGGGAGTTGTCTCCACCCTCGTCCGTGGCTTGTGCGTCCTGCTCTCACTGCAGCCCCAGATTAAACACAGAACAACAAAGAAAAACGACTGAAAACTGTATCACAGTGAAAGTCACCTCAGGAAGGAGCAGGGCTGGCTGGCAATGATGTCCCCAGGACAAGAGGGGTGTTAATGAGCCCCACTCACTGAAAACTCTGAGCTAGAATTCCACAGGTTTCTTCTCTGCGAGATTCTCAGAATCCTCGATGCTGCCAAGGGCCACGCTCTCCTCCAAAGAAGGACCCAGCAGACGACATTTGCCACAATTCTCAAGATGCAGCTCTCTGCTGCCCACCCCTCACTGGGAAACAGTAAACGAGACCCAGGTGTACAGCAGGACCAGCGTCACCCACACAGCCGCCCTGCCCGGCAGTTCTTGGCCCTGAGCACCCAGAGGACTGGTTAAACCGTGGTGGCTGGGCCCACCCGGCTCCTGACTCAGGGGGTGTGGGTGGGCCTGAGACCCTCATTTCCAAAAAGCTCCCAGCAATGCAGGTGCCCCGGACCAGGTTCCCCACAAGCCAGTCCAGCAGGGTCAGGGGGAGCAGTGGCTCAGCTGAGCCACACAGACACGATGGCCCCAGACAGGCCAGGTGACAGGACCCCTGGCACATTGAACACACACCTTGAGCCGCCAAGGCAGATGCAAAGCCTGGTGCTCACACGCCATGGGGAATTATCTTCAGGGGCCAGTTCCATTCTTCCCCCAGAAGTGTGACATTCAATTATGCACAATGGACACCTCTGTGATGTCCGAGTCACCCTGTTGGCTACAAGAGGCATCCACAGCCTCCCAGCATTTAAAAAAAAAGTAATAATTGAAAGAAAAATGCCCTAAGCTAAGGAACAGAAGCACACTCACTGCAAAGTGCATGTTCCTGGGTGGGCCCTGGCCCAGGCGGCCGTTTCCAAGCCAGGCCGTGAGTGGGAAAGGCAGGGCCGGGTGGGGGCGGGGGTCGAAAGGAAAGGAGCAGCTGGGAGAGAGGAAGGGGCCCCAAGACCCCGAACTCTGAGCCCGGGGTTTCAGCTGTGAATGTGGAGAACGCGGGGTAACAAGTGACACAGACACTGGGCAGCGTCCCACATGGCAGCCACCGCTTGCCGCAGCCACTGCCAGTCAGCCTACAAGGGCCGGACGCTGCGAGGTGCCGGGCGGTGCCGGGCGGGAGGAGGGGCCTGGGCCATGGGTTGCGGTGGGGCAGGCAGGGTCCTGGGGCCCCACACTGGTCCCGGGGCCACGTCCAGCACTGGGTAACAGCACCTCTGGTCACAACTGCAGCACATGGACCCGGGAACCTCCTTTCCGTGCCATGAGGCTGTTTGGTCCTGGGGTGCAGGCCTGGGGACCCCTCTCCAGCTGTCTCCCCGCCCCATCCCCACCACCAGTGAGCCAACTCTGGGGTTCGTTCAGGCCGACCGGGGCCTCAGCATCCAACCCACCTCCCCTTCCTACTGACCGGAGCTCAAAGGTCCAGGTAACC
Organism: Camelus ferus; assembly: GCF_009834535.1. Taxonomy (NCBI): domain Eukaryota; kingdom Metazoa; phylum Chordata; class Mammalia; order Artiodactyla; family Camelidae; genus Camelus; species Camelus ferus. The sequence goes on along the minus strand of NC_045702.1, from coordinate 709,355 downwards.
AGAACAAGAGCTCACGCTGCACAGAAAGCGGGGCCAGAATGGCGAGCGGGTAGAAATCCACCTCAAGATTTCCTCTCCGTCCTCCTGGCCTCCAAGGCCTCATCTAGGTCCGTGTTTCAGGCTCTGCTGACCACATGTGACAGGGAAATGCAGGCGCCAGCCACGGTCCAGCAGGCAGCCGGACACCGACGAGGCTTGTCTTCCTCTGGGGTCGGCAGGGCAGCCGGAGGCCCTGGGTGGCCAAGCACGCCAAATGAAGGTGACATGCCAGTGGGTCTGTCTGCAGGTCTGCACGGGAGAAACAGTGGGGCCGCGCTCTGGGCCTCGTGGAGTGCCAAGAGCAATGAGTGCATCTGAAATCGTGATTCCACCCAGCAAGGGTTTATTCAAGGTCCTCCGTGGGCCTTGAATTAAAGACACAGATAAACACGAGTGAAATACAGTGTTCTGTCCCCAGAAGCCACTAAGGGAGGAGGATCTGCGTGTCTCACTTGGTGACGGTGTCCCACCAGGAACACGCCAGGGCCTCCCCTGCGTGCGGAGGACACGCGGTGAGCCTGTCCCATCCTATGCGCGCGAGGGGCCGTCCTCCGGGCCTGGCCCTCTGAGGGACACTGGGCACATCTTCAGTCTTCTGACTGTATTCTAGCTTCTCCCCCTCAGGTTCCCTGCAGCCCCGTGACAAAGAACAGCCGGGACGTCCGGGGTTACCTCATGCACCCCACGCACAGCAGGTGCTCGAAGAACAATCACCAAGTGCACGTGCAAATAAGTGAGCCACCGCTCAACGTCTCGCCCCGCGAACAGCGCAGGCCCCCAAACCGCCCCCTCCCCACCGCTGTGTCTCTGTCTGATTCTCACAGGCTGAGGTTATTTTATCTTTTCCAGGATTTCATCACAAAAAGAAAAGTCTGCCCTTCTTTGCATCCACTGTAACTCCCTCTTCCAGCTCCACCCTCTTTCCTGCTGTAATAGCAAAGCCTCACAGACATCAGAAAATCCCCCATGGGGCGAAAATCACCGAAATTCCACGTAGGAGAAACAATCATGTTCCTAAAAAAAAATGCGGAGGAGAGGGGACAGGAGAGACTCCTGAGTAGATCAACACAATCAGAGGCTCCTTTTCAGAGACGGCTCAGCGAGGAGAAGCTGCCTGGTGGCACGTGCGAGAACCGGGGCGCTGGGCCGCCCGCCACCTCCCACGAGAGCCCTCCTCTCATGGACATGAGGCCACTATGCAGTTTGCAGAGACTCTTACCAGCGTGACACATGCAACTGATACATGATTTTCAACTCATTTCTTCTCAAGTCAAAAGGCTGACAAGAGTTGGCTGGGACTTGGGGACAGCAGAGAATGTCGGGTTAATTTTTCGTCAGGTGTCTAAGATGCTCCAGCCTCTTCTTCGATGCAGATCCCTGCAGAGCCGCCTCCTCTGCTCTCCCTCACCCACACCGCAGACGGCAGACCCTCCGCGGGGACGGCCCGCCAGCAGTGAGCCCTGTGTACACAGCCACGCTCTCCCAGGGCCCCTGCTGCTCCAGACACATCACCCGGCTGCACGAGGCCTCTGGCCAGCGGCCCCCCACCTGCCACACTTGCTGACACCGCCCCGTCCACACTGGCCGCACCTCCTCTCGCGACCCCAGCCCGCCACCTCTGGCCTTCGTGGTTCCTGCTTCGTCCCCGAGTGTGAGCCACTTCCCTTCCAGCCGTTCTCTCTGAGGCCACAGAGACTCTCCATGACGCCCAGTGAGCTGCGTCCAGCAATGAGGACCCCAGCGATGGGTCCATCCCTTCCGCAAAAAGCCGAAGGGCCCCTTCATCTGGGTCTGTGGCCCCTGCCCGCTCCCGCACCCGGCCTCCAGGCTTCCGCACACCTCATCCCTGGGATCTCCCCACTGAACTCCGGGAAGAACTCCTGCCTTCAGCCTCAGTTCAGGGTCAAAGACCTCACCGGCCCTCTCCACTCCCCACTCTGCCCCAGCAGCTTCTCCCACCGGCTCCCGCCCCTGTGCGCAGGCTGTGCAGGGATGACAGCAGGGCAGGGTCCTCTATCAGCTGGGGAGCTCCTGAGCACCAAGAGCAGGAGCCAGCAGGCAAGCCCAGTTCACACCAGGAGATCTGAGCAGACGAGAGAGGACCGGTGCAAGGACCCCGCATCCTTGACCATGAGAGCTGACCGACACCTGCTGTCCGCAGCCTCCGCAGAGACAGCCCAGTGGCATGTGACCCACGAGGACCTTACAGGAAACCATCAGACCAACCACCACCCTGGACTGGGAGGGGCGGCCCTCGGCCTTCCCAGGCCAGGCTCTGGTTGCTGCAGGGCAGGGCATCCAGGCAAAGGACACCCCGCGGTGGAAGGAACGCCCTTCCCAGGACATGGTCCAGAGGCCAAGGCTTAGCTATTTTGGAAACCGGGCGTCCAGCGTGGAGCAGGACTGCAGGCAGCGGCCACCACAGAAGGCAGCGCCTGGACAAGAGATGGCCCCACAGGGGCCCAGAGCCAGGCCGACTTGCAGCTCCCAGCCCCCAGGCCCCTCTGGGTTTAGGAAGGAGAGAGGGGCTCCTCCACCCCTCCCGCCGGGCCGGGCCTTGCCTCAGGGACGTGCGGCCAACAGGCGCAGGGCTCAGTCATCACTGAGCGTAATTCAGTGCATCACAGGGACTTCATGCCCCATTTACGTGTGCTACTGCTTTGTCCAAAACGCCCCCACCTCTGCCACTCGCTCCGCGCTGCTCCCCGGGCTCTGGTATCCACCTCCCGGCCTGCCCCCAGAGCCAGAGGTCACGGCTCCAGGGGACCTCCAGGGGGCATCCCAGAGACCTGGTGCCCTGGGGCCCCACCCTGACACCCGGTCTTTCATCCCGCCCCGCACCTCTGCGGGCTGAAACCTGCGGCTTCTCAGGGCCCCGCAGCAACATCCCTGCTGCACGCGGCCCACCCCCGCCTCCACGCGGCCTGCAGGCCCAGACCCAGCCCTGCTCAGGACCCACCTCTGCCAAAGCACAGACATGCCCTCCCAATGCCAGGCTTCTAGGGGTTTTCATGGAGACGAGTGCAGCCTCGAGGCCCTGGGGAGATCACAGCCTCTGAAAGGGGTCAGGAGCCACAGGCAGAGGCCCCAGCAGGGCTGTCACCCCCTGGGACTCACACCACTGGGGCCCGGGTCGGGCTGTGCAGACCCACCTCTGCCTTCCTCCCTTCCTGACCACTGGCCATGCACAGCCCTCACTGCCCCTGCTCCTCCCTGGGGTCATCCTTTGGAGACCACATCCTCCCAGTCACCCCCCCTGCCTGCCCCTCTGCAGGCTCCTTGGTGCTCCAAGCACTTAGGTCCCAGACCAACCACTGGGGGCCCGACCCTGGCAGGTGCTAAGTCCTCCACCAGCGCTCACCAAAGCCCACCCCCAGCACGCAGGCTGCAGCACCCTCACCGTGTTCAGGCTCCCCAGCAACATGACAAGGTGGGAACTGTGTCCCCAGCTCACAGGAATTCCCCACGAGTGTCCTTCCCCTTCTCCGAACTTGCTGGGCTGCAGGCCGGGCACACAGTGCGGTGGGCTCCCCAACCTCAGCCCACGCCCTCCCCTCCCTGACATGGGTGTCATGTCTAGCCAGACGCAGCCCCGCCGTCTCCTTGGGACCCACGCCCTGGACACTGTCTGCTTGTGGCACCGGGGACCTCCCACCCCACTCACACGGCCCCCAGGCCCAGGGCGTGGGTGTCAGGAGGGGAGAACACAGGGCCTCACAGGACACACACTCAGCCCAGGGCCAGGACGAACATGCTCGGTGGGGCAGCAAGGCCGGGCCAGCAGGAGGTGAGGAGCCCAGAGTGAGACTGACCCTGGAACATGGCCGTGGACACCGGGCCAGGGGTGGGAGGGGCAGTCAGGCCTGGGGCTCAGGGAAGAGCCCACTCGGCCATGAGAACAGTCACTAAAACCGGCATCCAGGCTGCAGCTGGAGGGTACAGGGCACAGCTGCCTGCGCACCTCCTTCCGGCTGTGGTTCAAAGCCCCGCTCCGGCCCAAGGAGTGTGTGTGGCCGGCACACGGTAGGGACTCAGCCGGCCGTTCAACAGGCAGTGACGGGGAAGGAACGATGGCTAAACCTGTAGCCCCTGCTCCGTGCGGGGACTCCGTGCAACGGGACTCACCAAGGAGACACAAGCCGGAACCTGGCTGCCCTCTCCCCCGGCTGCCAGCCGTGCTGGAGGGACCTTCACCCGAGGTGCCTGGAGGCTGTGTCCCCGCCCACCCCAGGGGGTGCCGGGCCTGGTGTGAGGCCGTAACCGCCCGCCCCCCGGCTCTGTCAGGGACAGCTCTGTGCTGTGATGGATGTTCCACACATGCCTCTGGACTCCTGAGAGTGTCTCTGCCTCCCTCACACTCCAAGCACCTCCAAGAACTCCCCCAAACCTCACCTGCAGACACCTGTGCTCCGGCCACTGCCATGGCCCCTCCCGAACACCATCCTCTGCTAAGTGGGCCTCACTGTCCAGCCAAAGCTAGGTCACTGCTTAGCATCCCTGGCCGCCTTCCACTCAGGGTCTGACCTCAGCTCACTTCCCAGCTCCAGGCAGCTGGTCAACAGAGACGAGCCTCGAGATCAACAGAGACAAGGCGCTTGTTTCCCCGCTCAGCACAGTCAGGGCGTGCGGGCTCGGGGCAGGGGGTGCACCGCCGCCCACCAACCCCGCACGGCCTCCTTGAGACCTGAGGCGTTGATGGGCTCCTCGAAGCCCCATCCCGCCTGCATCCCGCCCGGACGACATCCCGGCTGGGAAGCCCCTTTCCTGGGGCTCCTACTCACACCCTCCAAGGGACAGCTGAAGCTCCACATTACCCTGCAGCAAAGGCATCTCGTGTTCCTGCCATAATCTTGTCAAAGAAAAAAGCAGCTTTGGTCTCTGGTACTTTTGACAACACAGAACAGGGGAAAACATGAGCCTCCAAATCCCGGCCCCATCCCCATGGCTGCGAGAACAGGGCAAGCTATTCATGCTGACTGCCCCCCTCCGTTTTCCTTTCTGTGAAACGGGCATCAACAACACCTCCTCGGGGGCCCCTGGGAGACTCTGCACCAGGTGAGTCGGAAGGCAGTGCCTGGCTTCGCATCTCCCCCAGCACATGACCGTGTTTGAAATCTTGCCCTCAGCGACTGAACCGCTGTCAGAAGCACACTGAAAAAGAGAGAAAGCCAGAGGGGTGGGTGGCTCGGGCCTCCCCGGGGATCACCAGGCACAGGTGGCTCCTCCTCGTAGTATTCAGGCGGTTATTTATTCAAAACATATGAAAATTCTCATTAGGCAACCGTCAAAAATGAGGCTGTAGAGTTTTCAATTACTTGGTAAATTGCTCACACAATGCAAAGCGAAGCCAGCAGAGCACAAATGGTGTGTCAGGTATGTTCACGACCACATGTTTTCCTTTCTAACCATGACTTTAAAAAAGACTGGAAAGACGAACGTCAGGTCTAACATGGGGGCCGTACTTGGTGGGGTCAGTTTTCTCTTCTTCATCCTTCACGGAAAGTCTACAGTTTCCTCCATGAGCCTGTGGTATTTTCGTATCAGAAAAAATACTTCAAAACGAGTGCTTTAAAAGGCCAGGTCCAGGCCAGGAAAGAGGAACAAGGGAAACAAGGGTTCAGCTCACAGTCGAAGGTCAGGACCCAAAGCAGCCCCTCCCAGCCCAGCGCCCCGCCAACTGCAGCTGCTGGGGACGCAGCCCCAGACCTCACTGGCCCGAGCCACTACAGCAACAAATTTGACAACATGAAACCTGAAATGGGAAGGCCCGAATGCTCTTTAAGCTTTGCTGCAAGTCAGGGTGCAGACAGGGACCGGTAAACCAGCCGGCCGAGCGAAACTGAAGCATTTAGATTCGAGGCTTTGATTGGGTTCGTAAAAATGTTGGTGTCACTTCCAAGAAAACAAGCAAACAATGAGAAGAAACTAAGTAAGTGGGCCTGTCGGGCAACGTCCACCTGCTACACCAGGTCCGAGGAGACCAGCTGGGCTGTCAGCTGCCGTGGCGTCCAGCCCCACCTTCACCTGCGCCAGAACCTGGGGGAGAGCCGAGCGGATGCCCTGTTAGCCAGGGAGGAGCGGGGACGAGGCAGGCGCTGCGGGCGGCGCGTGCCCGTGCCCTGCGTCCGCAAGGCGCCGTGTCAGGGGGGCGGGGCTTCAGTCGGGAGGCGGGGCTTCAGCCCGGAGGGCGGAGCCCCGTGACGGCCGAGGGGAGGGGACGTGAGGAGCCCGCCCCCTCCAGCTCTCTCCCCCCACCCCGGGCATCCACAAGCTGGGAAGAGATCTCGCCAGACACGGGGCCGGGACCGCGGCACCCTCGCCCTGACCTTGGACGTCCAGCCCCCAGAACGACAAGAAACAAGCGTCTGCAGTCTGAGTGGCCCGGTTCGTTACAGATGCCCAAGACTGACGGCTGGGTCCAGCGGAGCCGACCTGGAGAGGGTTCACCCGCACAAGGGTGTGCGGAGGCGGAGGACCTCAGGGGCCGAGCGCAACCCCGGGCCAGCACCACGGCCCCAGAGGGTGCAGACACTGTGGGAGGGGAGCCCGCAGCTCCGGAACAGGGCTGACCGGGAGGGGTCCCGGGAAGGAACCCAGACCGTCCTGTCCCTTCTCAGTGCCTGCTGGGTTCCCACTGCCCAGGGGCCGGGGCCCGAGCCAGACGCCGGACCAGCCTGGGGCTCAAGCAGGAGGGGAGGGCGGGCGGCCCTGGAGGGCAGAGAACACCAGGCCTCGTCCGTCCTTCAGGGAAGCGGCTGGCCTGCTCTGGGCACCCGTTTCTTGCACAGAAATCTGAACATGGGGCTAAATCGCCCTCGTGCCCCTGCTTCACCCTGCCCGAGCGCCCAGCCGATTCCTCGTTTAGCTCTCTGACCAGTGACCTCTCGTCCTCGTTTTCATTCATGAATGTTCCTCTCCCTTGTCACATTTGCTAGTTTCACCTTGACCTCATAAATTCAATTTGTTGTTTCAAATTCTGGCAGAAGAACTGCTTTTCAAAATGCTGAAAAGCCATCATTTTAGAGCTGGTGAGATAAAATCCTGGTTCTCCTCATAATTGATTTCTTAAAGCTTTGGAAGCAAAACACTGGCTTTCCAAGAGCTGCCATGAGTGAGACACCAGGGGCACGTCCTCCTCTACCCAGGGCGATGCAGGAACTCTGCTCTGGACAGCAGGCAACACCACAGCACAGGCAGCTCGAGAATCCATGTCAGCGCTCGGGGAGCACACACAAGTGGACAGTCTCCAGCTAGACACTGCGGAGAGCCACGCCGTAAGGAACCGGCACATCAGCACACTTTCCCACAAACTATTTCTCAAACTTCATCTAAAAACATGGCTATGGGGTGGAGGGTGTAGGTGAGCGGTATGTGCTTAGCATGCACGAGGTCCTGGGTTCGAGCCCCAGCACCATTAAAAAGCAAATAAATAAATATAAACCTAATTGCCTCCCCCTCCAAAAAATAAAATTAAAAACAAAAAAATTAAAATATGGCTATGAACTCAAATGAGCTTGAGAATCTTTTGAAATTCATATTCAAATGCACTAAGGTGTGGATTCACTATTTATTCAAACTTTCAGTGCTTTCAGCTGCAGGTAATAGTAATACTGGTCGTGCGCATTTAATCAGCACAGACTCACCCCTCAAACCACAAGGGCAGTGCTGCGTGCCTCTTAAGCATCCTCGGGGTGTTTCGTTTCCACAGAGAAATAAAGGCCAGCAGCCCATCCCCCACATGGGGAGCAGGGACGCTGACCCAGGGACGCTGACCCAGCCCCACCTCCCGGGCCTGAGTGGCCCCACAGGGAGGGCACGTGGCTCACCACTGACTGAAGACCCAGATGCCACTCAGGTCCAAGCTCAGGTCAGAGAAGAGACTGGCATCTCTCAGGGCCGCACCCCCAGCCCTACCAGGAGGAAACGGGTGGACATGGCCGGCAGCAGCCCAGCTGGAAGAGAGGTGCCTTCAGTCTAGGGTCAGGATAGAGCCACCCCCGTCTGCCCCCGTTCCCCTCCGTCTGTCTGTCTGTGCAGGGCCCAGTCTGTCCTCACCGCCTGCATGGCACCTGGCACCTGCAGTGACTCCGTCTCAGTGGCCCGGTGCCACCTTCGGTCTGTTTCCCCGCTGGCCCTTCACGCTGTGGGGTCCTCTTCAGTGTTACCTGCCATCTCCCAGCGGAGGGCCTCCTGCTCCTCAGTCACTGACCTCAGGAGCTGGACTGGAGAAGCGGCTGCAGGCCAAGGGTCCCCAGGGCGCACGGGCGCCTGGCTCCCGCCTGAGTCCCCGCCACAGCTCAGTGTGCAGGCTGGGCCTCGTGGGCGATGAGGGGCCGGGCTGCGTGCCTCCCCGTCATCGGAGATGAACTTCCGAGGAGGTCAACCCCTCCCGATGGCCAGCACGCCTACCGCTGGAGGGCTGGCCAGTGCATGGCTGCGGGCGCCTCGCCCGGGGCAGAGGCAGCAGGGACCGCGGGACATCGGCGGTGGGGGGGGGGGGGCGTACGTGGTGGCCCTGGCCTCACCACGAACCCTGAGGTGCCAGACACCTCCCCGCACTGGTGCCTCCTCCACCCGCAAACCTCGGGGCTTCTCCTGCGGTGAGGACTCATCCGACAAGTGTCTCGTGTGCTCACCCACCTGTGGAGCGACATCTGACATCTGCTGGCCGTGCAGCACGTTTGTCAAGTATTTACTGAGCTCTACCCACAAAGCACTTCCCATAGTGACCTTGTCTAACCCTCACAACAGCCAGCAGGACATAGATCCCCGCTTCGCAGATGAGGAAGCAGGCTCTGCGAGGCCCCGCGATCTGCCTGAGGCCGCACCACCCGAACTGCTGTGGGACTGGAATCCAAGTCTCACCCTGGCCGTGTGGCCACAAGCCCCAGCGGAGGTGGTGCTGTTGGAGCGCCACGCTCGCTGCAGCCCCTCAAGAGCCGGGCTCCCGGCCTCTCCTTCGGAAGATGCAGGGAGGACTTTTGTCGTGAGTGTCGAGCGACATTCTAGGCGTCTGTCCGTCATCACTGGCTCCCTGACATGCCCACAGCCGCAGCCGCCAACTGGCAGCTTCACCCCGAGACTCTGGACAGCAAATAACCCACCGCGTTTGTCCTGCCCCAGAGCGCGCACCGGGAACTTGTCTTCTAGAACCAAAGCCTACAAACCCCCTCTTCCTTCTTCGGGTGTTAATGAAGGACACCCCTAAGCACTGCTGCCGCACAGCACTAACGTCTGAGGACGGCAAACCTGGGCCTTTCGGCTCCACTTGGAGAGATGGGCCCCTCCAACTGTCAGTCCTCTGTGGCAGATTCCGGATCCTCTGTGAACAGGAGAGCCAGACCCCGGTTGGAAATCCAAGCTCGTCGACCCTGAGCTCCTGCGGGCACCACCCGGGGCCCCGCCTTCCGGTCGGCCTCACCTGCAGGGCCCTCCCCACCAACGCCCCGTGAGGCCGCCCAGTGAGAAGAAACGCCCCGCCAGAGCATGGGCGGTCCTCAGCAGGGCGGCCCACGTGCGGTGCGGTCCCCACCCAGCGCACCCTTCTCATTGTTCGTAAAGCCCTCAGAAGGGCAGCACGCTACAAACAGCTGGGTCAGCTTCTGCATTTTATTTCCCTTCTTAAGGTAACTAAAACACCCTGGGATGTGATGGAAAAACAGGACTGAGGGTTACTGCATCATCTCAGAAAAACCCCTGCCAAGACGGCAGAACATTTGACATTATAATATTAGCGCTTTGGGACGTGCATACAAACACAGTCTTACATTAAGGGCTGCATTCTCCAAAGCCGCACTTTATTGTGGGAGGCCTCACTGCAAACACGGTGAGTGCCAGGACATGTGTAATACAAACCGACACCGGGCCCTGCTCACAGGCCCGGCCCTCCCCGGCGCCCAGCTGGCACTCGGGAGGGGACAACCCTCGCCTGTTGACCCCGTCTGTGACCTCAGGAGTTCACTGGAGCAAAGCATTTGGACGCCCTCCAGGGTAGGTCTTTGTGCCCATCAACCGATCTTTACCTCGAAAGGCCAATTTTACTTCCTAGTCCTTTGCCAAAACGCAGTCAGGTGTGGGCTGTCCTGGGCGGGGCTGGGCTATCCAAACCCCCGCCCCCTCCAACCTCCATGGGTGGGAGACGAGCTGTCTCCTCCTGGGGGAGGCTGCCCGCCAGGCCCCAGAGCCCAGCCCATTGGACTGTGCATGCCTTCCTGACACAGCGTGCCACATTCCAAGACTAGGGGCACGGTGTCTGGGGGCCACAGCCTGCTTCCTTCAGGCAGAAAGAAAGTGGGGAGACCGCAGGGCTTGCCATCAACCTGGCACCTGGAGGGTGGGCTATGCAGATGTGACCTTGGGGCTCTGCCTTCCCACACAAATCTGCTGAGAACACAAACCCCAGATGAGCACCTGTCCAAAGCAAGCAGAGCCCCTGTGAAGCCCACCGTGTCATGGTCAGAAAGCCTGTTTCCACCCGAGCCCCTTGGCTGCCCCATCACCGCTGGAGCCGGGGGCCGCGAAGTCCGGAAGATGCCCTGTTCCACGCAAACCCTCCTTCCAAGCAGGACTTCGTGGGCACCCCCACACCCTCCCAGGATCGACACGGTCACGTCTCCGGCCAAATGGGCCTCTGCAAGGCCTCGAAACACATGCACAGGACACCCACCAACACTTTGCATTGGTTACTAAGGAGGGTTTGACGGCCACACAAGACTCCTGAGAGGAACGGGAGCTGTGGTCAAGGAGAGAGTGACCAGTGGACTCTCAGCTGCTCCAGAATCTTACCACATCCCCTTTCCCTTTAGGACTCTCAGATTTTACAAGATGTAACTCAGCAGTAACTTCTGGGGGCTGCGGATGGGCGCGGGGCAGATGCCCGCACACACCTGAGCCAGGTCAGCAGGCCCTCCCCATCCCTCCAGCACAGCGGGCCACCCCTCCACGCAGGCCTGCTCTGATCTGAGGCCACCTCGGTGACCTCCTCCCAGGCCCGGGCAGGGCCTGGACCAAACGAAGGTGCTCGACCAGTTCCTTGATCGGCTGTACAAACTGTGTGAACTGGTGAGTTCTTACTTTTGCTTTGGCTGCCAGGAAGCTCAGAGCTCACTTTCACATTAAGACACAACAGCGTCACTTCTGCTTACAAAGCATGTTCACTTTAATCAGACTATGTCTGACCCTGAGCAGCCGGCATTGGAGCCCCACTGACCGACCGCTCGCTGAGTGAGAGGACAGTGAAAAACTGAACCCACAGAGGCCTTTAGGATTCGACGTGCTCTGTGTTACTTGGTCTGCTCCTCCCATTTTACATCTGAGGAAACTAAGGCTCAGAAACGCAGAGTCACACAGGGCGTGTCACCTGTTCTCTCCCGAAGCAACTCCAGGTCCCACCCCAATGTCCCGCTGACTGCAAGAGAGCCAAGCCAGGCCTCACCATCATCCCGGGAGAGCCCTCAACAAGCCAGACAGCAAACGGCCAGGTGCTCGGGCCCCCCGTCACGTTGTGGGGGACCGTGAGACGCCAAGGGGGCACAGTGACAAGAAACCAAGACTCTGGAGCCAGGCCTGTCCTCCTGGGGGTGAGAAAGCAGGGAGGAGTCAGGGCGGGAGGCACGGTCAGCATTCGGAGGACACCCCTCCCGCCCGGAGACGGGGCTCCCGCGCACAAGCTCAGAGCACAGCTTCGGACCTTTCAACAAATCGCTGCCGGCAACACGTCAGGCCCTTGGAGGTGTCCAGCTGGCCGTCCTCCACCTGACACTCTCTGAAAGCAGGTGCTTGCTGGACAGTGGCAGCCTCTGTCCCCTGAGGCACACGAGAATTATCTCCCAGGTGCTCAGAGGGCCAATCGGAGGAAGGAGACTGACCAGAATGACGCTGCATGGAAACCCCAGCTGTCCCCCACCCCGGGAGCCCCAGGGCCAGCAGCCGGGAGGGCACAGGCTTGAGAGGGGCCCCTGTGTGTCTTCTCACATGGGGCCGCACCGTCACTCCCCAGGGCGCGTCCACGGTGGGCGGGTACCGGCTGAGCCACCCCGCCAGAGCACGTGCAGGCGGACAGGCAGCGACCCAGCCTGGAAATTCACCTGCTCCTCGCGTACCCCAGCTCCCCGCCAAGGTCTCGTCCTCCTCCCTACCCCTAACCCCATGTCGCGACCCCTTGGAATTTAGTTCTGGGCGGGGAAAGCTGACTTTCTTCATACTGTGTAGTTCTGCCTAGAGCAAGCCCCTCAGAATGGTCTTCTGTTGGGTCAGAGAGCAGCTCACCTTGGACCCAGACGGCCTTTAATGCGAGGTCCTCCAGGAGCGCCGAGCTCCCGGCTGCACCCAGTGGCCTCTGTCCGCCTTTCAAGCCGCCAGCAGTAGACCCACCCACAGCTCCGCTCCATCCAGTGCTTTGTGGACACTTCTCAAGGACTGTACTTGGCTCCACGCACCAGCGTGCAGCGATAAACAGAAAGACTAGCCAGCCCCCTGGGAAAGCCGTGGTCCCTAAATAAAAGCCACTCTTCTCTCGCGTGCGCACTCAGAAGGCAGAGGCCCACAGCCAGCCCTGTGCCTCCTGCCCCAGGACTGGATCCAGTTCCCCCACAAACAATGCAGGGTGTGGGCTCAGCAAGGCCAACATATCTGTGGGCCGCAAGGGAAGGAAGCCCGGGGCACCACGGCAGCACCAACTGGGCCAAACCCAAAACCGGAGGGCTGGTGGCCACCTCCCCGCCCACCTCCCCTCCCACCTCCCCACAGGCAAGGCCCTGTGAGGACGCTCACCACCCAGGCCAGGAGGGAGGCCAGCGGCCACTCATCCAGGTCTGCGTGGAGCCCGCAGGCCACCGGGGACCCCCATGAGAAGCCGGGCCGCGGCTGGATGAAAAAGGCAGTCCTCGCTACACCCCGACTCGGGCCGCCCCTGCTTCTGCCCCAGAACCCCCAAGGAGCCCCTCTGGCCCCAGGTGACCCGCGGCCCTGCAGGCGTGCGCTCTCGGGCCCCACGTGGCTCCTGCAGGTGCCATGGTTTCGCGGGGGCGCATTCCCAAGACGCTGCTCTTCCCAGGAAGCGCTAAATAAAACAAAGGTCTTTGGAGGCCTGTGACAGACCAACAGACCTGGTCTTGGAGCAAGTGCACAAAACCGGGGCCCGGCGCCAGGTCTATAGGCAACACAGGCAGGGCCCCTCGTATTTGACTTCTCTGCTCTCCACGTGGCCCTACAGGGGCTCCTGGGGTCTGGAGCCACCAGGGAAGCAGTCAAGCCCCCCGAGTGGCCCAGGCTGGCCTGTGGGGACCCTCCCAAGCCCCCAGGCGGCCCCTTTGCACCTAGAACACCACTGACCACCGCACCTCTGACTCTCAGAAGCGCCCTGGTTAGGAGCCGAGCTGCCCGGCGGCCCCACCAGTCCCGGCGCAGAACGGCAGGGGTTTGCCCCTGCTGGACTTCTGACTCAGGACATGCCCCACACCCCGTCCTCATCCACTCACTGTAAAACAAAGGGGTGCTGACCACCTTCCAGAACACCAACCGCATCAGACACAGAAGCAGAGCTGCTCTGGTGGAAGCGGCTGGGGCGGGGCCGCGATCCTGGGCACTTGGCGAGGCTGCCCTGCCGTGTACAGACCACGCGGGGGCAGCAGTAACGTCCCTGCATGTGTCCGCACCAAAAGGATACAAGAAAGAATCCCCAAAAGTCACAGGCTTGTTGTGGAGAACAGCACTCAGCAGGGAGAACCAGAGCTGATCGTACACCCTGCGACCCTCTCCTCCTGTCTTTAGAAACCCTTCCCTGAGAGCCAGGGGGAGTTGAGGGCTTCTGAGTCGGAGCTGCCGTGCTCCTCGCTGGGCCTGCAATCACGCTGTGCGTTCCTTCACCACAACCCGGCGTCAGGAGGCCGGCTTGGCTGAGTCCAGCCAGTGGACCCAGGTTTGGTTCTGTAACACTGGTAGCTCGGTACTTCCCACAGCAACTGTTCCCTGGGGCAGGGAGGGTCCTCCTGGCTGCAGAGGAACTACCCAGCCGGCCAAACCCTCATGCACAGAGAGCCCCGCTGCCTCGTGTGGGCAGAGAAGGTGTCCCAGCACGGGGTGACCTGAGAGCTGAAACCCCTGCCACCGAGCAGGATTGCTACTTTGCAGCTGAAGTCCCTGGGTGGGGGTGCCTGGAAGCACATCTCAGGAGAGACAGAATCACTGCTTGTCTCTCCAGCAGAAACTGTCCACCATCATGCTTTTCTGGAAGTCTGACATGGGAAGGATTCAGTGTAAGGGGCCCAGGGCACCAGGAAGAACTGAAAGCATCACAAAACGCAAGTCTCATTCACACAGCAGTGTGCAAACTGGCAGTGACGGTTCATAGTCTGAAGTCTGGGTAAGGCAGTGCCAACACCCAGCCGGCACAAGCTGGAGAACAACTGGGCTGCAAAGCCCAGAAAAACAACCTGATTACAACGAATCCTCCCCCAGATGGAGCTAATCACGCTGCATTCAGCGCTCCTGCAGCTCGGGCCGGGTGTGCGTTCCCGCCTCCGACACCTGGGCGTCCTCCTCAGCTCGGGCCTCCCTTCTGCGGGCCCCACGGCCTGAACCAGGGCCGAGCGCGGCACGGAGGCCCCAGGGCGGGGGGTGGGGAGTCTCTCAGCCCAGTCTCACCTCCCTCTTCTCAGCCCCTAATAAACTTTGAAAAGAAGTCCTTGGTAAGATTCCTGTTTTTTAATGAATGCTCTTTTCTGTGTGCAGGACATATGTCTGTACATTTAAAACCTGCTGACGGGGTCATTCTTCGCACCTGGCCGTTTACCGTGGGCTCAGAGCTGGGCCCCGAGGCCACCGTGCCTGAGTGTGTCTGTGCAACACGCTCCAGAGCAGCTCCTGCACCGCAGGGCCACTGCGGGGACTGGACAGGACATGTGAGTACAGGGGCAGGGCAGGGCAGGCCCGGCGCGCAGCCGCCTGGTTAACCGTTCCTCCCGATATTGAACCAAATCGCCTCAACCTTTCTAACAGTTGCAGGTCCTATGGTATGAACACAGCATACGCTTAACCAGTCTCTCATCACGAAAAATTAGGTTGTTTCTAGTTTTATTTTATAGCCAAAGCCTCAGCAGTGCAGGCCCATGCACAAGCACCGCCGCACACGTGTGCAAGCAGGCTGTAGTCCAGATTCCTCCGAGTGGGACTTCAGGTCACAGATCTGTGCGTTTTGGGGTGGAAACAGTCAACGCCCTGCCCACAAGCTGAGATAACCCCACTCCCACCAACAGAGCGTGTGAGTGGGCGGCCCCACCCCTCGCCAGTCACCCCAGACTCTGTGCAGCCTGGAGACACTTCCTGCCCCCTCCCCGACCCCAGCGGGGCCCCGGGATCACCTGCCTTCCCCTCCCCACCGCCACCTTTTAGACCCATTCTGGTTCAGCTTCATCCAGCACCAGTTCACTTCCAGGGCAGGTCAGAGATCATCGGGCAGGGCCTGGAGGGACCGCTCAGGCAGCAGGAACACGGGGAGGATGAAGGTCTCACCGGAGCACAGAGACACGTGCGGACCCAGGAGGGACTTCACGGCGGGACAAGCAGGGCCCACGTGGACCCTTTGTGCAGGCGCTACCTCCTTCTGGGGTCTGACTCGTGGGAAACCACGGGGAGCCCCTCGGTGCCTGCCCCCTGCACTGCCTTCATAAAAACCACGTGCAGCCCCAGGGATGCCACGTGGCTGGGAGCCCTTTCTGTGGGCAGAGGCGAGGACAGACCAAACCAGCGTGAGCCTTCTCCTCCTTCACCTCGGGGCCCCGGGACGGAAGAGAGCCCAGCTGCCTGTCTGAGGACCAGGACCGACTGTCCCTGCAGCAGGGCTGTCAGAGCCAAACTCACAAAGGCTAACCAAGCAACTTTCAAATACTCCCGTTGGGAATGGAGCCTGGCCAGCTGCCGAGACCCACCCTAAGGTGGAGTCAGGGCCCCGCCACCGGATGGTCCTCCCCACCCACGGCCCTACTGGGTCCAGTCCCAAGGAGCTGTGTCCACACAGTGCAGCTGCCCCTGGGATCCTGGTGTGGGGAGGACTCCTGCCTAGACATCACACCCCCCGGCCTCACCCGCAGTCCAAGGGGAACCGGGGAGCCGACCCCTGACGCTCGGACCCAGGATACACGGTCAGGCTCTGCAGGATCCGCAGAAACAGTCTGACCTGGCCTCACCACACAGGCCCCCTCGCAGGGCGGGAGACTGAGAACGGGGGCACTGAGAGCCTCCTGGTCACCTGACCCCAAGCCTGTCCACCAACCCCAGCACTGTCCCCCAAACAGGCCCTTGGTCTGAGCCGTCTTCCTGCCCTTGAGAACCTTCCCCTGAGATCACACTCAGTTTTGAAGAAACTGAAGATCGACCACCAGCATCAGAAGGTCCCGTGGGCTCCTGAGCACTGGGGGACAAAGATGTCACACCCAGGGCCCCGGGGCCACTGCAGACCCCCCTCCAGGCCAGCGCGCAACCCCGCGGCCTGCCTCCCTCCCCTTCCAGCCGCCCGGAACAGGCAGCCCCAACCTTTAACCCCAGGACACCTGGTGTCCCGGGCTGGTGCTCCTCACAGGTGAGGGGCCTGGACTAGCGAACGGCCAGACTTCGGGGCTTCCCCACTTCAAACGTGTCCAGAGGAGAAAAGGATTTTCATCCTCATCCTTTTCTTCCGGCGGGAGGAGGGCACGGCTCCCCCCGACCCCCGCCCCGTCTTCGTGGGTCATGGATGGTCCTGTTCATGGCAGGTCTGTTGGCAAAACTAAACTACGGAAGTGGTGAAAAATTGAACAGTGCCAGATGGCCCTCGTCCAGCCGAGTGAATGAAACGCGTCTCGCCCGCACCTCCCGGATGCTGATGGTGTTTACTCCTGCCTATTCCAGGCCGGGAGACGCCTGAGCTCACACCAGGCTGCCCTGTCACCGTGACAAACATGCTGGCTGAGCCGCGGTGCCTGTGCCCGCGCCCCCTCCAGACGCCGGAACAGACGTCAACCCGGCAGCGCGTATTTTAGGAAGGCTCTTCATCAAGGCTCCCTCCAGACCTCCAGGACGCTCGTTACCTGACAAGCCCGTGCATTCCTGGCCTGTGCCAAGCAGGCCGCCCAGCATCCAAGATGGCTGACCTGATGGCAGTGCTGGGGGCACAGCCCTCCAGGAGGAGGCGAGAGGCCAGGGAGGAGGAGCAGGGAGACTGCGGGGCCCTCAGGGGAGGCAGGCTCTGCAAAGGGTCCCGGCCCAGCCCAGATGTGCGCGATGGGTGAGCCGTCACCCGGAACGCAGAAATGACCAGCCAGTGTGCCACGAGCTACGTCCACTACTGCACGAAGGCCCACGCAAAGGAGGGGGCTCTCACTTACTGAGAGCTAGTGTTTCTAAATTATGTGACTATGAACACGTGGGTCCTACGTCCTCGTTTCATAGACGGGGAAACTGAGGTCCAGAGAAAGTAGACAGTTTGGTCACAAAATCGTGAAACCATTACTTTTTTCTTAACTAACAGACACGGCAGCCACACTGAGTAATTCCTTCTGGGGTCTTTGGGGGAAAAAAACAACTTTTAGAGTAGATTTCCTTTTCCAGTATACCAAGGAGATCTGCCAACAGTGTGAACTCCAGGCTAAACTAGCACGCACTCAGATGCTGTCCACTCCCAGCCTGGGCCCAGGGCCCGGGAGGTCACAGCGCGCCGAGGGCCACACGCGGGTCTGAGCGCCCAGGCCCAGCCCGCACCGCCGAGTGTGCACACCTAGGCAAGAGACTCCCCTCCCAGCCTCGTCTCCTCCTGGAGATCCCTCACTCTCGTTTTCCTGGTGTTCGTCAGGACGTGGCCCCCACACAAGCCGTGCGGGGCACAGAGCAGCAGTGTCCTCACGGGCCCCCGAACCCGCACCAGCAAAGGCCCTGCCGATGACGGGTCGGCGCCGATTCACCGAGCGCTTCATAGACTCGGGGTCGAGGCCGATCGTGCTCCGTGGAGACGGAAACAATTCACAGCACGGAGGCTGACCCTTCTGCCTTTCCAGGGCGGCTCCTGGACAGGGGCTTCTCCGCGAGCTTCCTTCGCCCGACCGAGCAGCTCCCCTCACAAAGCCTCAAAGGACCCAGACAGCAAACACCAAGGCTGTGAAGGGGGAGGCGGTGGGGGAGGAGGCCCGGGCACAGACAGCGTCCCCGCCTTCCCAAGTGCCTGCTGCCCGGCCCCCGCGCGCGCAGGAGAGCGTTTGCAAGGTGTGCTTCCACGCTGGACCTGATGCCCACGTGTGATTTTTAACAAGGCCCACGGTTGTCAGCACAGCTAGTGGAAAGCACGCATGTAAAACGTAAAAGCCAACCTCACAAGCGCCACTTCCGTTTCCTGGCGAGAATTAGGAAACACAACAAAATAGACACCACGGAAGAGAGAAACGTGGTGCTTGCACACAAGTCTCCTCACATGGGAAGCCCTTGTCTGAAAAGGGCTTCCCAAACCAACACCACGGAAAACCCTAGTCACTACGTGGAACATCTTAATAAAACTCCACTCTGCGACAAGCAGTAGGAATTCACAGGAGAGAGAACAGCCCTGGTGGGCTTCTGGAGGCCATGGAAAGTTCTGGAAGGCAGGAGAGGTTCTGGAGGCAGAGGATGCTCTGAAACTGTGGGTAATGGGTCAGACCCACCTTACCTGCCTTCCCTGATTACGGTCGTTTTAAGACATGGCGCCCTCCAAGCAACACAGAGCCTACACGGGCCGCCCACTCGGGCAGCTTCCCGGGAACCCGGAGCAGCTGCGTCTGGTCCCAGCCCAGCTGGAAGAGCCGGGACGGGCCGCCGATCCCCCAGCTGGGCCTGCGCGGTTGACCCCCGTGGGCCTACAGCCCAGCTACACCTGCGCAGGCCGGCGAGCGGCACCTCCTCCCAATTACCTGCCCCCACTCCCCGCGCCTCAGCCAGGCCTGCGCCTTCAGTCCTCATCCCACAGGCGCCGACGCCCCGCCTTCGGGGGGGGCGGGTCTGAGATGGGCTCTCCTGTCTCCGCGCCTGGCTGCCTTGCAGGTGCGCCCCGGCATCTCGGCGTGGCACCTGCTGTGTGTCAGGTGGAACGAACCTGGCTTGGTAACAGTTCCGGGAGGCAGAGAGGGTTCCGTGCCCACAGACCTGTCTTGTGTTTGCAGCTCCCATGCCCAGAACCAGGCCTGGCACACGGCAGGGACTTGGCCCACTGCAGTGAGTGGAGGTTTACCTGGTTCGCTGTACAGTTCAGTGGAAAACTGACACTGTCCACAGTGAGAACAGAGGAGCCTGACAAAGAACAGACACCTGAAGTTTCCTCAAAATGCACCCTTGTCCCTCGTATCCATGGGGGACTGGCTCCAGGACCCACACGGGTACCAAAGCCCACGGAAACGCACGTCCCATGTTCGGCCCGACGGAGATTCAATCAACCTCAGACTGCAGCGTGACATATTAATCAGAAAACCCCCACGTGTAAGTGGATTCATGCAGTTCAAACCAGTGCTGTCCAAGGGCCAGCTGCCGCTGGGTTTAGTCCCCGGCGTGGACGTGAACAGTGGAGCTGCTTCTGAGCTCAGGCGGCAGCCTTCCTCCAGTGAAGCCGGGCTCTTGCTGCTGCCCCCACAACCTTCCCCGGGGGAAAAGGAAGTTCGCAGCTGCAAGGCCATCCTGCTCTGTTGGACCACGGCTGGTACGCAGCCCACTGGGGCCCCAGGCGGCATCTCAGGGGTGCTCCAGGGACCCTGCCTGGGATCGGGGGGCCTCCCCACACACGCCGTCCTCCTCCTCCACCGGCCCTGTGACTTCTCGCTCTGACCCGGGTCCTCAGTGGGTCAGTGGCTCAGTCCACCGCTGTCAGACACAGGGCTCTCTCTGGGGTCCTTGGCAATGAAACGGCCCTAGATCTTGTGCTTCAGTAGGAAGCGACCGAGCTGACATAAAGTGGGGTCTCTGGATGAAGAGGTGAGCTGGCCACCAGCCCCCAACAGAAGCCAGGATGGCAAGCCCCCAAACGGGAGGCTGTACTTCCTGGATGGTTCACATTTTATTCCAACCAAGTATATAAATCTCCTAGGCTGAAGGCCCTTCACTCGTTTTGAAATGTTCTTACAGTGAGAATCTGAACTTTACAGTGTTGTTCTGGAGGTCAGAGTGCTGCGTGATGAGCAGGAGCAGGGAAGCCTGGTGCTTCTGGTGCAGGGATGCATTCCCTCGCCTCATCTTGCTGCTACAAAAACCCTTAAATTAATGACTGTTCCTGGTACAGATGCCTCATCTGATAATCAGCATTCCTTAGTATTTCACTGACATCTTATACCCACCCAGAGAAACAGGGCGGGGACGAGAAGGGGGGCCGCGTCCTAGAAATGCAGAGAACATCGACCCTGGGTGCTAACGGGGCCAGGACAGGCGTTCAGATACAGTCAGCACAATGGCGCACATTTGTGAAAACGGGCATTCTTCAGTGTCACTGCTGAAAACAGAGTCCGATCCCAGGGTAACCAGAGGGATTCTGGAAGAGCAGCTGGGCCAGCGGCCCGACTTTCAGCAAGAGCTCGCCCCCACTTCGTGGCCACGTGTATTCATTCCTTGAAGACTTTTAGGCAAAGAGAAGCCCCGTGTCCCCCTTAGGCTCCGTCTGGGTTGGTCTCGGAGGCTTAGTAACCTCCACATGCCCACGTCTCAGTCTCCTTACTTAGAAGTTGCTTGTAAAGTGATGAAACTGGAGCAGGGGTCCTTCCCATCTCTGAAAATCTACAACTGGTTCATTCATTTATTCAGCAAAAATGACTGCGTGTATATATTGAGATATGCCCTCCTTACACTGACTTACAACTAAGTGTCTTTGGCGTATGGGCTCCCTCTGCAGCCTCACTGGGTCCGTGGCAAGCGGGCCGGCAGGTTCTGAGGAAGGAAGGGTGAGCGACCCTCCACCGGCCCCTCAGTGCACCGCCGCTCCCCCGTGCCCAGCGGCATGATCTACGGATCCACCGTAACCGAACAGAACATGAACCGGATTTGAAGAGATTCTTGCAAAGAAATCACGGACGGCTCATGGTGACACGGAAAAGGGGCCCAGCCGACACTCCTCCTGGTGGGAGATCTTCAGGCAGGACGAGGTGAAAGGATCAGCGATTCAATCAGACCCCACAAGCAAGTAGCCAAAGAGGCTAAAAATCACCTGTCAGACTTTCTCAAATACGGACTCGCGCATTCTCACTAACACTGGACAGCTGCACAC
Source organism: Camelus ferus (assembly GCF_009834535.1). NCBI lineage: Eukaryota > Metazoa > Chordata > Mammalia > Artiodactyla > Camelidae > Camelus > Camelus ferus. Next base: position 688,078 of record NC_045702.1, on the reverse strand, counting down.
TGTGCCTTGAGACCGCAGACCATGACACCCTGAGCCACTGAGACTGAAACATTTCACAGCTAAGCATCTGAAACAGTACTAATACTTTTCGTGAGTACAGAAATGCTTTGTAGCTTCAACGGTATTAACTAATCACTGATAATGTTTAATTTCTCATTCTCTTAAATTGATTTTTAATTTGTTTGGTAGTAAGCATTAGTTCAATAGAACATGCATGTAATTGGCAAATACACACACTTACACATGTATGTGTATACGGGCACACATATACGTGGCATGGGCCATGGCCATGAGGTGTGGGGAGTTTCTAGCAGAACAGTGACAGGGTCAGACCTCAGGCGGTCACTCCACTAGGACTGGGCGGGCTGGAGGAGGCAAGACTCCTTCCTATTAGGGCTGGTTCTGCACCACATCAACCCGTCACCTCTGCCCCTGCACGTGAGCACACGGCCAGCTGCTTCCTCCCAAGACCCCACCTGCACCAGGGCTTCTCGGCTGGCCTGGCTGGCGTTCCGGCCAGTTCTCTGGGTGGGCAGCCTGTCCACTGCAGGGCGTCCAGCACCCCTGCCTCCACTCCAGAGGGTCCAGCCGCACTCCACGCATCCTGGCTGGGACACCAAAAGTGTTGAGAACCACCGGGTTACATAAAGGAACTACGCCCTCCTCTCCAGGCTGAAAGTTAACACAGCCCTCCGCCTTTTATTCAAAGGATATAGTCATCCTTCTTTATTCATGTATTTTATAGAGCAAAGCAGCATCTTTTGATATCCTGGAGGAACTCTGACAACATTTGGAACACATGTACCCAGACCTGGGTAGACGCTTTCAAAATAAGGCTTTGATTTTGGAGTTAGCACCCATTTAATCTTCTACAATCTCTGTGGAACGTTTTACGTAAGATCGCCTCTAACAATCTGGAACATTCTTTTTTCCCTAGTGTTTGACTATAAATGTAACCCGGATATCTGATGTTCTTTCAGAATTCCTAAGGAAAACATTTACTCATTAAGCAAATGCTGCATATTCTTCAACAGTATCAATGCCGACCAAACACATCAGGTTTTAACATCACCAGCAGACCTCCTAATTAATGTACTACTGTGTCAATAATGTAGTTTCCTGGCGCCCTAAAATGCATTTTACATCTGTATCTCACCCCCTCAAAATGTTTGGAGAATAAGAAAAATTCTCAGCTCGATTGCACGCACATCTTTACCTTTTCAGAACAGCACTAAATCAAGACATGCTTTGAGAAGGACGTCTTCCCAAAGAGACAGAGCAGGTACAACCAGCAGGATCTGAATTCGCAGCTAAGTACTGCACTCTTCGTTCCTAACACACTCACCACGTTTCTCACTCACAGAGTTTTCACTCCCAGACTGGCCTGTTGATACTGCCTCACTGGCTGTCGCGTGAATTCCAGGCGGTGGTTTGAAGTGTGCCAGCAGAGTAACCCACACAGCTCTGGCTATTTGGTCTGTGTGCCCGCACCCACACCCTCCCAGACGAGGGGGAGCCGAACCCTAAACTCCTCATCATGACGCCTCAGGGGCGCGGCCGTCAGAAGGCGCCGTGGGTATTAGGGAGTAGGTGGCCCTGCTTCTAGAAGACGGCCCTGAGAATCCAACCTTTATTCTGAAACATCATTTTTCCACTTAAGAAGGGTTTCTACACTCAAAGTCATCAAAATGGTTCCTTCTGCTGAAACTCCCAGCAGGGCAAACCCACGCAGACGAGTGCTTTCTGGGTTTCAGCTTCCCCACTTGTGTGTCCTCTTGAAGCATTTGCCCCAAACAAGACAAAAGCTGAACAGGAGGCCTAAGGCCTGGAGTGGTCACTCCCAGGGGAGCGGACGCTGGCTCAGCTGGGCGCTGGGCCGCCCTGCACGGGACCCTGCCTGGCTCCTGCCGCAGAGAAAGTCAGGCCCACGCCTGGTTCTGCATGAGAAGAAAGTCTCTGTTCCGCTGCATTTTTTTTTAGCACATTCCAGGCCTCAGGTATGACACAGACATTGGCTGGGAACTTGGAATCCTTGCTGGGTTCACCTCAGAGCATGCCCCACGGGAGGGCCCCAGCCCCCATGTCGGGCACCTCTGCCTCCCCTCCCCAGGGACCCCGAGGAGCCCTACGGCAGCCGGGGGAGAGCGAAGGGGGCGCCTGTCCCTGTCACGCTCTCAGAGAGAAAGGCTGCTGGGAGAAGCAAACCACAAGGACGGGGCGCCAGCCAGAGCCCAGCAGACCTCCCACAGGAGCCCCACGGCCCGAGCAGGTCGCAGAGCTCACGGGACCTGACAGACCTGCAGGCCTGTGGACACCAGGCCGGCAGGTACCACCCCTCAAAGCGCAGTCCAGATGTCACCAAGCTCCTTTGGGAGAGCGAGAAGGCCAAAGACACAGAGAGCAGGCTAGGCCCGGTGGCTGCTGGACACCAGCGAGGCACAGCCTGGAGGTGGGGGCCCTCCCCGTAGAGGGGCCTTGGTGGAGCCTGGGCCACAGGAGCAATGCTGCCAGAGTCAGGCCGGGGCAGTGAGACCCCCACTCTGCCATCACTGCCATGGCCCGGGCCTCGACAGCCCGCGGGGCAGCACGTGGGCCTCCCTGGACAGTCCTCACTCTGGGACAGCTGCCGCGGGGCTGGCTGGGGTGGGGTGCGCTGCCCTGGCTGTGTCGCCCATGGGAGGCAGCAGCTCGGCACAGCTGGGTCCCCAGCGCCATGTGTGACCCCAACACTTCTCTAGGGTACGTAAGTCCCTCAGTCCCTGTCGTCAAATATGTTTATGCCCTGGTGAAAAAACAAAACTCCAGACACTTAAAAAGACTGCAGTCTAGACATTTCAAACATACCCCAAAAAAGGGCTCTGATTTTTGCATCTATCAAATATCAATATTTAAATATTATTTAAAAGAAAGTGTTTACTGTATTTGAAAAAGAATATGCACTGTCTCCTTTTACTGCACTTCCCATGCAAACACGTAAGAAGTCCGTATGACCATCATCTAAACCTCATTTCTTCTATCCAAGGGCCTTAAGCTCTTTGAAGGGATGACATGGAGGGACAACCGACTGTTACCGAGCTGACTCGTCCTCAGTGTCAGAACACAGCCCGACTGCATCCCACTTGGGTGTGAATATTTTTTAAACACGCTCATTAAGACACACAAGTGATATTATTATTTTAAATGGTAATGCTTTTGCAAAAACCTCAGCAGTCAATTCAGCTACAGCAAAGTAACACTGTTTGCAATAAGAACACCGGTCTGTCATCTGGCCACCAGCCTGGAGAGGCCCAGCTTCCAGAAGTGGCCGCCGGGGCTGCTCTCACCAAGGGCTCTCCCGCCATTTCATAAAATCCTCTCAAAAGCACGAAGAATTCGGTATTTTGCTTGTGGTATAAATTCAGAGAGATTTGGGGGAAGTCCTTTCACTTCTCCTGACTTCCAAACCAAGTGCAAACGGTAAAGATTACCAGATGGAAAGACAGGGGAGCCCTCGGTCCCTCAACGTGCGCCCTGAAATGCTGTCTTTTCTCGCCTAACGTGTGTTCTAGACCCACAGCCACGCACCCCACCACGTGTCTGGAAGCCGCCGACAGCTCCTGGCTCTGCTAAGGCCCTCTCTGCTCCACACTGACCATGTCAGGGACTGGAGGCCAGAAGACCCTGGTGAGGCGGGGAGAGGCCGAGGGAAGGCTTGGTCACAGGGTGGGCTGGGCCCTGGGGGCAGACCCTGCTCCTTCCTCGCTGCAGTCCCCTCTGTGCTCTGCTCAGACAATGCTGAATCCAGGTGGAAGTCTGGTGATCTGAATCTCGGCCTGTTTTCAGGCAAAAGCAGAAAAAGAGATTTAAGAAGTCCCCAAGTGTTTTTTGGTAAAAGCAGAGGTGCCTCTCGGGGCAGAGATGGCTTGAGGCAGGAAGACTGGTGGACGGCGGCTCACGCTGCTTCTGCACCCGCACTCCCGCCCCCGACCTGCCGGGGAAAGCTGCGCCCTCCCTGGCTGCTGCGCCGCATCCGGTGCCACGGACACCGGCTATTTCAGAGAACACACGTCCCCGAACTGGCTTCGAGACGCTCCTCAGGTTAATTACTGCTCTGAGCTGGACTGAAGCCACAGCCCCAGATGGAAAAGGCACCGGCCTCCCAGGGCCACCTTTAGAGGCTGCGCCATCATTTACACGTTGACTACGTTTTGCTGTCGGAGTCAGAACTGACCGCACTGTTAATATAGAGGCCTTTTCCCTTTGGAAACCAGGTCAACCTTTCTTTTGAAAATTCCTTCCACCAAACAAACGCTATCCAAACACATCCTTGTACCGTACGTGGGATGGCGCAGTGTGACACAGACTGCCCACGTCACGGTGGGGTGGTCCACTCTTTCGTCTACCAGCTGCCCTCTGAGAAGGCTCACGGCTGACCTGAGTGACCCATCCCTTGCCCGTCTGCCGCTCTAAATCTCAAGCTTAGATGGAACCTACTCTTACCCTTTTTCTTACGAAAGTTATCCCTCCTTCATCCCTTACTCTGAAGTGGACTTTTTGTTGGAACAAGTCTCAAATGAGAGCTAGTTTCTTTGGTGTGTGTATTACTGCATTTAAAAAGCCCAAGGGGAGCGCCGAGGCATTCTCAACAGTTCACGGACGCAGCAACCCGTGCCTTCCATGTGGCGCCTGCACTCCTGCCATCGTGGGGAAGCTGAAGGTGTCCAAACACAAGCCAGCCCCTTCCAAACATCAAGATCCCCTCGGAGAGGCCAAAGGATCGAATCTGACACCAGAACAAACCTCAACACAGGAAAGCAACGCCTTCCCCCAGACGCCCGTGTTCCTGTGGAGCTGGAGGACAAGCTCTCACAGCACACAGAACCCTTCCGCTAGGACCCCATTCTGCAGCGCTCTCCCTGCCCCTTCCTGGGGTCATCTGCTGGAAAAGGACAGAATTCTGAAGGCCGGAGACCTGGGGCCAAGCCCAGCACTGGGTGTCCACGGTGGTTTCTTAGCCACGCCAAGTCTCAGTCTTTCCATCTATAGAACGGAGACAGAAATGCTGGCCCATCACAGCTAAATGGGGTATACACATAACCACTCGCAGAGAGCTCAGGGGTTGCCAGGGCTGGGGGCGGGCTGCAAAGGGGAGGCGTGGGGCAGCGTCAGGGGGATGAAGCTGTTCTGGCCTCTGGCACTGGAATCTGTACAGAGAGCCATTCACCTAAGGAAAAAGCTCACTTCCACTACGTGACAATTTTTAAGTAAATTAAAGGGACATCACCCCAATCTATTTTATAACTGTTAGCTCACCCCACCATCCAGGCACCATGCCCCTGAACAGCCCCACGGGGCAGAGGGCGTGTCCTTGCATTTTCTGAATCACAGTCAATACAATTGGAGGCAACAGATAAAAATCAGTAAAGCAAAAGCCCTCTCCTCCACCTCCACACAGGAGGGCGGGTACCAAGTGATCATCGCAGAGCCCTCGAGGCCACCTCCCCTCCTCACGTCACACACACGGGGGCCACTCTACATGCAGGTGGACCTCACGCTTCAGGCCCCAGCACCTCTAGTCCAAAGTTCAGTTTCTTAGACTAATATGGGAGTCACCCACTTATCAGCTCAGAATAACAAACAAAAAAGTTACTTAACATGTGAGCATAAGTGTTTCCAGAAGAGCCGCACCTTCTCCCTCCCTGCCCTGGACATGCAGACGTTAGAGTGGTGGTGGCTGAGCCAGAGAAGGTGCGAGTTGAAAGAGAAAATTCCTTCTTCCTCCAGCAAACTGTCTCCAGCCAGCAGACAGGTGCCCCGGCTGTTCCCTGCTTCTCTAGCTTTCTGGCCTCCTGTCAACCAAGATCTGAAAAATAAGTCCAGCTGCACCTACGTTTATGGAGGTCAGTTTAGACTAACGTGAGAACAGCTGCCAGGCGCTTCTACGTGACGCAGAGGGCTTTCTGCCATGAATTCAACTGTTTGCTTTCTCGGGAGATGAACCATCTTGTCAGAAGAGACAAGCTGGGCTCTCAGTCAGCCTCAGCAGGCCTGCACCTACCTCCCACATCTGGATAAAACCCATTTTGCCCATTTCTTAGGCTTTTCTTCACCTCTCCACATATAAAGAATCCTTAAACTAGCAGTATTTGCGCATACCCAGGCATATCGTGAATACCTGCTATGCAGAGTTAGAGGGTCCTTTTCATTTGGGCCACATTCAGTTACAAACACTTTTTCATTAAAAATTTTGAAATTCTAAGGTGATGAGCCAAGACATCGTGGTGCTGGAAACCCTCTTACTAATGACAGCTCGCTGGCCCTTCCTCACCCCATATTCCTGACTTTCAAAACCCAAAGAAAAGTGGGTGAATAACTATATTCACTAACTAGGTAAAATACTGCATGCAAACAACAGAACAAGGTAAACTCAGAATGCAGAATGCAGAAATTATTACCACGGAAAAGAACCAATGAAAACCACAGAGCTCCTAGGAGACATACCTGGGGGACGAGCCTCGAGCTGCCTCCCGCCCCGAGCCGCGGGCTCTCTGTGTCCCCCTGCCCTTATGCTTCCCGGCACACAGAGGGGACCGGCGGGGCCACACCGGCACCGGGGGAAGTGGAGAGCAGACAACCACAGACGCAGCAACCCCTGCACCGCGCAGCGGGCACCACTGGCGGTGCCCTCGGTAAACCAGGTGCAAAAACAGGTCAGCTTTTAAAAGAAGGGCTGCAAGGTGCTCAGACACACAGTGAAGCTGCACGAACACAGGGGACCGTCTGGAACCCTCTTCACATGCCGCACATCCCTCCTGAGTCTGACACATTTAACTGTGCTCTCTGGACACAGGAGACAGCCGCGTCACCGTTCCACCCCACGCCCTGCATTTGTGGGGGAGCCCACTGTCTGGCACCTCCCTTTCCCAGAAGCCTGGGGTCATCCCTGTGCCCCAGTCCCTCTGCCCGGGACGTCAGCACCTGAGGCTGCAGGAGCCACAGCAGGAGGAGGAGACAACTGGGCGGAAAAGGGCTCGCAGCCCAGCGGGGGGCAGGTGGCACAGGGGAGGGGCGGGCTGCCCATTTCCATACAGCCCACGAGCTCAGCGCCGGACCCCAAGAAGTAAAGCCTGATTTGTGCTTTCCTGGCAGGAAGGATGCTTTGATTTAAAAATAAAGCATCATGCCATCTCGTTGACAAAGCAAGGCTGCTTTGACTCCTGCTCCCGGCAGCTCTCTCCCCAGCTCCGTGTGGGCAAATCAAGAGGCAAAAACAAAGGAGGGAAATGGGAGCCTTCTTCAAAGCCAGGTGCACTGGCTGGGTCTGACTTTGGATTCTCCAAGCAAAATTTGCATGAAAGGTTGACCCTATCCTTTGGGAAGTGAAGTTCCTATTTCTTTAGCAAAAGAGGAGGACCTTTTCTACAACTGCTCGTCAACGTGGGGGCCGCCAGAGCAGGTTCACAAACGGGCCTCCCTGTAACTGAAGAATGCCTTAGGGACAAGAGGCTCCTGTTCACGGCGGACTTATGGAAAGCACTGAGCACCTGAACAAAAGGACATCCTGAAACCACAGAGAAAGGCAGAAAGAGGGAGACGGAAAACCCAAAGATGGACACACGTGAGGAGAAGAGTTGCTCAGCAGCCGGTGTCGTTTTGCCCGGCGAGCCACGGTGCTCTGGCTATGAGCAAGGCTGAGTCACACCATGGTGGGGTGCCACATCCCTGCCCCCTTCAGCTCTGACAATAGTGCCACAAGCAACAGGCACTGTGTGCCTCAAGGGGCCTTCTGCACCAGAAGGATGTGGGCAGAGCCGGGGTGCAGGTCAGGAAGGCAACAGGATCACAGGAAAGGGTGCCCTGAAGAGCAGAGGCAGGACAGCCACTGTCACTGGGGTGCTGCCCACAGCTGTGGTGGAAACAGGGTCACGCCGTGGCATGTGGATAAACTTGGACACAGGAGTTTTGTTGACCCAGCGTTTCAGCAAGAGCTCCTTCACCAGCTAAATGTGAACAGGCCCCTGGCTCAAGGCGCGGCATTCTGTGCAGAAAGAACTGGTCTTGGGTCTGGTGATATCTGGCCCCTCATTCAACCCCCCAGCTTTACGATACAAGTGAAGAGCAAAACTTGCATCTCCTGGAATCGTGCCTTCTGTGGGCCTTCAGTTGAGGCTGAGCATTGAACTGCTAAATAAATACCTGGGCACAAGTGACATGGCTGGGCCACATCTAAGGCAGAGACAGCATTCCTCGTACACCACCAACAGGAAACTGAGGTTGGTACGATCACGATCAAACAAGACCCAGGTGACTGAAGGAGGAAACATGGCAGCATATGCCTTCAGGGGCGACCATGGCTCCCCTGAGCTGTCCGGAGACAGGATGTGGATTCCAAGATAGGGTAGCAGCCCTCTGGGTGAGGATGGTGCAGGGAGAGGAGGCTGGGTGAACAGGACCAGGAGCATACACAGGCAGACAAGGCTACCTGAGACCTCAGGTTGGGTCCCCAAATGGGAAAACCACACTTCCATCTCACTGTCTGTACGCACAGTTCCTCAGGATACAGAAGTTAAACCTGTCACCTGGAGTCCTTGAGACAGTCCTAACAATGCCGGGGCCCTACTGTTGTCCCACATCAAGGCTGCACCTAGGAGGCTCCCTTGGGGCACACAGTGAACAGAGGGGGAATGAGGTGCCCCTTCCTCATGACTCAACTGTGCTTGCAGCCAAAACACCATGGCTGCGTCACGCAACATGGCCCAGCAGCTGAGCAGCCCTCTCCCTTCACATCCCTCCGTCCCTGGGTTTTCCTTTTTTCCTTTGCTCCCGCCCTCAGCACCTCCCCCTTCCTCCTTTCTCTCTGATTTCTAAATAACACTGTGAACTGGCAATTACAATGGAAAGAGAGAAGTTGAGGACCAGCCCCCTCCTCATCCCACTGAAGCTGCCTCCCCTAGGAGGCTGACTGGCCGGTGTCAGCTGATCCTGGTCTCTCTGACCTGTGTGCATGTGGAGGGTGGCGTCTGGCCAGCTGAGCAAACAGCCCTCGCACAAGATGATATGCCAGTTCAGCCAGAGGAAGGAAGGAACACAGCCCAGCAGAATCGGACCGGTGCACTGGTTTGGGGCAAGGTCCTGGAGGTCAGGGCAGAGTGAGTGAGGCCCCCAGGCCTCCCCAGGTGGGGCTCCCCTGGCAAGGATGACTTGTGCCTGAAGTGGCTCTGACAACATCGCCCAGGATGTCGGGGACAAGAGCAGATACCCACCCCGGGACTCCACCCCAGCAGGCGTAGCTCTCCTCTGGGAGCACCAGCTCTCCCTCAAGCTGTGCCAGGCTCCCCACCTGCCAGGAAGTGCGTGAGGACCCAGGACAGCAAGGGAGAAATTCAGGGCAACTGGCCCATATTGGCCAGAAATCTAGGGAGACCGCCTCCCCAACGCTCCCTGCAGTTTGTTTGCTTGGGACTGGGACAGTGAACCCCACGGGAGACCAGAAGGGCAAGGCCAGGATGGGAGGGGGAGACCGGCTGAGGAGGCCCCTCTCCCAGCCCTGGACCTGAATTTGACTCAGTCTGGTAACACCTATTATTCTAATCTATTATGTTCAGTAATTCCGGCCTCAAAGCCACGGAAACGCTGGCCTTTACTGGCGTTACGGTAAACCTCCGAAACAAAAAAAAGATGCGCGCGGAGCGAGGTCCGTGGGGGACAGAACGTTCCCTGGGTGGAAATGGTGAAGGCCGTGCCTGAGGGAAGGCGATCTTGGGCTCGTCCCCTCCCTCGTCCTCCCACTCCTGTCACAGAAGGAAAATGTCCGTCTGATTGTGCGGAGCTGGCCCAGGAGTTCGCGTGGTGACGCGCGGGGAGGAGGCCGCGGAGGACGGCGCGTGGGGCCGAGGCCGCGGGGGAGCCAAGGACCCACGCCCGCGCGCCCCTCCCAGTCACCCCAGCCGCGCACGCGTGGGTCCCTCCCCGCGCGGCCTCCCGGCGCGGCCCGCGGCGCACGCGGCACCAACACGCGGGGAGCTCACCCACGCAGCGCTCGTCCCCGCCGCCCCGCGGCCCCCGAGGGGCAGCGAACTGCTGCCGCGCGCGCGCCGGGAGCACCCGCGGACCCCGCGCCCCCCGCGCCCCTCCCCCACCTCCCCTCACTCCCGAGACGCCCCCGCCCTATTCACGCAGGCGCCCCCTCCCCCACCCTCTCCCCCTCGCTACCTGGGCGCCCCACGCCCCCTTCTCTCACCGAGAGCCCCTCGCCCCCGCCCCCTCACTCGGGCGCCCCTCCCCCACCTCGACCCCCGACTCCGACCCCCACTCACCGAGCAGCCCCGGGAGCGGGCGGGCGCGGGGCGCGGGCGCGGGGGCGGCGGGCGGGGCGCGCGGCAGCAGCAGAAGCAGCAGCAGCAGCGGGAGCGCGAGCGGCGGCCCCATGTTGGCGGCGCTCAGTCCATGGCGGCCGCTCCTCCCCGCGCTCCCGGCGCTGCCGCGGCTTCAGCACCGGACAGCGCCGAGGGCCCCGCCCCCGCCGCGCCCGGCCCCCGCCCCCGGCACGCCCAGTCCCGCCCCCGCCGCGCCCGGCCCCGCCCCCGACACTCGGCGCACCTCGCAGGTCCCGCCGCCGACACGCGGTGCTCCCCGCAGGTCCTAACCCCCGCCCGGACCCCCCCCCAACAGGGGAGAGGTCCTCGCCACCAGCTCCGGCCCTCGCAGCTCCTCCGCCGCGTCTGGGGGCGCCCAGCCCCCCCGGGCCCCGCCCCTCGCCTCCTGCCGCCCCTGTGGGCTCGGAGCCTCGCCTCCCCCGCAGTTTCCTCGGCCCCTCTCCACCTGCCGGGCCCTGGCCCACCACCCACCTCGGTTACCCCCCCCCCCGCCCCCGCCCTTCCCGCCGGGTCCCATGGAGTCGCACTGCCCTGCCGGCCACCCCTCCTCATGGCCAAGTCAGAATTGCACTTGCAGCGTGGGCAGCACGTGCCCCCCACCCCTGAAAGGGAAGGGCCGTGGGAGCCTAACCTGGGGGGGTCAGTGGGGATGGAGCTGCGGCGTGGGAGCCACCCCGGTCCCGAGGTCCAGTCCTCGGGGTCTGGAACCCACAGTCGGCATATGGCCAAGTCAGGTCAGCTGGGGGCCCTTCTCTCCTCCCGTGGCTGGCCCTCTGCTGGTCCCTGTCCAAGGCTCCAGCCAGGGGCGCTGGGGACCTCGTGCTCCTCCCAGGGAACTTCTACTAACTGGAGACCTGGGCATGGAAGGGGTCCTTCAGTGGATGGGGGCTGTGTGTCAGCAGACAGTGTGTGAGTGTGGCTGGCAGGTGAGGATGAGTGTGGCTGTGCTGCGTGTCCCACACACCCTACCACAGGCTCATCCCCTCCGTCACCCCGTGCCTGCTTCAGCATCTGGCTCCCCACCCTCCTCTGACCCCAGGTCAGCTCCCATTCCCATGGTGCCTCCGGCAGGCTTCCCGCAGCCTTCCCGGAGCTTCCCCACCCTGACAAGGCTGGGCTGTGCAGGCTTTGGGGCTGGGCCTGACTGTCCCACAGTTCCCAGGCCCCTCCCACCCACCCTGTTCAACAGTCTCAGTGCCTGCACCCAAGAAAGCAGTCCTGCTCCTGTGTCTCCCCTGGCCTGACAGGTGGGCAGGGAGCCTATCTTTGACCCAGATGGAGGTCCACTCTGCAGGGACACCGTCCTCCCTGGGAGGCAGCAGCCGCCTTCATCCTCGTGTTCCCACGCGCTGTTCCCCATCCCACAAGGTGGGGGGAAAGCACAGTGAATGGGCTTTTTGCAGACGGTTTGTTTAATCAGCACGTTATTTTCAGCAGCCAGACTTGGGTCAGCACCGCGGGGGTCTCACCTCAAAGCAGATGTGCCTCCTGGCGTAGGGTATGTCAGTGAGATGACTCACCCGAAGACTTGTCTGAGAAAGGCCACCAGCCTTCGTTGCTCAGCTCCGCTGAGCACTCCGCCAACCACCGTGTGAGCACACGGGGCCCACCCAAGCACGGGCTCCCGGCTGAGATACAGCCCAGTGAAGGCTGGAGGCTGACGGGCAAGTCTGTCCTCTGAGTCCAGAAAGCTGACCAGAGACATGTTTGCTGGCAAAACAGTAGGGAAAGAATGGAAATAAGGTCAAGGTGGGCTCGAGGGCAGGCCCTGCAGTGGTTCAGGGGTCCAAGGGCAGGAGGAGAAAGGGCTCAGTGTGACACCCGACGCCACCTCCACTCCTGTAGATGCGGGTCTACATCATCAGTCACCTGCCCGACTTCGAGGGGCTGCGCCCTGCCCACACGGAGGCCACTGGGGCCACCCTGGGCACATCCGAGGGCATTCACGGCGGTCGGCTGTCGTGAGGCACCCAGAGGAGCCAGGGCCCCTCCTGAGCCTGAACTCGCAGGGCTGTTTACTTTTGGGGCGGGCGCCTCCTTCCTGGGCATTGTTACAGGGGCTCTGAGGAAGGGCCTGGGACTGTTTGTCCTTTCCTTGTTTGACTGGCTGCTGCCAACAGGGGTTTCTGGAACCCGGTCCTGTGTCACCCCTCGCCCCAGCTTCAGGACGCTGACATGACCCCAGGAAGGGGAAATGGGAATCGGAGGTACAGGATGGATGCGAGAACACCGCAGCGACGAGGCTTGGGGAGAAGCCCAGAACCCACGACAGGGGCAGGGAAGGGCACCCCGCTGTGACCACAGCAGACCTGTGCTGGGCGCTGCGCCACCTGCCACAGGGCCGAGCTTGCCAACCAGACAGAGGAGCTAACAGCAGAGAAATGGAGCATGAGGGAGGGAGGGAGGGAGGGAGGAGAGGAATCTCGTGCAGAGCAACAGGCCGGTTCCAGAGGCAGCCCAGACTTCAGCGGGCAGGGGCTGTGTGCAGGTGTCCCCTGTGCTGGACCCAACACACAGGTGTGTGTGCGTGTGAGAACATGTCTGGATGCGGTACAAGGCACACAGACGCTCACACACATGCTCACTCCCTGGGCCCTTTAGGTCGGGGAGGCCTCTCTCCTTATGAAAGTATCCAGTCTGTCATTGTTGCACTTGCTAATGCTTCTAATATGCAGCCACGGTCTGCATGGGATGCGGTTGCACAGGTTAAGCAAGAACATATTTGCAGTCACAGGCCAAGGAATGACTCTTCCAAGATTTTCAAGGTCCTTGAGCCATGTGTCCCCTCAGGGCCCCACCTGAGGACGACCCTACTCAGGGCTCACATCCCAGCCCCGAGCACACTAGCTCTGTGGCCTCATGTCGCCGAGCAGTAACAGATCAAGCTGAGGGTTCTGACTGTGTCAGTCAGGGCTCGGGACAACTTCGGAGCTGACCAGAACAACCCTGACGTCTGATTAGGGCCAGAAGGTGTTCAGAGTGGGAAGCCAGCCCTCACCCCAACTCTGCTGAAAAACATGGCACAGCCACGGCTGACTTGCTGGGACAGTGGCCGTGGAAACCGTGGGAGTGGGGCTCAGATATGAGTCACAAGGCTGTTCTGCATGAGCAGCACCAACTGTGTCCTCCCTCTGGTCAGGGGCGCTTGGTGTGCTGGGCTGGGATGCCCACTGTGTTTCCCCTTCATCAGGAGCAGTTTTGCTAGGCCCAGGAGAAGGGGCCTCTGATGGGCCCTTTGGCCGCCAGCCTGGGACAGTCACAGAGCCCATCTCGAGGGCAGGAGCAAACCGTTCCCATCCCGTCCTGCAGGGGCTGGTGCCCCAAGAGACTGCCCATGCTCAGCAAGGGACGTCGCCCACCACTCCCAGTGCACCCTGCCTCCCTCCCCTCTGCAGCACCTCCCTGGCCCCTGAGTAACAGCTCGGTCCCCTGCCAAGTGCCACCAGACTCCAGGCCACAGCCCCAGAGTGGGGAGAGGGGAGCTGCACCCTACAGCTCGGAGGAATCCGGGTGAGCATGTGGGGGCCACATTATCGCACTTTGCCAGCCAGACAAGGGGTTAGGAGTTGAGGCTAACCTGGTGTGGCATGGGGCTGGTGTCTGTCCCCTCATGGCCAGCAGCACTCAAGCTGGTCTTTGTGGGAATTCTCCCCGGACACGGGACACGTGTCCATCAGGACATGCATGACGGGTTCAGGCTTGCATGAGGCCAGGCAGGCACTCTGTCCTGGAGGAGGGGGCCGAGTGACATGGGCTGGAGACACAGAGCTGATCCTGGCCTGCCTGGCAGCTCTGGAGCCAGACACCCCGGCCCGCACCTGCATCTCCAGCCCTGGGGGGCCTCTGCCTCCTACAGCCCTTGGCTTCCCGGTGCCTGTCAGTTGCTCCACTGAAAGGTGGCTCAGCCTCAGGTTCCTTATTATTAATTTTTTCAGTAAATAAGTGGTTTATACTCTCCACTCCGTTTGAATCGTGGTGTGTATTCACTTACACTCACTCACTCCTCAGAACCACACACATGGTGCCGCTTGGCTAACACTCTTTGACTGAGCTGCTTCAGGCTTCATCTCCAAAACCAACTCTGAGCTACTTCCTTTGAACTCTCCAGGCTCCGGCTACACCATCTCTCCTTTTTTGTTTTTATAATTTTATTTTTTAATTGAAATATGGTTGATTTCCAGTGTTGGGTTAGTTTCAGATGTATAGCAAAATGATTCAGTTACATGTACAACACTTTCAGATCCTTTTCCATCATAGGCTATTACAAGACACTGACTGTGGGTCCCTGTGCTGCCCAGGTGTTTTCTGTATAGCCGTGTGCAAGAGTCCTTGTTGTTAACAGACGGTTGTTAGTGGTTGGTGAGAGAAACGCCTCATAACGAGGGGAGGCACCAACAGCAGCCAGGCGACCCCGCCTCTGGGAGGTACTGAGCTGGGGAGATCCTAACATCCTCCCAGGATACCAGGCCAGTGCGGGGTGGACTCAGGGTGACCCAGGGAGGAAGCTCCAGGGTCAGTGCCTGCAGTGGTGCCCAGACCTCTCCAGAGCAAGGGCTCAGCCAGGGTGCTTGTCGCAGGGAAGAACATAAATCTGACTCCATGTTGGATCAGCTTCTTTTGCTTTAACCTTTTTATTCTATTTCTTTTGCTACAAATTAATCACTAAGGGGCTGTTGTTGCCTGTAAGCTTCAAGCAGACACAGCGGCCCACCTCCAGGAACCCTGCCTCCCGGGTGATGAGCACTGAGCTGAAACACCTGTTTAGCTCACAGGACACATCCTGACAAGGGCCCCCTGTCAATGACCAGGAAGGAAGAAATTAATACCTCCGCTCCGGAGTCTGGGAATCTGCCTGCAACCAGGAAATATTTGCAACAATTTATTACCCTTTTTTTTTAACTTTACCTCCTCACCCCCACTCCTTGTTCTGTAAAAGAAACTAACCTCCACACCTGGGCAAGACGGTTCCCTGGGACACTGTCCACCACCTTCTCAGTCTGCTGGATTTCTGAATAAAGTCGCTATTCCTTGTCCCGACAACCTGCCTCACGACTTAGTGGCCGGTTGTGCAGCGAGCAGGACGAGCTTGGACTTGGTACATGCTGACTGGTTGCTCCTAGGGTGTCGATTCCAGAGGTTTTGGCAACCCGAAGGCTGCATGTTAATTCGGTGCTGTTTTTTTACTCAGAGGAAGTCAGAGGCCGCAGGCATCAGCCCTCCTTCTCCCGAATGTGAACCTGGCGGAGTCACCTTCTCCCGACGGGCTGGCAAGTCAGTCTGTCAGCAGGGTGTTCTAGGTGGACAGGCGGCACATGAGGGCCCCCTGGCTGGAAGTGCCCTGGCAAAGCAGCAGAGACACCATGTGAGGCTCGGGCGCTGCCCTCAGCCCGGGGCCACCCACCGTCATCTGCTCCCCAAGTGACCTGGGCCCACAGGGACCACGTCTTCTTCAGACCAGCTCTGCTCTGGGCTGGGCTGGGAGCTGGGCGTCTGCAATCTGATGTGTCCGCCTCCTTTGGCCACTTCCCATTAGAGGGCTGAGGGTTGCTGTTTGGGTTTCAGAACTGGACTTTCCTCAGAGCGAGGCTTCATTCACAAGGACAGTGCCCTGATGTCTCCACTTTGTCTACTAGCCTAAGGCTCACAGAGGACCCAACAAGCCGTAACCCATTAACCTGCAGTCCCCTTTGGAGAGGCAAGTGTCTCTCTGATCAAACGGAGCAGACGTGAGAACACAGCAGGCGGGAGGTTAAAGTCCTAAGCAGAATTGAATGATGCTGATTGAGGTAAATGAAAACCAAATCAACACAGATCTGCATCTGATCTGGACTCCCAACAGGTGGCGTCTGAGAACCAGTAACCTGGAGTGGTTGGAGGAAATCCCAATTTGAATGTCATGCACCCTCACCTCCATTTACAATTAAAACCGGAATACCGCCACCTGAGTGCCACCTTGGTGACAGCAGCACGTGGGAATTCTCAGCAGGCAGGTCTCCTCGGCTGGCACCCACCCAGCAGGACGCTGCCGTGCACGGGGTGGCTGTCAAGTCGGTCATGGGGAAGGGCGAGGGGAAGCATTCGCTGTCTCCTCCTGCATCTCAGAGGTGCTTCACATCTGATACCTTGCTGATGTGAAATGACTGTTGTTGTTACTCAGATTTCAGAGATAAAGAAAGTGTCGCAGCTACCAAGAGGCTAAACCAACATGTCAGGCCAGGTTTAACCTCAAAGCCAGGCTAGAACGTCCCCAGGGGTGACGCACAGAACTCCAGACTTGAGAAGCTCCTGGCACAGAAACTTTCTAGGAGAGTGGGTTGTGTTCAAGGACCACAAGAACAAACCTGAAGAGGCAATAAAAAGTGCCTGCCATGGGTCCATCCCCATCAGACATAAATGCGTTCGTTCATGACGATACTAAAACCCATTGGGGGCTTTTAGGGGTTTCTGGGGCACCAAGCTGTTCTCCTAAAAACCGCTGAAGTAAAGGAATCAAAGTGTTCACCCTGACTTTTCCATGAATAAAACTTGAGAGTAACCAAGTGGTTACTGAAGGAAAGTTCTTTGCAGGAAAAAATCCAAGTGATCAATGCAAAGAATGATACAGTTAGAAAACCACCGCCATGCAGCTCCTGGTAAAGTAACAGCTCAGGAGAACACCACTCAGATGCTGGCAACGGAAAGGAGCCAGGGCATCATCAGCGTGGCAAAGGAAGGGCTCTCCCCCATCTCCCCAGCAGAGAACGTCGATGCAGACAAGGGAGCCTCCGCGGGAGTCCAGCAGTCCACTGGGGAGTCCAACACGCTGCTGGGGCAAAGACGCACATCATCTCACGCCATCAAATCAAAGACAGGCCACACGCCCTGTGCCGACGAAGACGCCAGCAGTGGGTGCCCCTTGAGGGAGGGGCAGGGGCTTTCCGGATGACAGGGATGTTCTAGCCTTGAGTGGACTAGGGCTATGTGGTTGAATATATTTTTCAAATCTCATCAAAAGGTACACTTAAGATCGTTGTGTTTCACTGAATGTAAATTACTCAGGTTTTAAAACGCAATACCAAAGTATGAAAACAAATACATGTGCGTATGCAAGACTGGGACACTGTGCTGTGCACCAGAAACTGGCACATTGTGACCGTTTATAAAAAAAATAAAATGTACACTAACAGAATCAAAAAAATAAAACTAAAAAGCAATCCCAGCTTCTCTGAACTCAGACGTCTGTGCTCCTGCAATGACTCGAACTATGGTGGTGGAGACCCCCCACCTCCACCTCCCCTGGCGTGGCCCGCGTGGGGACAGGTCGTGGGGAAGACGCGGGTTGTCCTCACGACCATGACAGGGTGCTTGCGCGAGGACACGAGGCCCGGGGCTGGCACGGCCCACAGCAGTGGAGAGGTAATTCTGAGACAGTGTCAGGATGTGGAGGCAAACTTTCTGACCATTTTCTGGATAAACCTAAAACCTGCCAATTTTGTGAGGCCGTTAAGTCAAGAGATTTTCCAGCTACAAGACAGACTGCCTGTCCATTTGCCTTAACCCGAGCAGGCCCGAGGTTCCACGCAGACTGGGAGCCTGCCCTCCCCCAGTGTCTGCCTGACACACTTTGTCCAGAGGCAGGAGAGCCATCTGCCCACGCCAGTGATGGCTTCTGGAGGCCAGAGTCCCAGAAAACTGGGCTGAGGCCGAGGAAAGCTTTTTGGTTCAGGTGTGAAGGGAAACTGCTCTGCGTTTGCTGCGCAAACCCATGGGGCTGCCAGTTCCTGCTGACCCCCGGCCAGGGCCACCCACAGGAGCAGACGCCAGTGCCTCGCGGGACAGAGGCTCCTAGGCAGACACTGGGGTCAGGAGCACAGAGAAACCCGAATTAGGAAACTTCCCCTTGCTCGGAGAAAACACCAAACAAGCCTGCAGCATGACAGAGAAGGCAACAAGAGACTAGTAAGACAGCCGCAGAAATTAACCCATTTTCAGAAATGTCCTTTGTTTTCCGGAAGAAATGTGATTTGGTCCCAAGTTAACCATAAAAGGTGTCGTGACACCCAGGAGACTAGGCAGACGTGGAAGCACATTCCTGGACCCTCCGGGGGGCACTGGCTCAGGCCTTGGGGGCAAGGAGCTGAGCCCCAGGAGCCCCGGATGTGGCCCCAGGGCCCTCTGGGGAGACACTAGGCAGGTCACATCCTTCCTTCTGGGACCTCTCAGTCACTCTTGGCTCCAGTCTGGGACCTGGGCAAACGACTGTGACTTCTCACTGGGGCCACTTCCCTGAGGCAATCATCCTGGACTTACGTGGTGCACAGACTATTGTGGGACGCCCTGTCCAGGGACCCTCTCCCTGCCTCTTGGGCAGGAACAAGGCCTCTGATCTGCCCGTCTGATGACCACTCACCACCAGCAGGTCCTACTGTTCAGGGTCCTGTGACCCATGGCCGTCAGCTGGGGAGCCCCCAGGCCTACTCTGGGACACTGGGGCCTGTGCTCGGGGCAGGCTTCTGGCCTGTGCACACAGCCCTGCAGTGGGTTTTCTGGCCTCACAAGGTGTCCACACGCACACCCATCTGAGCCTCCCCCATGTCTGCAGGCAACCGTCGCACCTTCACTCCACGCAGCCAATGCGTCCCCCAGGCTACTCAGGGCCGCCCGTGGGCACGTGTGCGCGGCTGGGTCCCAGGCAATAACACTTGTGTCCCCAGGGGCACCTTTGCTTTCCCCCACTTCCTCACGTCGATTTTGTTTCTTTCAATTTTTGTCAAATACTAAATACAAAAGAATGTTTGTAACACATATAAGGCAGAGAGACTAACGGAACTATTTCTAGTTTAAGAAACATTTTTGTCACTGCCTTTGGAGACTCCTAACTGTCCTCTCATAAGCAGTGTTCTGGCTTTTGTCTTTATTTTTCCCTTATTTGTCAATATATTACCATCACACATGTGAGCATAAGCAATACAGTGCTCAGTTTTGCATGTTTTAAACCTGCTCCCCAGTGAAGCAGGAGTTATGGCCCCGGCTCCCATGGCCGCCTGCCCCCTCTGCAGAGAATCTGAGCCGTCCCCTCCTTGCTGTCACAGACCTGAAGCTCCATGTCCCGGCTCCGCATCCCCACGCACATGCAGGGGCTTCTAAGGGTGTATGCCTCCAACAGGACTTTATCACCTATTTTGGCCTAATAAAAACTGAATTATATTTGTTGACAAATTGGACTATTTCACACATCAAGATAAAAGATAAAAGAAAACCTGACTACTCTGAAAACTTGTATGCAAATTAAAAAGCCGATTAACCTCTTCCCACAAAGAAAACAAACACCAAGCTCACACAGTTTTAGCTGAGTGCCACAAGTCCAAGGAACTATTTCTCGTCTTGCACAAACTCCTCCAGGAGCACTGAAAGAACACGCCTCAGTTCACTTCATGAGGTTTGCCTGTTCTTGACACAAGGCAAGAGCAAAAAAGGAAAAAAACCACAAATTCACCAATATAAAGTATAGCTTAGTTAGCAAAGGTGTTTAGAAAGTCATGTGTTCAAAGTTAGCTAAAGGAAGCCACCTTACCTCCCAGTTCTCAGAATCCTAAATGCTCAGTAAGTGCGGTAAATAGCCCACTTCTTGCCTTCCTAGAGGAACAGGCACTGAAGCACTGGTCTTCTCTCCTCATCTGCTGGGGTCTGAGGACAGGACGTGCATGGGTTTGAAGCCACTCTCTCTCCCATCAGGCCTGGACAGTGGCTGACGGGGTCCGCGTGTGGAGACCACGGTGGCCTAGGGCGGGTGAGGCGGGGTCATGGAGAGGGCAGCCCACCCCCGCCGGCCCAGCCGCTCCGTCTGTGGCACCCCTCCCCCTGGGAGGAAGGCAGGCTCACCTCAGAATGCAGCCCTTGTCCCTGAAGGGGACAATGCACACCAACATCTTAAAACACACAAATAGGTGTTGTCATTGCTTTATTACTTGTAGTCTGCAAGCAATCATTAAATATAAAAGTCACTTTAAAAACAGCTAGGTTTGCTAGAAAAGTATCTTTGCACCGTGGGTTTCCGCACCATGATACCTGGAGTCCTTTACGTTACGTATATTATTTACACAGGCACTGGGCAAAAGCGTAAGGACTTCCGAGTTTTCTACCCACACCCACCCCGAATAAATCCCACGCTTTCATTATTGATGGGGTATTGACATTAAAAACACTAGGAAAATACACATTCATTTCGCTTTCTGTAAGTCCTTTTTCTCTATTTTTACACAACCAAAGATGTGGCCTTGGTTATGAATTCAAAAGTGCTCCCAAAGTTCTTGATGATGATTCATAGAGAAATCTGAAACACAAAGAAAGAAGGAATTAGCTACGGAAACCAGTGACAAATGCTCGGTGTTTAAATTCTGTTAATACCCTTTCCTTTTCCGCAGGGTAAGTTTTGAACTTCTAAGCCCTCTTTCCTCTCAATTAACTAAACACAAGTCAAGTTCTCACCTTAGAAATGGTGTTTGTAACAAAGGAATCTTGTAAAATGCTTGCATTTCTGAGATTTTTACCATGTCCTATGACAATAACTTAGCAATTATCTAGTTTGTAATTCTGATGACCTTGCTTCATGTCTGCACTGACAAGTGTTTTCAGAAATATACAGTCTTGTTTCCTCCAGATCAGAGTATCACTTCCCTCTTCCCCACGTGCCTAGAAATAGAACAAGTTCATAAAACCTAGAGTCTGTTGGGTTTTTCCCTCAAATGTCCTTTTGAAATTGTACAGTAAACAGTCCAGTCTCTAGAATAAAGCATATAACTGAGTGCATGTGTTTGGCTCACAACCAAGGACACCCAAGCCCCCGCTCCAGTGCCCAGCTGAGGCTCACAGAGGCACGGCACGGGTCCTGGTCAGCGGGCGCCGGAGGGACATTCCCCATGTGGGAGGGGCTTTCTCTCTCGGCTCTGACCCCCGCAGAAGACACATGCTCTCCGGGGCCAGGTTCCCACAGGGCCCAGCCCTCCCCGGGAGGCCTGGACAGAACAGCGGCACCGCAGGGCACTGCCCTCCAGGCCCCATGGGGTGGCTGCCCAGCCAGTGGCTACGCGGCCCCAGCAGGACTCAGCAGAGCGCCAGCTCTGGCCCGGTTTCTCCCTCAGCACCTCCCTACAGACAGCTCCTCCGTCCCCCAGAGATGAGACGTCCAGCGGTCCCAGCACAAGGTCTGAGGACTTCGTCCGGGAGCCAGCTTAGCCCTGGACGTGTGTGTTCCACAGGGCAGTGCTGCTGTCACCCAGAGCTCGCAGCCACCCTCTCGAGCCCACAGTCCATCACACCAGCACCCGGACAGGACTCGTGGCTGCGCTTCAGTGTCATAGTCACTGTGGGGCTTCTGCCTCCTGACAGAAGCCACAAACACTCTGGAAATGCTCACCAAAGGACACTGGGGAGCTGGCTTAATGCCTGACAAAATGGACATCACGGGGGAAAGCATTACTAGAGAAAAAGAGGGACCTTTCGTAACAATAAAAGGGTCAGTTCACCAAGACGATGTATCAGTTCTAAACGCATGTGCTCCCAATGTGGGGATCGCAAGGTATATAAAGCAACCCTGTCGGAAATGGGCAGGCCCAGCAGAAAAGCGTCAGTGAGGACACAGCCGATCCCCGCAGGCCCCGCACCCAGCAGCAGCACCGCGCACGCTCCTCTCAAGCTTGCGTGGGCGCTCACCGAGACAGGACGCACCCTAGGTCACGAAACACATCCTAACAGATTTAAAGGAACAGCAATCCACACAGCGTCTACTCTCAGACCAGGTGGAATTGAACTAGAAACCAGGAAGAGGAAAATAACTGGAAAATCCTGACGTGTGTGGAGATTAAACAACACACTTCTACATAACACATGGGTCAGAGCAGAAACCTCAAGAAAAATCTTAAAGTATTTTTAACTGAATGAGAACAAAAACATAACATTAAAGTCTGTGCAATGCAGCAGAAGCTGTGCTTAGCGGGTACATTACGGCACCGAGGGGCCTGTGAGAGGAGATGAAATTCCTAAAGTCTTATCTCAGCCTCCACCTTGAGAACCAGAAAAAAGGAGCAGGGTAGACCCAAAGCCGGCAGACGAAGAGAAACAGTAACAATCAGAGCAGTAATCAAAAAACCGCAAACAAGAAATCGACAGAGAAAGTCGATGAAACCGAAAGTTGATTCTTTGAAAACTTAATGCTATCAATAAGCCTCTAGCCAGGCTGAAAGACAAAGGGAGAAGACATAAATCACTAGCATCAGAAGTGGAAGAGGAGACATCACTACAGGGCATTCAAAGGACGCTCAAGACACACTATGCCCACAAAGCAGATGGCCTCGACGAGACGGGCCAACCCCCGAAAGGCACAGTCTACCAAGACCGACTGGGGAAGAAACAGACAATCTGAACAGGCTTCCATCCATCCCAAAGTCTGAAGGAGAAAGCACCAGATCCAGATGACTCACCGGGGAGTTCTGCCAGGCATCTGAGGACGAAGCCATCCCAGCTCTTTCCTTCTTTTCTATTTGCTTTAACTGAAGCATAGCTGGTTTACAGTGTTGTTAGTTTCCGGTGTACAGCATGATTCACCTGTACACACATATATATTCCTCCTCACACTCTTTTCCATCATAGGCTATTACATGATATTGAATACAGTTCCCTGTGCTACACCGGAGGTCCTTGTTTATCTATTTTATATATAGTAGCATCTGCTAATCTGGAACTCCCAATTTATCTTTCCCCACCCCTTTGCCCCCCTGGTAACCATAAGTTTGTTTTCTATGTCTGTGAATCTGTTTGTTTTGCAAATAAGTTCATTTATGTCCTTTTTCTCTTTTTTTAAGATTCCACATACGAATGATACCATATGGTATTATTCTTTCTCTGTTTGACTTATTTCACTCAGTACAACTATCTGTAGGTCCACCCATGTTGCTGCAAATGGCATTATTTCATTCTTTTTCATGGCTGAGTAGTATTCCATTGTGTGTGTGTGTGTGTGTGTGTGTGTGTGTGTGTGTGTGTGTGTGTGTATAACTTCTTTATCCAGTCATCTGTTGATGGACATGTAAGTTGCTTCTGTGTCTTGGCTATTGTAAATAGTGCTGCTATGACCATTGGGGTGCATGTATCTTTTCAAATTAGAGTTTCCTCCAGATATATGCCCAGGAGTGGGATTGCTGGATCATATGGTAACTCTATTTTTAGTTTTTTGAGGAATCTCCATACCGTTTTCCATAACGGCTACACCAAACTACATTCCCACCAGCAGTGTAGGAGGGTTCCCTTTTCTCCACACCCTCTCCAGCATTTATTGTTTGTGGACTTTTGAATGATGGCCATTCTTACTGGTGTGAGGTGATATCTCATTATAGTTTTGATTTGCATTTCTCTGATAATTAGCGATATTGAGCATTTTTTCATGTGCCTATTGGCTATCTGCATGTCTTCATTGGAGAATTGCTTGTTTAGGTCTTCTGCCCATTTTTTGATTAGGTTGTTTGTTTCTCTGTTATTGAGTTGTATGTGCTGTTTGTATAGTCTGGAAATTACACCCTAGTCAGTCACATTATTCATAAATAATTTCTCCCATTCCATAGGCTGTCTGTTTTATTTATGGTTCGCTTTGCTCTGCAAAAGCTTGTAAGTTTACTTAGGTCCCATTTGTTTATTTTTGCTTCCATTTCTATTGCCGGGGTAGACTGCCTTAGGAGGACACTGCTATGATTTATATGAGAAAATGTCTTGCCTATTTTTCCTTCTAGGAGGTTTATGGTGTCCTGTCTTATGTTTAAGTCTTTAAGCATTTTGATTTTACTTCTGTGTATGGTGTGAGGGAGTGTTCTAACTTCACTGGTTTGCATGTGGCACCAGTTCTTTATAGTCTCTTTCAGAATACAGAAGCGCAGGGAATACTTCCTAACTCATTCTATGAGGCCAGCATTTCCCTAACAGCAAAGCCAGACAAAGACATTACGGGAAAAGAAAACCAGACCAATCTCTCTTATGAACATGGATCCAAAAATAATCAACAAAATATTAGCAAATCAATCGCAACAGTGTACAAAGAAAGTATACACCATGACCAAGTAGGATTCATGCCAGGCATACAAGGCCGGTTCAACACCCAAAAATCAGCTGATGCAAAACCTACCACATCAGCTGGCTAAAGAAGGAACATCACACAATCCTATCAGTAGATGAGAAAAGCATTTAACAAAACCCAACACTCACTCAGGACAAGAGCAACCTGCAAACTAGGAACAGGGGGACGTCCTCAACCTGATAAAGAACACCTACAGCCAACATGTGCCTCCTGGTGGGAGACGAGCAGCCTTCCCACCAAGGTCACACACAAGACAAGTGTGCCCCACCACCGCTCCTTCTCAGTGCCGTCTTGGGGGCCTGGCTGGATGCCACAAGACAACAAAAGGGGAGAGAAGCACACAGATGGAGAAGGAAGAGGTCCTTGTTCGTAAGTGAGCAGTCAGGAGTTTGAAAGCCCTTCTCCAGGGCAGAAAGTAGCTATGGGAAGCAGCTGATTTCCAGGTGAACAAACTAATCACCTGGCTCAGAGCCCTGTAACATTCGACCATATAATGTTCAGAAAACTGCAGGAGAACACTGCTTCTCTGGCTGGTCCGGTCAAAAGTCTATAGTAAATTGCACAGCATGACAGAAACAGTATATATAGCAGCAAAAACAGCCCAGTGAACACATTCCTAGAAAGCAGGCCCTGTGGCAGCGACGAGCCACCCAGCAGGTAAGAAGGGATGCATAGCCCTCCAGCCTCTGGAGGGGGCTTTCCCGTTCCCAATGGGGATACTTGTAAACAGGGTAATTATGTCTCCGGGACGCCCGTGGTTTCAAAAATACAGCAAGCCACCAAAAATAATCTGTCTAGGTTTAAAGCCATATAAAATGAGTGTGTATGCCCTTACTTTTCTAGAGTAGAATTTTGCAAATGACAGTTTTGTTTTTGCTCCTAAAGACAGAATGAGGAAGTAAATTAAACATATGCTCAAGGAGTTTTGCCAACAAAAATGTTTCCATCTTTTCAATCCCCAGTTTTCTACCTGGCTGTAATGAGCGGAAATGAAAGCGTGATCTGAAACACACCTAAGGGGAACCAGTGGTCCTCAGATGACCAGACCTGGGGTGTAGCCGTGCTCACCTCTCCCTGCTGTCCTCTTCCAGAGTGATCTCCATGAATGCCTTCAGTTTCCTGTGAACAGTCGCGGCAACATCCTGCACTTTTGAGCTCTTAAGTTTACCTGTGGGGAAAGGTACGTTAAAGACAGAAAAAGACTTGAACTCCACACAAAAAGCACACTTGCTCTGTCAGCATGGGTGCAGCTTCAGTAGGACTGAGCCTCCTACCCTCCCCGTTGAGTAAACCCACCTACTGACCTGTGGACCAGTAATAATCCCCCATAAAGGGGTCAGAAGGACCACTGAATGTGTATGAAAGCACCTCACCAGCTCTGAGGGGGCCCTACGGCCCCGTGAGCTCTGTCCCCGCAGCCCGGGCCCCAGGAGTTCTACGTAGGCCATCAGACTTGACGCTCACCTGCGCCCCTCAAGAAACACACTTCAGGGTCATCATCTGTGTGGCACGAGGGCTCCCAGGGCCCAGCCTCTGTCCCACACCCTCCGCACTCCCCAGCCTGCTGATCACCACCAGGGGCTCCCTCGGGCAAGTCTTCCTGGGTCAGACTAGCTAGACATTTGTGGTGTCACCAGTGTGCAGCCATACTATGCATTCAGGCTTGTGGGTGGAGCTTGTCCTGAGAAAAGCATGCTCTATGTGTAATACGTTACTCAGAAAACAATTTCAACTTTAGTAAAACTGAACAAAAAATACAGAAACTTAACAGTAGTCCATCTACAGGGACATTACTGTGTTTTACACCGAGATAAGCCTTTCATAGGTATCTCCAGTTATTTTTCTATACTTTTTCAACTGGTTGGGAAATCAGAATAGACAGGGTTAAAGCTCAAGCAAAACAGCAGACACATCAAAGTTAATACCAAAACATACCACCGTGAGCAAGCACAAATTCAGAGCTTTAAGCACACACAACAACGGTAATACATGACAAGTCAACAGAAGCTCAGCTCCGAGGCACAGAGAAGGGTACGTGGCAGGTCCACAGGGGGACGCGGACGGGAACTGCATTCAGAGGGTGAGCTGGCAGCCAGCAGTGGACGCCTGGGGCAGCAGGCATCTAGAGCACGTGAGAGCCTGACCAGCAGGGGCCTCTTCCCAGATATCCCCCACAGTTCTACATAAGACACGCCTAGCAAGGGCCCAGACAACATGACAGGAAGTGTAACCAACCTTTATTAATAACCAGAATAATGTGTGTAACAGCTGTGAGACATACAATGCCTTCAATATCGTCAGAAGTGACACATGCCTTCAATTCATCTAAAAATGACCTGCAAAAATGTAATAAACACCAGAAGTTACTCCACAGTATATATTCCAATACTTTATACAAAGACAAATGCAGCCAAGGTCCATGAACCACCATGAGCTCCAGTTTTCAGGCACCACGGGAGGCTGATTACCTCCTTCCACCTCTGTGAAGCAAGCCCCTCACTTCGGGGACTCTGGAGGCAGGTGACAGTGGTGGAAGGAGTCCCTGGACGTCCTAGAAAGTGAAAAAGCTACTTGCATGCTCACAACGCACACAGGAAGGGTTTAATGCTGCCGACAGATAATTCACTGCTGCTAAAAGTGACGCTCTCTGAAGTTTTCGGTGGACACATCTGCCGTTACTGTCCGCTGGCACTGGACCCCGGCAAGCACTACTGCTCTGTGGCCCCGCAGCCCTGCAGGCGCCACAGAGACCCTAGAGTGTGGGTCACGGGACAGAGGGCCCGGAGGAACGAGGAGCAGCCGTGTGCCGAGTGAAAACCACAGCGCAGTTTAACCAAGTCAAGCATTTCCGAAGGGCGCATTGTGGAAGAGTTTTAGTGCACGTTAACAGCCAAAGTGTTTCCCTCTAACTGAACTTCAGTTACAGTAACCCTAACCAGAGACTCTGGATGAATATATTTCACAGAAAGTTACAATCTCTCTTTGAAGTATAGTGTTAATATTTTTAACTGCTGATAAAATGAGAAAAAAATTGTGTGGAATGTGTTTCTTAGGAGAAAGATGCCCTTCTGAGGGGCGGGGAGTGAAGGGAGCAGCGCTCCAGCTGCGGAGAGGTCACGGCCACACCGGGGTCGCGGCCGCCCAGGGAAGAGGGTTACCTGACTGCGCTCGGAGCCTTCAGTACTATTCCTATTAAACACCTTGAAAACGGTGGAAGATCCGAGAGACACGTCGGCGGGGCAAGCTCTTCCGTATCTGAAACCTAAACACAAAAGTCAGTCAGTAACTGAAAACTGAGATGGAGACCGCGCCGACCGAGGGTCTCACGGCGAGCACTTCGGGTTTGCTCCCACACTTGAGAAAGAAAGGCTTTCGGGAGCCTCAGGATAATGACCTTTTACTAACTGCTGTAATGCTCACCTTAATTAGGACCCACCTGACCCTGTGCCCACGGCTGCCTCACCCAGCTAGATGGAGGTGAAGGAAAAAGATGTCACCAGCAACCTTGCTGTTGAACCAAACCTTTCATGTGGATGTTTTCTGTAAGCGATGTGTTTCTATGTGAAGCAAACTTAACTCATTACTTTTATTAGTACAGATTCTGTAAGGCAGTAAAATACTAAATATTTAAGTTAAATAGTAACTACTGTCAACTTTGTGGGCAAAACAGTCTCTGTCACAACTACTCAGTTCTGCTTCTGTAGCGCAAGCGCGCGGGAAAACGGGGCGGGGTGGGCGTGGCCGTGGGTGGAGGTGGGCGTGGCCGCGGGCACCAGGCGGTCGTGGAGGTGGGCAGGGGTGCAGGGGTGGGCCAGGGGACAGAATGGGCGTGGTCGCGGGCTGGCTGCAGCGCGCTCACAACTTCATTTGCAACACCAGGGCAGCCCAGGTCGGCACGTGGGGAACAGGCGTGCTGTGCAGCTTGCGGGGCGGACACTCCTAGGTCTTCTGCTACGCGTGAAGCGGCGCTCACCCTCCCAAACCCAGCTGGCCCCCCATCAAGCTTTCAGGAGGCCTCAAACTCCACTCCCGTTTCAGAGCCTTGTCAACTTCTCATAGCCATGATTTTATAACACAAAGTTTATGCAAGTACATCTGCTTGCATTTATATAATTCAACGATACTTTCTGCCAGATTGCATCTTTTCATACTTAGAAAACACGTGGGAATTTTTGCTGTCTTAAGTCCCTGGTTCAAGCCCTGGCTCACTGCCTCCAGGAGTCCACGGGATGGAAGAACGGTTCTGTCTGGACCTGAATTATCACCAAGTGTGTCTGTCTTTAACCAAGGAGGCCGATCACATGAAAGAGGCTGCTGCTCTCCTGACAGAGCAGGAGTGAAGACACTGTCTCTAGACTGAGAGCACGAGCTCACACTGCCTATGCTTAAACATAAAAGAAAACTCAGAAAAGCAAGGCTTATGCTACAGTGAGGCAACGGCGTGACCTCCCAAAAGTGCAGCCCACGAGCACGCTGCTCACCACGACTACGGCTTCCTTCGCCTTCCAGGAGAAGGGGGCTTAAGAAATGTATCAAATCACTTAAGTCTCCAAGCACGGCAACCGAACAGCTCACAGCGAAGGACGTGTTCGACAGCATCCCTCCACCCCGTAGCTCCCAGTGGCCATGTGACGTGACCACGCAAACCAGCGATGAGGCTGTGCGGCGGCTGTGGACAAGCACACCTCCCACTAAATGGGAGTTCCCATAAAATACTTGGGAAAAGATAAAAACGTGCTCCTGAGAGGTCAAAGCGAAACAGCAGTTTCAGGACCAGCGCACTTCACCTTTCGCAGCCGGTGACTCATCTCGACCACAGACGCGGCAATCAGAGTGGAGAACACACCGCGGTGAACGGGCGTGTCCATGTGCCAAGACTGGACTGAGGTGATGAACTCATGCAGAGGTGTCTGAACAGAATAAAGCAGCTACAAAAAGCACAAGCACATCAGTCATTTTTAGTGCCCGGAAAACCACTGCCCTCCCCCGAGCCAGGTGCCAGGCCGTCTGCCCACCCTCACACGCGTCCTCCTCTCTGCTGCTGCCGGCACTGGGTGAGAAAGCCCACAGGGACCACCTCTAGACCTTCTTTCCCCAAAGCAAAGAAAACGCCCCCAAAATGGGAGTTTCGATAATATTAATAAAGAAAACAGCAGGAAGAAAGGGAAGAGGAAGCATCACTGGCATTAAGGGAGATGTCAACTCTGGGACCATGTGTTCTGAACAGGGCTGCTGCCCATGGTGAGAACAGATTTGGACACAAATTTCATAAACCAGTCCCAGACACTTGAACCAACTCATCAAAAACAGGAATATTTCAAATTAAGTTGGATATGAACTAAGCTATGGAAAACAAGCCCACAGCCTTCACCGACCTCCATCAGCTAAAAACAGCATAAAACTGAGTTTCCACAGTTCATAACATCCTCCCGTTTAAGCATCTCTTAAACCTTCACTAATGAAGGTGACCCCTGCAAGCCTCCCACAGTGAGTTCTCTGGGCAGGTGAGCGCCCTGCTGCTGGCCATTGGCCTCACCCCGGGACCACCTGCTCCAGCACTGACAGTCTGGGTGGGTTCCCGGGCCACGAGCAGAGCAGAGGGACTGTCTCTGAGCGCTGCCCTCTGGAGAAGGCTGGCTCCAGGCAAGCCCTCCTACCTGCGCCGAACCTCACCCGGCGCCTGGCGGCACCTGCAGGGCCACGGCCAGCGTGGGAGCAGATCTGGCCTTGCTCTGCACACCCAGCCAGCAGGTGTTCTGATGACCTCGCCCTGGGGAGGCGCCCGCACCCGCAAGCCTTCTTCTGGTTGCTTCCTGAAGCTCCGGGCCATACATTCCAGCATCTTCTGAAACACCTTCTGAACCATATCGAACAGCCACGCGACTTCTTCCTCTGAGTCTGTTTTCTGCATCAAGGAATTTCCAGTGACCTCTTTCAGAATGCCAAGGAGCAACGAAACATAAAAGAACCCCTTCACTGCAAAGAAAATTGGAAAAAACTGTTACCTAATCTCACAGTTCAGTTGAAACCATTTCACTTTTCTCACTTAACACATGCATGTCATGTGACTTAACGGGGCCAGGGTGAGCCAGCACCAGGCTGATCAGATCAGCATGAACCACCCCCGCAAGCTGCCCTTTGTGAATATCAAGCAGCAGCGCACTCAGCTGAGGCGCTCAGGACCTCTGCCCGGGGACAGTGTCCTTCCCCGGACACCTTATCTTCTCACGTGTCAGGTCTGAGATGGGTGGCCCAAGAGCTTTCTAAACATACTTGGTATCTCCAAGGCCAGCTCTGCTACCCCTCCAACACTGTGTGGTTTATGGTGTCTTTCTCTCCTTTCTTGTGTGGCGCTGATATGGTGCAATGTTCCAGTGTGTGAACTCAGTCCTACAGTTCCTCCTGGACACCTTCAGCTCTCCTTTTTGTCTCGCTCCAGGCCAGCCTGTGGGCTGAGCCACGAACAGAGCCAGCAGCACTGTCCCTGCAAGCCCTGGGAGCGTCCCGGGTGTCCGAGTCCCACACTGGACCACACGCTGCTCACACCTTCAGGCCTGTGTGCATGGGTGCCTCCCTCTGACTGGGCAGGATCCATGATGCTTATATACATTTAAAAATGTATGCTATACAAACTACACTCACACTTTTTTTAAAAACTTGTCATATGGAAAAGCACAGAAATAACGTTCCTCATAAAAGATTATTATCTACAAACTTGTGGTTGCCAAGGGGGCAGGGGGTGGGAAGGGACAGACTGGGATTTCAAAATGTAGAATAGATAAACAAGATTATACTGTATAGCACAGGGAAATATACACAAGATCTTATGGTAGCTCATAGCAGAAAAACATGTGACAATGAATATATATATGTTCATGTATGACTGAAAAATTGTGCTCTTCACTGGAATTTGACATAACATTGTAAAATGACTATAACTCAATAAAAAATGTTAAAAAAAAAAAAAAAAGATTATTATCCAGGTGACAAAGCAGTGTGGCCTCTTCTATCTTATACAGGGACCAAGCCTCACATGGCCCTCATTTATGAAAGAGACTAGAATGACACAGAAAGCTCTGCTTGAAACAGAGACAAGAGACTGACCCCAAATTCACATTTATCTGCTAAAGTAAGTACAATAAATGGTCATGTTCCAGTCGCGTTTAGCCCTCAACAGGTGAATGGCACTGCCAGGATGAAAGAATTGGGAGAATCTTTGCAAACGTAACAGAAACTTTCAAGAAATTAATCTCGAAGAAGGCAAAGGGGTACATATTCTCCACATACATAAGTCCCTACAGTGAACAGCCAGTAAGGGGCCAGCCCCGCGGAGCCAACGTGCAGAAGACCACGGGGCTGAAGACAAAGGGCCTGTCCTCTCTGTCCACCCTCAAGGTCACCGTGCAGCCGAAGAGCCTTGCCCTTAACTAGTGTCTTTACTTATGGACAGAAATCTGAAAGGCTGGAAGTCATGCACTATATTCAGGCAACGTGTGTTCACACGGTCAGTGGCTGAGAAGAATTCACAGCTGTGGGAACTGGAAACCCTCACGCTGGAAGCGCCTGCTTCTCTAGAGTGGTCAGGGCGCCCGGTGGCTCAGCCGGGGTGGTGGCCCCAGCAGGGAGGGCCTCAGGGACCAGCGTCTGTGCACAAGCAGCAGTCAGAGGACACCATGGACCTGGTCGCTTCTGGCCCCAATGGACAAATGCTCTGTCCAGGCAGGTCCCCAGCTCTGCACGGGGGGCCGTGGCCTCCACACTCTCCCTTCACCTTCCTAAGATGAGGTCCATCATGCCCTGTAATATTTGTATTAGGAACTTCACCTTCCTCTTTAATTGTGTTGATTCTTTTTGCAAGGGTTAGTACTTCTCGGTGTACTGTCACACGGCACCACCTCATCGTCTGCCCCAAGGCACCTTTTCCCACAAATGATTTTGCAGAATGCGTGGTGCTTTTCGAAACACACGTGTTACATTACAGCAAAAGTATCTGCGTTTCTGTGAACTTGGACTCTTACATGTGGTTACGTGTGGGACTCAGCTGCATTCTGGAGTGACCACTTCCCTTCTGGGTGTAAGCCAGTTTGCGTTACATACCTGTCACTTGAAAGTGAGTCCTGGCCAGCAAAGTGAGGGAAGGAGAGATGGACCGGTTCTGATTACTACCTGCTCTCAGCTAGTCCTTTAATGAAGGAAGTATACCTGTTTGCATGATCCCAAGGCTCCGTTGTAAAAGCTGCAGCTGAAACTTGCAGTCCCCGAGGCCGACCATAACAGCATCCTTGCACACAGTCAGGTAGGTCTGTGGGGGAGACAGGCACGCTGATGTGACTTCACAACAAAGGCCACGGCGAGGAGGAAAAGGGACGCATCCAGCCTGGTGAATGTCTACCACCTGAGGTGCTGCTGGTTACCTCGTAGGGCAGATGTTTACAAAGATGTTTCATAAAGGAATTCTCATAAAGATACATTAGTTCTCATTTTAGTTTGCATAAGAAACCCAGAATAACACTTTACGTAATTTCACAAACATTACTGAATGCCTATTATATGCAATTGTAAAATTACATTAAAATTATGCAGTTCATGCTTCGCATGAAAATAAACTCTAGATATCCAGATGCCACTGTGAGTGTCTCAGAAGAGCAGCCGTATTGTCTGAAGTTACAACTTCAGATCAGAAACTGAAACCCAGAAGCACATCACAGCTCGACAAAGCGGGAGGACTGCGCGCCTTCAGGCGCCTGACCTGGATGATCTGCTGGTAAACGACCCTGCGAGGCTTCAGGTACTCTTCTTCTTGATCTTGGATAGAAGATAAAACTTTGCTTTCTAACCAAACCCCAGTGTCTTCCAGAGTAGACAGGCAAACTTTTCCGTCTGAGCAGAACTGTCCAACAACAACAGAAGAGAGTTAGAGGCGGAGCCCCTTCGCCGACACGCCCCCGCGCTGCCACAGCCGTGGACGCACCTTGTGCTGGAGGTGGACACTCAGCCGACAGTGGAGGCTGAAGGCGCGCAGGGCAGTTCCTTCACTCAGGTTGTGAGGGCTCCCACCTGGTGACCGCAAAATCGATTCCAGATCCACCTGTAAAACAGGAAATCTGCAGGGCAGGTTCCAACTGAGAAGCCAGTGCCAGGACACAGCTGTGCCCGGGGAGGGGAACCGTGCGTCCCCACCTCTCCCCCCACAGACCCTCCCCTCGAAGGGGCGAGAGAGAGCAGCTCTGAACAGGTGCTGCTTCAGGAGCCGTCAGGGTAAATTCTAGCAAATCTGAGTGAGACAGCAGTCAGGACAGACCAGCAGAAGAGAGGAGGGCAGCCCAGGAACAGCTCTCTCCTGGCACGGGGGTGAGGCGCCCCAGCTCGCCTGCGGCCCCTCAGCGCCCACCCTAATAGGAGCGGTGCCCGGTTGGCACAGAGCAGGATGGGGAACAGCGGCCTTCAGCAGGTGTGATCCCACTGGCACCCTGGCCAGGAAAGCCAGCTGGGGGCACCACCCCCCAATCCCCAGAACCCACAGGCCGCCCACCTCTCTGCATCAGTGCAGCCCAGGCCCCGCCACAGGCAAAATCCCAGCCCTGCCCACCTGCCCACTCCTGGAAGGTGAGACAGCGCCCAGCAGGGCCCAGGCTAGCCCACGGCTGCATCCACCCCTACTTGGACGGCTGAGCCTCCAGCAGACCCCTCCTCCCACCATGCCTGGGGCTGGTGCAGGGAGCCTCTGCCTCCAGCAGAGCTGAGACCAGGCAGCCTAACAGGCTTTGCCCAAGGGCTGGCCCTGCAGGAGGTGGTGAATTCACGGACACGCAACCCAAAGACTCCCAGAAAAGCCTGCCCAGGACTCGGAGGGGAAGCTAGTGCGCCAAGTCCACGAGCAGGAGCAGAGCAGGAGGGGTGGGGGCGGGGCAGGCAGTCCCCTGTGGACGCATGCGTCCTGACCGCAGGCTACCCGCCGAGCCTGACTCCCCTGCACCCAGGGCTGGATGCGACTTGGCAGAAAGACCAGGCCTGGAAATTTTCAACCAGCCCCCATGCTGCCCCCAGGTGAAAATTTTACTCTATAAACACGGGAAATTCAGATCTTACTTCATCACTCAACTTCCAGGGCGTCTGGGTCTGTTCTACAAAGATACCTTTGACGTCTCAAGAGCCCTGAGGAGACGGTTCAGCTTCCTGCGGGTGACGGAGAGCAGGCAGCCCCGGTTCTTGGGGTGGGTCAGCAGGTACTCCAGGTAGACGAGCGCCAGCTCGGGCTTGACGGGCCGTGGGTCCTGGAGCCGCACCCTCCGCCTGGACGTCGAGTTACTCTAAGAGTCCAGAGAATAATTACAATGCACACCCCAGGCGGCGCAGGCCCTCACACACTGCGCCCCACAAACGCTGCAAGCATGGCCCAGGGTACCTTGCTCGCAGGCTGTTCTTCTGGCAGCCAGTCCACAATTAACTCCAGCACGTGCCCCACCTGCCCCCAGGAGCAGAGGCAGTCCAACAAAACGCAGTGGCTCCTGTCGGCCGCTCCCTCCTCCTGGTTTCTTAATGTGGAAATCACACCACAGCTGCAAATGCCAAAGACGTGCGATCACATCTGATATTTCAATAGCAAGTTCTCGCTTTTCTATAAGCTAGGGAAAATGAAGATGCTAAAAACTGAAGGCACGTAAGCCTGTCTCAGGTCCCCCAGACACGCTGCACCACGGGAACAAATGCACCATTTCCCATGATCGCCACGTGGGATGAGCTTGCACAAAATGCTGAATCTGCAGCACTGCCGGCAGCCAAGCCCACGCAGCCCCGACATGAGCTAGAGGACACGCCAGGCTCATGAAAACCCCAGCCTTTTGTTTCTGTGTTGCCTCCGTCAGACTCTAAAGATCCCTAATTTGGGGGGAATTATTTTTTTTTTAGCATCAAAACATTTATTTTTTCATAAATATGAATAAAAACAAGCCATTGTTACTGAGGGAATAACCAACACTCTAGAGTAACACTATCTAATAAAAAACACGATGCAGCCACAAAAGCAGGCCACCTATGTCATTTTAAAGGTTCTGGGGGACATTAACTTCAACAATGCATCTCACTAGCCCCGTCTGCCCTCAACACTGGTATGACATCGTCAGTGCAGAGAAGCACTACAAGACACTTCACATGCCCCTCTCCACGCCAGGCCCAAGTCCACGTGCATCCTGCCCACACAGCTCATCCAACCCAGAGCCACGCTCGTGTGCCCAGAACCACGCGTGCTGCTGCTCTGGGCTGGATGGCCGCAGACTCTGAAGCTGAGCGGTGGTTTCAGTTCCCCATCTCTTCCCGTGTCCCTCAGCAACCCTGGAGCCCTGGAAACCGCGTCTGCTGTCCTCCCCGCCACAGGGGTGGAGGTGGGAGGGCGGCAGCACCGAGCACTTGAGGGTCGTGGGCCGTCTGCTGAGGGTGATACCAGCACGTGCAGGACGTGGGGAGGGCACCTGAAGGTGGGCACGGCCGAGGCTGGCATCAGGGACGCCAGCATGGACAAGGCGGTCTTGCAGCGGTCATCCTGAAGGCATGAAGAGACGAAACAGAAGGGAACATGACCATCAGGCACTCAGGCACTCCCAGGGCCCTAGTGACTTCCCAAGAGCCCATTTTTCAAAGTTGCTCTGTAGGAACTGAGCCACCTTCTCAATATGCAAGGGGAAAACTTAAACCCCAGGTAAGTGTCAGGTTTGCTGCGTATGCCCAGGGCTTTATAGGACATTTACTGCCTTGTGTGATACACTAATTTGTGCAAATATTTACTGAGCACCTGCTGTGTATGAGCAGATCCTGGGGCTACTGGCAGTAACTAGAACAGACATTCTCTTGCATCAAGGCACTGACTCCTATTTTAAAAACAGTAATGATGAAAGGGGGAAAAAAAACTCTATGCACGTGGTGTCCTGAATATAAAACTCAAGAGAATGAAACTAAGTCAGAGAAAAACTCCTGAATAAGATAATCAGAATCCCTCTAGGAAAACAGCGCATCTTAGGGAGAACCTGCCAACCCCAGTCCAGGGTCCCGCACATTGGAAAGGGCTGTCTCTGAGCCTCGGCTTCTGTGTCTACAAAGTGGGGCGGGGCTGCCGGAGGAGCCGCGGGAGGAAAGACACTCAGATGGAGGCAGCGGTGAGCGCGCCGGCGCACTCAAACCAGACTCCAAAACAGCATCACAGGCCATCAGAGACAGAGCAACTGGGTGCTCACCCGGGACACGTCTCTGGGTGCTGGGACCCCCGTGAGGGGCGAGAGGCCGGCCGCCCCACAAGGTGCGAGCTGGCTCAGGCCCCGCAGGCGGACTCTGCACAAGCGTGACTGTAGCACGCCCGCAGCAGCACGGCCAGGCTCACCTTGAACACTTTCAGGTACTCGGGCAGCATGGCGGCAAACTTGCTGACAGTGTACACTTCAGCCTCCGTGTTACTCTTCCAGCTCCGGTGAATGCTTCTCCAGAGGATCACCACGACCTCCAACAGGCCCGCCATGCACCCCGCGTCGCTCACGGACAGCGTCTGGTCCAGGGCCTGAGGCAACAACGACCGCGTTGCGGAAGAGTCAACTCAGGACGACTGTTAGGAGAGCACCTTGTTTAAAAGCACATCTCAACTCCAGACCCAGAGCAGAAACGCACAGGACGCAGGGCTACTTTCACGCCGTGAACGACTTTACTTGAGCATCTCCATCACTAAAGGTCAATCTGTTTTGAAAAGCCCACCCAGGAAATAAATTCTAAATTTGCCCTCTGTCCTTTCAATAAGCAGTTTATATGAATTAAAAATCCTCTACAGATTAAAACGTATAAATGACTCTTTAAGGATGTAACACAGCTGAAAAGCAGGCTTTTTTACTATACTTTCTGCTGTGTCAGAAGATGTCAGCCTCACAAGTCCTCAATGTGAGAAGACTGAGGGAGGAGGGCTGTGTCCTTGAATGTGGTCACTGCCGCGACTCAGACACACACAGCTCGGCGGACCACACTGGGGTGGGCCTCGGCCAGCGGCCGCCAGCCCCCGGGGCCGGCAGTCAGAGCCCCTGGCTCTGGAGCCTGCCTGACGGCGCCAGCTCCCACTCAGCCACGGACCTCTTCGGTTTGCTCTGTAATGACAAACCTACTTACACCTTCCAAGCTGACGCTGGCAGTGAGCAGCAGCCACCGTTACGTTCTGAACGTGTGCTTTAGACCACACGTGCGCTCTAGCCCAGTCAGAGCAGGAAGGAGATGCTGAGTGGACGGGAGCACGTGTGTGCACACGCACACACACACACGCACACACTCGCAGACCCCATCCCAGGTGGCCAGACCAGCGCGGGAGCTTCTCTGTGCGGCCAGCACGCAGCACCAGGTTTCAGCAAGAGGGCAAACTGTCTTTTGTTATTTTCTTTGAAAGGCCATTTCCTAATCTACGTGGCTGGACACCAAAGACTACCCCAGATTTCTACTTTAGAGGTACACAAGCCTGAGAGTTAGCTCATAAGCTTAAGATACTGCTTATAAGTAATACGTATCTAAATCTTAAATATTCTTTTTTTGATGTATTAGTCACTTTGGATTCTGAAGAAATAGCAGTTAAACAGTCCCTTTGATAAGTTATGTTTGAAAGATCATTCTAAATAAAGCTAATTCCCAGAAATTCAACCCCAAGATGTTTCCAGTAGAATCTGAGGGCACTGGCGCCCATCTAACTGTAAAATACGGTAACACCCAGACCCAATCCAAGGGTGCTATCCCCAAGTCAAATGAAAATAGAGAAGCTTAAAGTGAAAAATTGGAAAAATGGTGTCACCAATAGTAACTTCTCCTCTGTATTTAACCCTACTCAGAGAAGGACACATGGGAATTCTTCCCCAAAAATTAT
Source organism: Camelus ferus (assembly GCF_009834535.1). NCBI lineage: Eukaryota > Metazoa > Chordata > Mammalia > Artiodactyla > Camelidae > Camelus > Camelus ferus. Next base: position 649,746 of record NC_045702.1, on the reverse strand, counting down.
TTATGATCCTTCAAAATAATTAGTTGAAGTACCAGTACTAAAGGAACAAATGGAAAGTAAGAATTTGGCTAAAGCAACAGCCTGTGCAAGTGACACCACTCTGACTTGCTGTCCTGTCTCACAAGCTCCGGGGGAGAAGCTCCCGTCCCGCCCCGTCCCCGTCCGTCCACTCCGGTCCCCGTGCCCACGCGTCCCTCCCCGCAACACGTCCCCGCCCCCTCCGGTCCCCGTGCCCAGCCCGTCCCTACCCCCGCCGCCCCGCCCCACTCACGCTGGCGTTCTCCTTCTCCCTCTCCTCCTCGTCCTCCCCGCTCTCTCGCAGTGCCCTCCGGATGCAGGCGTTCAAGCAGTGGCGAATCACATGAATCAGCTTGGCTACAATGTGTAGGACAAACAGTAACTGATCTATGTGTTTCTTCAATAAGAGCTTCTCTCTCACAGTGAAATTATAACCCCCAACAGCTGGAGGGAACTGGGCAGGAAGTGCCCTGGCACGTAGTCCCGCGGGCGGGCGGTACCTATGTTGGTGCAGGCCGTGTGCTCGTGCGCGTGCTGGTAGAACCTCCGGGCGGCCGCGTGGTTCATCTGGAGCAGCGCCACGCAGCGCTCACACCACACCTCCTCGGGCTGGTTCACGGGCAGGAAGGAACTGAAGATGAGGCTCACCAGGCGCCGGCAGACGGGCAGGGAGTCCGACTCCAGCCGGACCAGGATGTGCTCCATGGGGCAGATTTTCCAGAACTGTGTGCGAAGCACGAGAAGGAGACGATCAATCCCTCCTGCAACCTTGAAAACATTTTAAGCAACACTCCCAGAGCCTAATAAAAAAGAAACTAATTTCTGTACTCAAGGAAGTTCATTTCAAATGACTATACCAGAATCTGCGCCTCTTGTGAAGAGAAATCAGAATAAACCCGTATTTTAAAAGCACTCAGCACGAGGCTGCTGGGGCTTAATTGTAATCCCTTAGAACCACGCTCGACGTACAGCGGACTCTCAAAGGACAGCCATCAGTCTCATAATTTTAAATTTCCTAGAACACCGCAATTTTTGGTCCATTACTATGAAAAGTGAATTTAAACACTTACAGCAGATTTGGCACAGGAAGGAAGCTCAGGCGAGCGCCTCGTTTCCACTTGGACACAGAGGCCTCAGCCCTGAGCACCGGGCGCACGCCTGGTCACCCTCCCACCCTCTCCGCCTCAGGCCTCCTCTGGCCACCTGACAGCTGCTGCCCGCCGTTGTCCTGCCGCCCCTCAGCTCAGAAGCGTCAGAGCTGGCCACGCCCACAGGAAAGGGCCAAACTTCTCAACAAGAAATTCAAGACAAAGGGAAAATGACCCAGAATAACAGTAAGAAAACATGTTTTAATGGTGAAGCATTCAAACCATGTCTCCGTCACTTGTACAAATACACTCAACACGGCCCTCATCTGTCCGAGGGGACGGCACCACTGGCGTGGGTCCCTCCAGGCCCTGGCCCTAGCGACCAACCCTTGGCCAGGGCCTTCTGGCTCTTTCTCATCAGCACTGAGGCATCTTCATGTCGCTTCAAGCCTCACACAACATGTCATCCCCCACCTCCCCCAGCCCCATCCTCACTCCCACCTGCGCACAGCTCACCCGCATTCAGCCTTCCATGCCCAGGTCACAAGGACCTTGTGCTGCAAATCCTGACAGACACACTCTGCCTCCGCCGGGAGGGGACGTCTGAGCATCTGACACTACCACCGTTCCCCCAGACATTCCTGGGACACCTCCACCCACACACTTCCTGGTATTTCTCAGTAACTAACCCCAAACCTCACAGCAAACACTTCTATCACGCACACTCTCCCACTGGGGATGCAAACAGAGCCCCAGCTTCCAACAGCAAGAGCCCCCCGAGGCAGGTGTTTCCAGGGAGAAGCCAACTCCTCCAGCACCGCCGGCTGAGGCCTGGAGGTGAGATGAGACCCCGCGCCAGAGTCTGGTGGAGAAACACGAGCACCAGCCCGCTCTGCCCTCTGCCCGGCCCCCTCCTGCCCATGCCAGCCATCCAGGTGGGCTGCGAGTGTGAGCACGCCGAGTGGAACCCAGGCAGCACCCAGCGCAGCTGTGGGTGACAAACATTTCCTGAAAGGCTCATGTCTCCGTTCAGCCATGCCTGGGATCTGAGACCATGGCTCTGCTCGGCTGCACCGCTTCAGCACCGGGGCGGATGGGAGCAGACACGGAGGGAGGGGTGCGGAGACCCCTCCAGCTCCCGAGCCGGCCACAGCCCCTCAGCATGTCACCACTCCTCCCCAAGCGAGTAGGTCAGAGCAGGCCTGCAGCCACGCCCTCAGCTGCACATCCACTGGGGCCGCCCAGCAACACAGATCCCGAGAGGGAAACGGAGGCGGCGCTCACGGGGGGCTTCCAGGCCTCAAGACCTCACGGAGCTCAAACCTGCCCGAGACAAACACACCCAGGAAACACCCAGGTCAGCACAGCGGCCCGGCCACAGGGCAGCACTGAAAAGAGGTCTTCCACGTGGAAAAGGCTGGCTCCGGAGCCCTCACGGAGGCCCAACCGTCCTGAAAGGGAACAGTGGTCGGCACCTTCACCAAGCGCCAAGGCCCAGGGGCGGTTCTCGCAACGGACTCTTCCCGCAAGGCTGCCTTTCGAGAAACCCCCTCAACATTAGCCTGTTCTTCTTTGATAACACTTTTTCTAAAATAAAATGCAGAACGGCTCTGATTAGTTCAGGGTTCTGATTTCTTTTGTTTCAATTACCTGAGGTTTTATTTTATCCAAACATATTACCCACAGATTGATATCAACAGCAGACAAGAATATAAACACATTGCTAACTGGTGTTTCATTTCCAATGTTAAGAATAATTGCATATCAAGAAATCCAAAGAAGAAAAAAATAAAAGAAACCCAAAGATTTTTTTCTTTTTAATTATGAAGTTTCAACATTAGTAGCTGTTGATTTGGCCTAAATCTTAGCTATAAAATACGAAAAATGTAGAATTTCAAAACGAACAGCAAGCAACTTGAAATTGCTAGCACTGGCAATGAAAACTATAAATAGAAGCCTAATTAGCCAAGCTGCTAACTGCTCCTCGGCCACAGGACGCACTCTTATTTAATCAGCGGTAAACATCCACACCGGGCCTTCGTGGTCCCTCTGCGCACAGCCCTGCCCGGGCTCAGGGAGGAAGCAGAGGACAGCTCTCGCCCTCATCCCGCCCTCGCAGCAGCAGGCGGAGACTGGAACGCAAGCACTGCCAGTGCCGGCCAGTGCCGGCCGGCAGCCTGTCATTCCAGCCTGGTGGGGCCAGCAGCCCCCTCCCGACAGCTGCCCTCCGCAGGCCTGCCAACCTCTGACCTGCGTTTTCCAGGGAACTCAGCTCGTGCGCCCAGCACCCTTCCCAGAGGTCTCTGAGCTAAATCACTCTCTGCCTTGCTTCTGCAAGCAAAGGACCAGATGAAAGAAGCCCCCGGTGAAAACATGATGCCTTCCTTCCCTGCTCCTGCCGTCCCTGAACCCCAGACTCCCCAGTCACAGGCCTTTCTCCAGGTCCCACCTGGCCCCCCTTCTCCTAGACAGACCCGTAAACTGAAAACAACTGCTCTCTCCACTTTCTCACGAGCTGTCACCCAGTCATCCTCTGCAAACAGAGGTCCACTTCACACAAGACACGAGGCCAAATTTCACCTTCAGATTCAGAACTACACCTTCAAAAGGCTGTTACAACAAATGCAGTCAAACTGCAGCAGCATTTTTGTTGAAACTGACATGCAGATTCTGCACTTTACATGGAAACACAAAGGACCGAAACCACCGACACCTCTGCGACAGCACAGAGGGCAGCGCCTGGGCGGTGCGGCCCGAGAGCACAGCGGGATGCGCCGCAGGGCTTCTGCAGAGAGCGGGGCCCGGGCAGAGTAATGAAGTTAAGAACCCTAATAAGTGACATTTTTAGCCAAAAGCCAAACAGAACCAGAGTTAAGGGTGTCCCTTCGGCAATTTGCACTCCCCCAAAACGCACATCCCAGCAAGCGACCCCCCTTCCTTCTGTGGAATGGGGAGGCACGCATCTATATTCAGTATTTTTTTCAAGTAGTGTTTTCAGTGCTTATTGTGTGCCAAGCATTTAAATATTTCAACGAGAACTTTTATGCACATGATAAAAATAAAATTTAGGGCTGGGGCCGCTTTCACAAGGAAAACACCGACAAAGCAAGTGACACTTGACGGGACAAACAAGTGTAGAACGGGCCAGACATCGGTCAGCACACAGGGTGGCACCAAAACCCTCGAGGTCAGAACTGCTCTGCCTTTTTGTCGATGACCACGACACCTCCTTACTTCACGCCTTACCAGAAAGCTCCCGTTCACGGTACCTTGGCAGCCCGCACAGCCTTCACCTTCAGCAACAGGTCAGCGAAAGCCACCCTCACTTTCTCCGAATTGTCATGGAGACTGTATTTCACTGCTGGCAAAAGCTGTTCTAATAATGGGTGGCTTAATTTGTTGTCCAGAACGATCGGCAGACACTACAAGAAAGGAGAAAGATAAACAGTTCAAAATTAGAACATTAGCAAGAAAAAGTTAAGAAAATTCAGTTCAGAAAACATTCAGTTCCATCTTCACTAAAACTAGTGAAATAAACACACCTCAAGAAAACAGCGCTCCCCTGAAAGTTTCATGGAAGAAGCACACTTTGAATGAATTAATGTAGTTTCAATGCCTGATCATCAGTTCACCCACTGTTTCATTCAAACAAGGCTGAAGCAGTTATAAAATCATTCTTCAGTGCTTCCTCTGAGTGAAATTTTAAAGGATTTTAGAGTTGAAAGGAGCAGGAGGACCCCAGTGGAGTGGCCGCAAAGCTGAGCCCCAGGGTTCTTGTATGGTTTCCTAACAGCCCACAGATCCCTGGGTTTCCTGCTTCGAGGGGCGCAGAACCCCAACGCCTGTCAGACCCGCACTCCGCACGGCGGTGCCCGCACCAGAGGCCCAAGCTCAGACCGGCCCCCACGTCTGAAGAGCTGACCTGCTCCACCACTGTCTCTCTCCAGTTATTAGGAAAAAGGATATATTTTTAAGAGACCTATTTTAAAGATCATGTTGAAATATTTACAGATGTGCTGATATAATATCCTGGATTTGGGGGGCAGGTAATAGCTCAGTGGTAGAGTGTGTACCTAGCATGCACAAGGTCCTGGGTTCAATCCCCAGGACCTCCATAAAAATACATAAATAAATAAATAAACCTAATATCCTGGATTTGCTTCAAAGTAATTACACGTGGGGGACGGCGGGAGGGGCAGCAGGGGAAACAAGCCTGTACGTGTCCTGGTAAGTGTGGAAACAGGGCAGCGGAGAAAGAACGCTTCTGTAAGGTTCTTATTAAAGTGCATCCACTAAACCAAAAAGTCCATTTCAATGTACAATAACGTTAAAAAGTTTTAAATACAAGCAGCTCCTATTCTAAATGCTGTTTCCCCACTCCCCACACTCACTACAAACGAGTATCATTTCAAGGAGACATCTTTTTGAAAAGCTCCCTGTGGCCAGACGACAAGAACGTCAGCAGAGCCGTGCTGATGGGGCAGGAGCGTGTGGTCTGGACTGTACTCCCACAAACAGCACTGCTTGTGGAACTGCCATCTCACCTTAAAGACAGAGCAGCGCACGTCAGCGGAGCTCGTGTCGAAGGCCAGCTCCGCCGTGACCTTCTTGAGGAGGTCGACCAGGATGGCGGCGGGCATCGCCTCCCAGTACTTGGAGGTGATTTTACAGACACCCAGGATCCCTGTGGAGCGGACCATCGGGGAAGGGTCCTCTAAAAGGCTCTAAAGTGAGAGAGGGAAACAGGCTTAGTAATCCCACGTGTCTGCTCCTTGCCGGTCTCTGCGCCAGCACAACAGCCCTCACCACCTGCGCGATGTTGCCAGCTGAAGAGTTTCCCACAGGCTCAGGGCCTCTGAGTACATCACCTCCAGAGCTGAGTGTTCCAAGCGGACAGTCCAGGCACATGGTGCCTCATCTGCCCAGCCCGTCTGCCGGCCTCCACTGAGCAGGCCCTGATCACACATGGGACACGCAGGGCCTCCCACCCTGCCAGTCCTGGGAGACACAGCCTGGGTAACACCCTCCAACTTCGAAAGTGCTGCAATGCACCAAACAAAATAATTCTTCGTGTGATGGATTAACCCAGGCAGCGGCTGCCAGTGGTGCTGGCACAGAGGTAAGACGGTACACAGCCCCGGGGTGTAGCTCACAACCACCACCAAGAACCTAGCGTGACCAACAAGCCACACAGAAACACGACTCTGTTCAGCTCTGAATTTAGCCACCAGCTTACAGGAAACACAAAGGGCAGAGGAACATACTAACATCAAACAGGGACAGGTTCTGTAAAACCCAGACTGTCACTGAAATGCCACTAAAAAAACGACCTGAAGGAATCACCAGTCATCTTGTGACAATGGTCGGATCATGCTTATCTTTTAGGGACACCTCCACTACCTACAGAAGTGTCACATGGCGCAGACTCGCTTCTAAACAGGGACGGAGACACACGGGCGGGGCAAGCAGCGCCAGGCACATGGGCCTCAACGCATGAAACTCTCCAGGTCAAAGTTTAAGAACAAAAAACAGTTCTGACTCCACAGTGAGCCCAGAGAAGGCCGAGGTAGGATGAGTGAGCGCTTCTGCTCTCCCCGACATCCGCCCACAATGACAGGGTGGCCGCAGGGAGGGCGGAGCGTCAAGACGGGCATCGCGAGGCTGCAGAGTCGGGCCAGCCGGGACCTGGGGCCAGGCCTCCGTGGACATGGGCGTTCAGGGATGAATGATCTGCCTGAAAGAGTTCTCAAAACAGACCAGGAGCACAGAAGGATCGGCAATCACCCCAAACCTCCAGCAGGAAAGCAGGAAGAGGAGGGCACCAGGCAGCCGGAAAGGAACCCCCTTCCCCCAACAGGGGTCCCAGGCCGCCGGCTCCCTGCGCGGGACCCGAGGGCGCCCTGTGCGCTGATGCAAAAGCAGGCCCAGGTGCCCAGGCTGGCAGCAGCCTCCTGCAGATGGGCCCTGCACTCACACAAGTGCTGCCTCTCGACCCCGACCCTTCGTTCAGAGACAAGGATGGAAAAGTGAAGATGACGGGTCACTTGAGAAAAGCAAATAGCAAGGAAACGACATTAAAAATTAAAATGAAAAACTGAAGAGAACCTTAGAAACTCACAGGTTTTGTAAGTTTTGTTTTCTATGAATTACTTCCAATATTACCCTTCCGAAACAATTCTGGGTAATCACCTTACAACGTACAGTCTCCCAAGTTTGGGGTCTGCATCTGTGTTTCCAGGCAGCCACGCAGCCGCCAACGTGATGGGGCTTACCCTGCAGGCCGTTTCTGCAAGGGGACACCCTGACCGCGCGGCCGCGCGCGCGCGCACGCACACGCACACACAGACACACACACCACACACACAGGGGGTGCCGGCCTTCCCTTCAGCACTGCCCCACTCCTTCAGCTCAGGAAGCTGGCAGCGCAGGGCAACCCCACTTTTGCCTGAGGACCTTCCCTCCTCACAAGACCCGCTCCCACCACCTCGGGCCCTGACGCAGGGTCAGGAACCCAACCTGAGGCCAAATCCGGCCCACGCCCATCTCTGTGGTCTTCATTTCTAAATGGTTGGAAAAGATTGGAAGAATAATAGTTTGTGACACAGAAACATGATGTGAAATTCAAATTTCGCCATCTACTCCTCTCTGTGCAGCGCGGGCAGGTGGGACAGCTGCGACCATGGGGCCCACACACCTAAAATCTCCATTATCTGGCCCTTTGCAAAGACAGCTCCTGCTCGTAACTATTACTGTTATTAACTCAACTACTATATTGCACTGCCTCCTAAAAGGAGTTAGGAACAAACAGACACCGGAAAGAAGAAAAGAAACATACTATTAAGGAAACTTCCTTTCTCTAAGATTCAGACCCACAGACTGGATTTCATGGTAAGGCAGCTAGAAAAAATCAAATGATAGAAACATCCTTAAAGTTTCAGAAACCCTCAATGCTAGAAAATAATACCAAATATTTTGGCAGTCCTGGAATAAAAAAGATATTTTGCATACAAAATTCTCCACTTGGCCAAACTATAAATCAATGTCACAGAAAAGTACAGAACATGTCGGATTCAACAGTCAGAGGCCTCTGCCTCCCTGCAGCAAAGCAAAGCCAGACGCTCGCCCAGCAATTACCGTCACCGGCCAAGACCCCGACATTTATTTCACTCCCAAAAGCGATTCAAGGCTTTCACAGGATACGCTGCTCACACACGAGCCTTTCCCTAGAAATCTGTCTTCACCCTAAACAGGACTCAGAGCTCAAACTCTGTTATTGCTGTTTTTGATTTTTAAAATAGTCTTTTAAAAAAATCTGTTTTGAATTTATTTAAATAAACCTCATGCAGGTTAGTCTGAACACAGATAGCTCTGTTACAGGGCACCCCATGCGACAGCTCTGCAGTTCATGTATTTTAACGCTCCTTTGGGCAGCAAATGACCACTGCCATCTTAGTGCTAGGGACTGAGCTAAGCACTTTATATACAATTTTTCACTGAAACCTTGTCACAATCCTGTATAATATTATTCCCACCTTTAAAGAAGAAACAGGTGTAGAGAGAGGTGAAGTAATGTGACAGAGATCAGACTCATTAAATTGGAGCTGGGGTTCAGAACAAGCACGTGACTCCCCGCTCCCGATCCCTCAGCACACGCCTCCGCACAGCCACTGGCAACACCGCTCGCGAGTGCTCCACTCGGGCCAGGCCCACTGCCTGCCTCCCCAGAGACATCCGTCCCTGACCCCCCAGGGTCCCTGCAGGGGCTTTCAGATGCACACGCGTGTGGGTGAGGCCCACCCGGCAGACACTGAGGACTACTGGCCCTAGGCGGTGCGGCCCCTGCGTGTGCGGGTGGGTGTTTATAGACGTGCGTGAGTGCACCTGCATGCGAAGAGGTGAGCGGACACGCGCTCAGTACACTGTTATTTCCACGTTCTGCAAGTCTGAGATTTTTCACAGTGAGAAACAGAAGGAGCGTCTGAGGAGCGCCGCGGGGAACATCCTCGTTTGCCATCGCTTCCTGCGAGATGTTCCTCTGCGAACCACGACAACGCAGTTTCTCGGTGGGGGTCAGGGAGCTCTGCAACCGCTCGGGGCCGTGCGGGAGTTAAGACCCCCCAGCATCTCTGCCAGCTCACTGGGCGCGACCACCCTCTTCACCACTGCTCCCGCCAGGGGACGGTTCACAACACCCCTCACATCCGCACATCTCGTGTGGAGATCAGGCAGCTGAAAACAATCAACTGCAAAAGGCATTACTTGCCAGTTTGCCTTAAAACATAACCAGCGTTAGCTCACTGACACTGCCCTACAACCTTCTGGTGGCCAGAACTGCCACCCTCAATTCACAGACAAAGTGCCCGAAGCCCCACAGCTATTAAACGAGGGATGGACTCAAGCCGGGGTCTGTCTTCACCACCCTGTTCTGCTGCCTCTCTGCCGGGGACAGGAGTACCTTTAAGATGCTGGAAACCACAGACAGTAGTAGACAGACGCTCCAGAGGAGACTGAGAGGAATAGAAAGGACACTCTGGGCCCACCTGCATAGGAGACAGTGGCAGAGCACAGGTCTCCTGCAAGAGCGTGTCCTCTGAGGGCAGCACGGCCCAGCTCAGGGGCGGCCAGGACGCACGCCAGGCCCTGCAGAGCTGCGGCCTAAGGAGCTCGACCACGTGAGACACGTACATACAGTTCTTCAAACTGTTTCTGAATCTCGCTGTCCATTTCGATGGCACTGAAGCTTGGATCCCTAATGGGAAATGCTTCAACGAACAGCAGCGCAGCGTTGCACCGGACTTCCGAGTTTCTGGCCTGCAGTGATGAAAGCAAGTTCCAGCATCCAGAGAGGCCCCTCAGAGCCTTCCGTGTGCGGCTCCTGAAGGACCACCGCCAGTATCTCAACACAGACGCACTTGCAAATTAAAGACAACCGTACACAAACTAAACGAACTGTGAGACCCTCCGTAAGGGAGGTGCGCCCCGAGCTCGACGTCGACAGACACGAGAGGACGCCTCCTTGCGTCACAGCCCACCTTGTGTTGTCAGGAGCAGTGACCATCCCACTCCCAGCCTGGAGCTCCCTGCGTTAAAACTGCCCGTGAGTCCCCCTAACGCCTCCCTAGAGTGCTGACATTCTGTCCCTGGCCACCAGCAGGCGGTCCTGAGGACGGGGTGGCCCACGCAGCTCTGCAGACCCCCAGCGTCTCTGCCAGCTCACTGGGCAAGACCGCCCTCCTCACAGCTGTGCTGCAGCGCTCAGCCAACCCAGGCTCCCACTCAAGAAATGCTTTTAACAGAAGAATAAATTATTCATCCAAACTTTCCTAACACTCCCGGCCTCGAGTCTTATTTTTACTGCCTTACTGCAACTGAGTCAGAGCGTGTTAACGTCAGCAGCGTGGCCGGCGCTCCAGGCGCGGCAGGCCAAGCGGCGCACCTTCAGTCCTCTCCAAAGGACAGGCCTGTACAGCCTGTGAAGCATCTCCTCCGCCCCCTGCCGCGCTTCCTTCTGGTGGTGGAAGTAGCTCAGCACCTAGAGTTGAGAGGAGAAGAACAGAACGGTGATGTTGGTGTTTCCAAAAAAGCATTTAAGATCCACTCTGCAGAAACCCAGGGAGCGTGGGCTGCACCTGGGCTTCACCGGCCTCAGCAGGTCTCTTCTGACGGGAGTCACAGGGGAGAGGCATCCTGACAGCACTGAACACGGCTCACCAGGCAAAGGAATCCACGGCAGAAAGAGGTCACTGGCTTTGGGTTCCAGTTTCCACTCTTTTACCAACAGCCAGGAAACCTCATGAAAAGTCACTGGCACCTCTGACCAACAGGGTAAAGTGGAAAACGGAACAGCCTGAGTGGCTTCTACAGGGCACTCTGGTTCTCAAGCGCTCTGGCTCCAACCATCCGCTGTTCTGAGAGCCTACACCGGACACCCAAAAGGTACACAGTCAGCGCTCCACACCCAGTTCTGCATCTGCGGGTTTAACCAAGCACAGGCACAAAGTACTCGGGAAGAAAATCCACGAAGCTCCAAGGCAACTCCAGTCTGCTGCTTGCTGGTCACTATCTGCACAGCATTCACGAGGTCTCAGGGATCGTAAGTAATCCAGTGGCAGCCTAAGTACACGAGAGGGCCTGGAGCAGCCGTGGATTTGGTGGCCAGCCCCGCAGGCACCCAGGGATGGCTGTATCCCAGCAGCGCCGCTCGTGGGGCTCCTTCCCAGGGAGAGCCCCACGCAGATGTCAAGCTCGCCCACAGCTCAGGCACAATCAGGAAACGGGCTGCTCTCAGCTTCCCGCCTGTGCTCTTTTCCACTCCCTTCCTAACCAGCCAGACTCTTCCTGCAGCTCTTCACAGAACCCTGCCCCCAACAACCTGCCTGTCTTCCTTAACTCACAACTCCTGAAGCTAAAATTACATTACAGAAAAATGGAAAAATTTTTAAATTAGGCTATAAAACAACAGAACACACTTTAGGTGAACTTGAATCAACTTTACCCTGAAAGTCGGGGGATTACTTTTTCTGACTTAATTTTTTTATTTACAAGATTTTATATGGTGCTAAGTGATATGAATCTATAATTTTGTGTGTGTACAATATTAATTCGATATCAATGGTATTCACAGAAAGCTTGTCAAACCGCTTTGAGATATAAGTAGCAGTGGGTTTTAGCACATTCAGAGTTGTGTAATCATTACTATCTAATTTCAGAAGACTTTCATTAACAATGTGGGGACTTTTTACTTTCAAATGACTTCTAAGGCACCTGCTAAAACCTTTCACCATATCAATAAAATGATTTATAACGTAAATTTGATGTTTATCAAAAAAAGGATCTGAAGAAACTATAACGTGTTATAAGCAGTGAGAACATTACTTGGAGTCCAGGAATACATTTCATTTGAAAAGTGAAACCTGATATTCTTCCTTTCAATTCTTTCTGTGCATTTTTCCATAAATTTAACAAATGATTATATCTATATTTATAATATCCTAATTACTCACACTACCACAACAGAAAACCAGATATGAAAAACGTCTTTAGTCATTTGGGACCAGGAGTAAAGCAACTATGTCACAAACTTGTACAGTTGAATACGACACGATTCCTTATGGCTAAACAGTATCTGAAACACCAAACTGACCTACAGCTCAAGGAAGCACACTGGGATTGTGTGTGTGTGTGTGTGTGTGTGTGTGTGTGTGTATGTGTCTGTGCGTCTGTGTCTGTGTGTGTGCTAGGGGGTGGAGCAATTGAATATATTTATCTCTGGGTTCTTCATCTTTGGAAGATGCAAAGTAAATAGTAACGTAAAAGAAATGCTTCCTGTCCACGCAAACTCCGTATAATTAGTATGCCTGCATCCCACCAATAACAGCGACCTCACTGCACGAAACAGCAGCGAGGCTGCCTCTACTCCCTCAGCTTCCTGACACACAGCTGGCTGCCAAGACAGCAAACAGGCGTCGCTGGGGGATCTGGACACTGACCGATAGAGACAAGATGGCCTGTCTTCCTGCAAGGTTACTGTGACCATCAGACCGCATCGGTGTGACAGGGTCACTCTGACAGCAAAGCCTGGTTTACTCAGACCAAGTGCGACACAGGACACGTCCACACCCAGATTCCGAGAGGACCTTTCAAAGACAAAATCTTAGAAGAGAAACCATCGAAACATTTCATCCATTTGGTATGCAGGATACCACAATGGAAATGTAATGTATGAGAATAAATAATAAAAATAATCTCAAATAAAAAGGAACCCTCCTACACTGCTGGTGGGAATGTAGTTTGGTGCAGCCACTGTGGAAAAAACAGCATGGAGATTCCTCAAAAAACTAAAAATACAGTTACCATATGATCCAGCAATCCCACTCCTGGGCATATATCTAGAGAAAACTCTAGCACCACTATTTACAATAGCCAAGTGGAAGCAACCTAAATGTCCATTGACAGATGATTGGATAAAGAAGCTGTGGTATATTTATACGATGGAATACTACTCAGCCATAAAAAAGAATGAAGTAATGCCATTTGCAGCAACATGGATGAACTGAGAGACTGTCATTCTAAGTGAAGTAAGCCAGAAAAGAAAGAAAATTACTATATATCACTTACATATGGAATCTAAAAAAAGTGATACAAACAAATTTATTTACAAAACAGAGACAGATTTAGACATAGAAAACAAACTTGTGGTTACCAGGGGGAAAGGGTGGGGGGCGGAGGTATAAACTGGGAGTTTGGGATTTGCAGGCACACACCACTATACAGAAAATAGATAAACAGCAAGGTCCTACTGTGCAGCACAGGGGACTACATCCAATACCTCATAATAGCCTACAATGAAGAAGAACATGAAAAGGAGTGTGTACACATGTGGATACGGATGACTGAATCACTGTGCTACACAACAGAAATTACACTGTAAACTGACTACTTCAATTAAAAAAGACTCAAATATCCTCTTTTTTGAAAAACATGGTAGTGGCAGTTAGGGAGTGATGAGTCTGGACATTTTTATGCCAGAGAATTTAATGAAAGATTTTGTGAACAAAATTCTGATGTCTTAACAGTAGCCACACCTTTGCTTTCCTACTGTAAACTCTGGAGGCAGGGTAAAACTCCCAGATTCCAAATATCAAGATCCTAAGAAATGCCTTTAACTGATGCCTGTGAAAGTGTAGCAACATTTCACAAAAACAATTATCTAAAAACAAACAAGATGAGGCGTGACTTCTGAAAATGCTGACAGGTCAGGCTCACCTCGCGCACTCTGGGGTGCACCGGAGAACTCCGAGGCAGGTGGATCCCGTGGTACATGAAGTCCTGGATGCAGTCATTCTCGATGGCCTGGAGTGAAAACCCAGTGTGAGAGCTTGGGGGGCGCCAGCACACGTGGGTGGGGAAGACAGTCTGACCTGTTCACCTTCTGCGTCGTGAGGGAAAGGGCCTGGGTCCTTGCACCAGAGCGCTCCCGCTTTAACCCCACACCTTTAGAACTCCTTCCGCTGTCACATACCAAAGAGCAGCTATCTTATTGGATGAAACATCTAATCCGCGCTAAACAGAGGGCAAGCCTCCCCTGACCCCTGGAGCCAGCTCCAGCCAGTCAGACAGAGCGCGGGGGCCGAGAGAGGCGGGGTCCCCCTCTCTGCGCCATCCTGCTAATCTGGAAAACTACATCTGTGCAAGCATCCCTGCAGAGCTAACATTGAGCTACTGCTAAGGCGCGGCCAGGATTCCAAACTGACTGAAACACAGCCTTCCAGGGCTGCCGCAGAGGGGCGGGGCAGGGATGGGACATGGGCGCCAGGACCCAGGAGGTCTGGTCTGTTCTCCTGCACACTGCCCCACACCCAGGACTCCATGGCTTCAGGGAAGGATGTAGGAAACCGTGCTGTCAATATTTACCTCTTCTCCACTATCTTTGAAACAATCTCACCCACCTGAAGCTGCCAGTAAATCTCAGCATCACTGCACGTAGAAACCTGAGTCTGACTTGTGGTGACAAGGAGAAACCAACACCACCAGGCAAGTGTCCGGGCCACGGGGTTGACACCGAGAGCCAGCCGCCAGAACCGCGGGGCTGACACCAAGAGCCAGCCACCAGAACAAGGGCGCCCTGCAGGGCAGTGGCCTGGGTCTCCCAGCATGTCAGTGGCAGAGTTTTTTAAAATAGAAGAGGGAGGAGCGCTCTGAGAGATTTAAATGATGTAACAAGCAAGTGCCATTGGGAGAACGGTTAGATTCCGATTCCAAAAAAACTATAAGAAGACATTTTTGAAACAAAGCTGAGAAATTTATTTTTTTAAACTTCCGGCCACTTTTATGAGAAATTCAAATATGTTAACTTTGGTAAGTATGATCCTGGCACTGTACAACCACCCTTCCCAGAGACACGCGCTCCAGGACACAGACAGGGGATGCCAAGTCTGGCCCTTGCTCTAAATGCTGGCGGGGCGGCGGGAGGAGAGGGAAGGGAGCAAGCCTGTGAAGCACAAGCTGCTGGTGCTAATCTGGGGCAGACCTAGTCAGTTAAGGTTTCAACTACAAACGCCCAGTTTTAAACCACTACTGAAGAACAGGGGGATGAACTCCTCTCTGGGAACAAGTTTCATGCAGCAATAAAGCAGTGCAAAGAACTGCAGAACAAAGTCCTTGTTTTGCCCTTTCGCCCCAAATCATACATTGTAAACCTATTTCAGCAGTTGTCAATGGGGGATACAAGTGACAGCGCTTTCTCTCTAGGGGCAAAGTCAGTGAAACCCCGGCAAGTCTAACCCAAGCTTCCGCTGGCCAGGAGAGCACAGCGGATGGAAACAGACTCCAAACGGCAGGGGGCTGCCCCTCCTCCGCCTCCCCACCTGCCCGTCCGGGCCTGTTCCCAAAGGAAAGACCCCTTTTGACTCAGAGTACAGACTGTACTCTCAGAAGGAAAGAAAACACATCTAACAACCTAGGATGAGAAAAACACAAGGGAATATCAGACAAGGACACTCTCTTTTAATTTTTTTCCAAAAGGGTCTGTGAATCTTTACCTGTGGTTGTGAATTGCACAGTCAGAATGCAGGTGCACACAGTTACTAAAGGTTAGCCATATTCACACAAACATCTTTAAATTCTCAAACCATGTCGCTAAAGAGGTGGCTTGAGGTTGCCAAGGAGCCCTGTCCAACAGAGACAAGACACAAGCCACAAAAGCAACTTCAAATTCTCTAGTGCCCACGTTAGAAACAGAAAAAAGGGCAAAATTATTTTAATAACATATTTTGTTTGCCCAATATATTCAACACACTAACCTTTCAATGTGTAATCAATACTTTTTTTTTTAATACCCATGAGATATTTCACTTTCCTCTTTTCCACACTGTCTTCCAAGACTGGTGCGTCTCTTATAGTTACAGCCCGTCTCAAACGCCAGGCAGCCACACGTGGCCAGACAGCACAGGGCTGGAGCTGCCCAAGTGACCGGGGCAAAGCTCGGCACCACTCGACTGCGCCTGGTGCCGAGTGATGGGGCCCCTGAGGCTGTGTGCAAGCCAGGCAGCGACATGAGACCAGAGGACACGACTGTCACATGGGTTCTGATGTAACCATCGTGACACGTCTCTGTCATGTGGACTCGCGCCGTGGCCTTCAGTGTGACAGACAAACACCAGCACAGGTTTCAAATAGCCCTACTGTGGCTATCTAGTTAGTAACCAGAACACAATAAAAACATGTTAACATTTCATAAAATGGAAGGAAATACCTCCAGTGTTTTCCCTGAAGCCTTTTTCCAAGCTCTGAAATAAATTTCTGCAATGTGTACCATTAAAGATCTGTTAAAAAAAAAATCAAAAATTTTTATTGCAAGTTCAAAAGATTATACTTTTAAAGTGTATCATTGCAGGCATTCTCCTATTCTAGGGAAGAAGAAACTTAGTTTCAGACTAGTGCTTTGCATAGTAGAGATTCGTTATCTACCTGTAGCAGAAAGTTACAAAAAAAGGTTGGAGAAGGACAATTGAAATATCAAACTGTTTTCTTCTTTCTCAGTCAAGACCTCCCCAGAACGTCACTATTTTCTGTAAAACTATGAGAACGCAAGCCCAGAACCAAATTCTTAAGTAACAGATGTTTAAATATAAATAAATTTTCGACTTGGAGTCACTTTGGACTTTCCAGACTGATTCCCTCAGGCACAGGAAGCCCTGAGATACCAGGACTGACTTCAGACTCATAGTTAGGAAACTGGCTGCTTCAACCCAAATACTCTCCAAGTGAGGGCAGGGGAAAGCACCCCAGTAAACTGACCGGCCCAGGGTCAGACCCCAGCTCAGCACTCAGAGCTGCGCGACGGGGACCTGAGTCTAAGGCCCGCCCACCTGAGGCGTCTGAGGCTTCAGTTCTAGCGTGTCGACTCACGGGGAGGGTGGCGCTCAGTGGTGGGACGTGTGCTCAGCGCGCACGAGGTCCGGGCCCACCCCCAGTGCCCGGTTAACATGGTGATCGCCACGCCACCCCAATCGGGTGACAGCTGTTTCCTCGGGGACACCCAATCCACAGTGGGGCAATCAACAAGTTAAAATATATATATATATATATATGTGTGTATATATATATATATATATATATATATATATATATACACATACACACACACATATAAATAAAAATAAAATGTCAGCTCCTCAGCTCCAGAGCAGATTAAGTACCTGCCCCGAACCCCGCAAACAGCTCCGCCCACTGAAGGGGCCCCAGAGGCTGGGAGCTCGGGCGAGGGCCTGCGTCCTACACCCCCATCCCAGGGCTCTTCCACCAACCACAGCTCAGCCCACAGGAAGGGAAGACGGGGCATCCACACAGAAGTGCTGGCCACATGGGCTTTCCTGTGACTGGGGCTGATAGTCAACCAGGACATAAAGGACTACCACAAAGTTAGCCTTAATTTCAGCATCACTGCTGAAAGACAACAGTTTCCTACAGCAAGAAAAAACACTCAGAGGCACAACAGCACACAGTGAATCATAT
The DNA here is from genome assembly GCF_009834535.1 of Camelus ferus. Lineage (NCBI taxonomy): Eukaryota > Metazoa > Chordata > Mammalia > Artiodactyla > Camelidae > Camelus > Camelus ferus. Next base: position 632,125 of record NC_045702.1, on the reverse strand, counting down.
AATTTAAGAGACAGTTTCTAAAGCTTCTTATACATTAGCATAACTAAGAAGTCATGTCAAATAGAAATTTTCAAAACCAGGCTAAGACAGCACAAAATATTAATTACCTTTAATACTTACTTTTGTAATCCCTGTAACTGGTTTTTAATGGTCCCATGGATCATTTTAATAAAGTTTATATTCCAATTGAAGAGAGAGCTAAGAAATCTTCTTCCCTATTAAAAAAAAAAGGATATAATGTTCAAATTGCAACCAAAAAACAAGTTCCCAGTAACAAAATCACAAACAATTGTCTGCCTGCTTACTAACACTGACGCTTGCTACTCCTCCCGGTAGGGAAGCCCCCGTAACTGTAACTCAGACGCCCTGGGGACAAGCTTCGGTGGGACAGCGGTGGGAGTCCTGGAGGGACCGAGCTGGGCCCCACGGGGCAGGGGGGCCCCTGTAGAGGGTGTAGTAGCTCCTACCACGGAGCTCCCTCCAGTTCGACCACAGGATTTCACAGACATTTACCCGCTGCCCAGCAGGCAAGCCAAGTGGCCCCAAAACACTTCATTCTGGCTCTGTCACGAATGTCTACATGACCTAGGATCAAAGAATGCTTGAAATCTAGCATTGTGGGGTGGGAATGGAACTGAACATCAGTTCAGTTCATCTTTTATAAAAGAGAAAATTGAGGACTTGTAAAGTAAGAAGTCAAGTATTTGCCAAGGTAGAATTTTCAAATGCATGCAGTCTCCATGTATTACATGCAGTTATTAAGTGTCACGCATGCATCATGTGACACTGGTCGACATGCACACTGCGAGACTGCGAGACCACACACAGTAGTGTAGACACCAAGAACACCACAGTTACTCCCTATTGGAGCGCAAGATAAATCAAGCATGCCTTTTCCCTGCCAGCAGCACGGCCACCTCCTCACTGCTTCCTGGCACATGACCACATCTGGAATCCTACAGACGTAACACACTTTGATACCAATGGCACGGTGACCAAGCTGGCAACACACAAGTTCTTAAAAAAATATTGACTGGAAGTAACTTGCCAATAGAGTGTAGAAGATGTATTTTTTTTTTACCCAGAATGACTGGAAACTGATCTGACCAAATTAATGACTGAGCAGGAAACTAATTCAAAAGAGCACATGAACTAAAGAGAGAGCTGTAGCACGTGTGTATCTGTCTCTGTCACACACGTGCACACGTGCGTGTATCTGTCTCTGTCGTACATGTGCACACACACATATCTGTGTCATACACGTGCACACGTGTGTGTATCTGTCTCTGGCATACGTGTGCACACAGCTGTAACACGTGTATATCTGTCTCTGTCACACACGTGCACACATGTGTGTATCTGTCTCTGGCATACACATCCACACACACGTATCTGTCTCTGGTATACACGTGCACACACGTGCATATCTGTCTCTGTCATACACGTGCACACGTGTGTGTATCTGTCTCTGGCGTACACATGTACACACACGTATCTGTCTCTGGTATACATGTGCATACACATGTGTATCTGTCTCTGTCTCTTTATATTCCAACTGAAATTGGACATGTGTATACACATTATATGAGTGGTTCATCAACTGCTGTGCAGAAGCCAACAAACAGAAATAAAGTTTATCTGTCCGAACCCACTCTGAATTTCTTTACTCTCCCAACACTTCACAACCATCCTGGAGAGAAGAGGCTCAGGACACAGGCCACACATACCACATCCTTCCAACAATGATGATGTTGCCCTTCCTGCCCAGTGGACATCACTCCTGAGCCGCTCGGGGCCCTGCAACAAGGCAACTGCGTCCCTGTTTTACAGGAGGAAACACTGAGGTTGAAAAAAGTCTGATCATAGCCACCACCTATTCAGTGGACGAACAGAGATGTGAACACAGCCTTTCAGACCCCGAGAGCCGAGGTCTCGGCCAGCGTCAGTGACCACATCCAGGCCTTCAGCCACGCCAGTGGGAGGCAGAGCCTGGGGAGCCGGCAAACAGGGTCATATCCTATCTCTCCTGCTGACCAGCCATCAGACCTTTCGCCACCTCCATTGCGGGCCTCCTCCTCCACCTTTGGGAAGTCTTTCCCCACCTCCTTCACAAAGGGGTGATGACTGCCTCCTTCTGTCTTAACCCCCATCTGCTAGGCCACAAGAACCCAGAAAGAAAGCTGTTTTCTACAATAAAAGGTGTTCCCATGAGGGAACAGTCAGTCTTCAATAAACGACCCAGGAAACCCCAAGACAGCAGATCAGCGCTGTGCAGAGGAACGGGAAGCTCCCCGTGACTTCTGATTCTCCAGCAGCCACATTAACACAAGGAAAAAGCTTAATTACATGGTTTTAATAATACATCCATGTAATCCAATATAGCCAAGATATTGTCACTTAAATATGCAATAAATATGTAGAGTTATTAATGGGATACATCACCTTCTTTTTCCATATTACATTTCAAATCCATGTGTATCTTACATTGAAGGCCACAACTGGACCGGCCATACTGCACATGCTCAGTAGCCATGTGTGGGAGTGACCACCAGACTGGACACTGGAGCAGTGGCTGAAAGCCTCTCTTTGGATTTACTGGACAGGCGGAAGAAAGGCTACTGTGTGATGATGGTTTTGAGTATATGCCTGTCAACCTGGAATCAGGGCAGAGGATCAGATCTGACCCATGGGGAAGAGCTTTCTCAACCTTATTTTTAATCATTCTTAATTCAAAATACAATCATGGTTCCCCTAGGATTCACACAGCCACCTGTGACCATCCGATTTAATGATGAAATAAGCAAGGACTCGTAAAATCCTTCCCTAATATTGCCACGCAGCAAAAGCGATGTGCAGCACATACAGTAGCTCCCGACAGTTAAGCTGGTTTTTTACTAAAACACTGAGTGGGACGCAAACAGCAAACACACGAGCTAGGAAGAGCTTCCATTAAAGACAAGCGCACAAAAACGGCAAAAAAGAAAAGCCATTTACCTCTTCTTTCTTGATGTAATTAACATTTATGAAGCACTCGAGCAGCATATCTTTAATTTCTCTACTTTCCTCCAAATCATAATCAAAGCAATACAAAGCTTGATGAATACGCCAAAGCCGACATATGTCTGCACCCTGGGACAACGTGAAAAGGAAAATGTTAGAGTATTTTAAAAAATGGAAAGGTCACATTTCAAATTAACTATGAGAGTATTTTATATCATAAATAATTACAACTCTAGATTACTCATCCAAAGGAAGAAATGACAAGAGAAAACAGATTTTAAAATCTGCAGATGTTACTAAAATTTGCAAATGGAACTCTAGAGAATATTTTTTTTAAAAACACAGGCAAAAGCAAGCAGAGCTGTTGCTAGCCAGTGCTGTTCAGCAGTTTTGTGGGACCACAAGGACGTGGGCCTGTGCTGACCAGTGCAGAGCCGTCGGCTACGTCGGGCTATGGGCAACCACAACAGGTCCAATGCCACCGGGGAAGCAAATCTATAATTTCTTGACTTGAAATTTAAATGGCCCCATGTGACTAGTGGCTGCTGTATTAAATAGCACAGGTGTAGAACATTAGGAAGACATTAAATAAAGTCTTGAAGTAAAAGCTAAACAAACATGGTGGGGGAAATGGACTTTTAAAAGACAAACTAACTATAGCGTAAGTATAAGTTCTGACACAAACGAGGGTTTTTCAATCACTCCATGGCCAGCAGGCAAAGGCTGGCAGCCAGATGACTCAGCCAAAAAGGTTCTTTTCTGCCATAAAACTGACTGCTCCCTGGAGGCCCAGGTGAGATGGACTGCCCCACGGTGGAAAGGACATGGCCGGTGTAAACTTTAGAGAAAGCTGCTGGCAACATGAGCAAGAGCTCCCAGTTCAAACCCACAAGCTTCATTTCTAGGATCTATGACGAGGAAGTAAAGATGTAAGGCGTGGGCGTCAAAGGGGGTTCCCTATAGATCCCCAGGTCACATGGTCATCCTGGGTGTGGCCAATTTTTATCTTCCTCACTTTCCCTTTTCCTCATTTGTCCAGTTTTCAAAGATGAATATAAGTATCTGTTGTCTTGACCAGGGGTAAAAACAAGACTTTTTCTGGATTTCTGAACTGCATACCAAAGATTACAGGATGAGAAACAGCCCAAGGTATAGCTTCTCCTCACGCACGCTCTCCACTGGCCTGGGGGGGCAGTCTGAAGCCCAGCCCTCGGGCCTGCAGGGTCTCCCTGACCATCCGTGCCACCCACTCCCGTCATGTAGGACCACAGAGCACAGCCGCCCACCTCAGTCCCTCACCCCTTCCTCCCTCTAAAAAGGCCCCACTTCTGCTGAGAGGCAGTGTGTCCTCTGAAAACTCCACTAGCCAGCAGACCAGTGTGGCAGGTGACATTGCCGCTGGATGCCAGCTGGGAATTTCTGAGAAGATCTTGCCTGGCTGCTCCCCTGCCTGAAACTCACACAAAAGGTGGAGGTGGATAGCCACCCTGTGACTGCGAAGTGACCAGAGGGAGGACAGGACACACACCAAGGAAGACAGGGGAGAGAGTCTGCACACGGAGTTGCTGCCCACCTCGATGGCCTGTCTCTGACCGCCCCTGACCGGGAGCCCTGGGCCCAGCCTCTCACAAGCAAGCATAGCTCTCAGCCGGTGTAAACATGGGCCCTTTTCCAGCACAACGCAGCACACGTCTTAGGAAGGGTACACACCGTCTTCGTATCAAGGCTCCTCCGCAGCAGCATGACGAAGGCGGTCTTCCCCATGTCCTCCTTGGCGGGCAGGCCTCTCTCCCACCACACCACACACAGGTCCTGGATGGCGCCCTGCAGCGCCCGCTCAGATCCAGGTAATGCATACAGAATGCCTAAAACAGAGCAGTTGTTGCTCAGCGAGCAACATAACAGTGCCAGTCCAGATTCAACAGTGCAGAGTACCAGTATTTACAAAGGTTTGCTAAGCAAATTTAGTTTATGCTTAACTTGCCAAAGATGTACACACATTATTTATGGAACATAAAATGGTGTTAATTAAACAACTGCTTTGCTACTGGTACCCAATAGAAGAGAGAATTTTAGAGCTGGAAGACTCAGAGAGGTCACGTTGCCAAAACTCCTAATTTAACAGAGGTAGACATTGAGGCCCCCCGAACCTAAGTGCAGGGACACCCACAGCTGCTCTTAACACTGGAGCCAGGTCAGGCCTAGGGACCAGTAATCCATGAGAACCGTCCCTCAATTTGTTGGCCTTAAATTCTGGCTCATTGGTGAAAAACAGTGAAAGCAACTATTATAACAAATACAAAACCCAGTGCTTTTATTAACAGAAGAGCTCAAGAACTAAATTAAAATACTGATAACACTAACAGTGTGCTCATAACCATAGTCCAGATACCTGAACACCACCGCACTGACAAACTCCTGAATGATGGCAGGTTGGGAGCTCAGCGTGAGCACCGGTCACTCTGTAAAGCCTGACGGAGACTGAGGGTAAACTGACAGCAGTCACAAGCATCTGGGAGCTGCTTTTATACTTATAAGACACTATTTCAACGCAGGAATTCTGAATAAAACAGCACACTAAGCCGGTGTGTAAATCCAAGTGACACTGAGGGTGAAAGTTTGATTAGAGAATCTGTCACATGGAACTAATTATATTCACACAGCAGGGGGAGAGGGCACGCGGGAGACTTTTCTTAAAAACCACTACTTAAAACTACTTCTGCATCTTCTATTTCTATAATTTCATATAAATATTATATAATCAGACCTTCTCTAACTCAGACTAGTGCTCCTCTTAAATTAGTAATCACAGTTTTACAGTTCAGTAAACCTTGAAAAGTATTGCGATATCAATTTTAGTATAGAAAAACTCCCCAAGAGTCAACAACTGTTCCTCAGCTCACGTTCCTAAATATCTAAAGAGGAAAATTCAAGGTCACAAATGCTTGGTCAAATTGAAACTATGACAGAGACCACCAGCCAAGAAGTTTATAATCAGGCTGCTTTCCCTTCATAAGCTCTCATCACTGGTCCTGCAGGTTGAATAAGACATTCCCAAAAAAACCCATGAGCAGCAGTCAGTTGCTCAGCGATGCACATTTTCACCCCTGAAACATTCACATGTGGCTTAACTTCAGCAATTCTCCAGGACGGCCCTGACAGAAGGCACCTCTGCTCGTCTTAGCTGAACAGAGCCTGGCTCCCTTTCACTGCGTGTCGTGCAGAGGTGCCGCCTTCTGGGTCGACCTACCATTTAGCATCACAGCGCACTCCAGCAAGGCTTCGAAATTCTCACTTTCGTTTATCACAGACACAGAAGCAAGAATCACAGATGTCACTGCGTGAATTATTTCCATGGTTTTTTTCTACAAATGAAAAAAATCAAAGCACAAGTGGATTAAAATCAACTTATAATGTAATTTTTAAATGTAAAAGTTACTAAATTTACAAAAACCAAGCCACCCTTGACACTAACTTTATTCTAAGAAGTGAGTTAAACTTCAGCACAAGTCGGTTCGGGGAAGAACAGCAGCCCTGAATACTAGGTTAGCAGCAGTAGGGCGGGAAAGGGTAGAACTCCCTCAGCAGACTCCTAACTTCACATTTTCCCTTCACTTGAAATTCAGTTTTACACAATAAACAATTATTTGTAACAGAGAAAAGGGAGACTTTCTGAAAGACCAGCACTACCGTTTTTGAGCCATGCTCCGTTTCCATGCTGTCTTCCCCGGGGGGGCCCACCAAGTGCCACCCGTCCACCGGGCTTTCTAACAACACGTCTGTTAGTAAACTCCTGAGCCTTTGCCACAGCTCTTCTTTCTGCTTCCTTGATAATTCATCTAGTAATTCATTTAGGTTGAAAGGGTCAGAAGCATCCTTCTGTAAAACAAGTAACAATTGTTACATTTCCAATACAAGAAAATAGTTGTATCCTTTTTATAACGGCATCAAAAGAAAAGTTTATGTGCTAACTTAGTTACAAGTTCAAGAGTTTGGCTGCAGTTTTCAAAACCAATTCCTAGAAGAGAAAGTGCAGGGCTTATTGGACAGAAAGCAGACTCCTCCTCCACCTCTTCAGTCCTGGTGTAGGAATCTCACTCTCTTAGCAAAACTCCCTAAGATCCAGCAGTCCCCCATCTCCAGGCCTGCAGTCGGGCTCCAAGAGCGGGTCAGGGCAGCAGCGGCAGCAGCGGCAGCAGCGACAAGAATGATCGCGCAGCCCCGCCGACTGCGTGCTGCACCCTGTGTCTCCAGCCTGCCCTGGGCCCTGACTTCCTCCTGGAACCCAGTATGGGGCAACCTGAGCACCAAGACAGCAACAGGAAGGGATTAACCCTCTGAACAAAATAAGAATCAGTAAGGCCATACTGATAATTAACACATAATCACCAGTAACTCACTAACAGCCCTGGCATGCTAGGGACAGCAGCAGCGTGGGACTGGAGAGTCGCCCTTCTGCGGCTGCTACACAGCAACCGAGTCAGCAAGAGTGTCAGTGGATCCTGAGCCCGGTGGGCAGAAGGCTGACAAGGAACAGGGCCGGTACCTCATCTCTACTTATTTCCCCACAGATTACTTGCTAATTATGAAGGTGGAAACACAGCTTCACAGTGGAGAAATCTGTTGACGCCCACACTAGTAGACTGACAACACAAATGCACCAACAAGGGGACATACGCCTCACCAAGAAGGTCGTGACACCGCTCATGAACACAGTTTCTCCAAAACGCAGAAAAGAATGTGATCAGATCAGCAAACAGGGGCAGGGGGCGGACAGGCCACAGATGGCTGCCCGCTGCCTGCACCCAGGACTGTCCACCACGGAAAGTGAGGCTGATAAACTCCCTGGAGTAAAGAAACCAGCAAGTCAGGACAGCTGGGCACAGACGGCGATCTCAGACTGGGACACACACACCGGGGACTGTCAGTGCCCAACTTTGAGGGTATTCTTGTGACTCTACAGGAGAGTGTCTATGTTCTAGGCAAACACAGGGAAATACTGAGGGGTGATGAGACACTGCCTGCAACCGACCCTCCAACGACACAGAAAGAACACACGCGCTAAGGAGGCTGGGGGTGGGGCAGGTGGCGGGGCCTGGCAGGCGCCGCACTAGGCAAGGGGGGCATAGCCCCGCAGGGCCCTCAGGGCCACCTCTCTGCCCTCCTCCCACCAGCCTGTCTCTCCCAGAGCACCCACGCCCGCACCCTCCTCAGGTCTGTGTGTCCCTCCCTTCTGTCCAGAATTCTCTCCCCGAGTCTCCACAACCTCCACGCAGCCCATTAGAATCTCTGACCTAACCACCCACCCCTCTTCAGCCAGCTCGACTAGCTGCACACCTCCCGCCACCCCTGCATGCCCTGTACCCTGGCCTGCGGAGCAGACAGAGCCTGGCACACGGATGGCACGTGGGGTATCAGCTAATGGCGAATCCCCGCAGTCCTGAGCCTCCACTCCGGGGTGGGGGGCACCCCACACAGTCAGTTCTGCTCTACAACACTTGCTTTGAAATTCAAACTTGTCCTGTCGCAGTCGATATGTTAGGGAACAATCTGAGCAAGAAGCAAGTTTCTGGTTTGGCTGTGTGGGGCTTCAGCCCCGGGGAATTCAGGGCACATTGCACACCTGCAGCCCCTGGGACCCCACATGTGCTGTGGGCCCCACCATGCACCTCAGGCCGCCGCCCCCACCACGCCCTGGGCAGCGGCCTGGCCACGCTCTCTCCTCCCTCACACAGGGCTGTGGCCACCGCTGGGGGCGCTGGCACTCACTTCCACCCACAAACCCCAGACATTTTTCAAGGCAACCTGTCATATTTACTATGGTATCTATGTACTTCTCGCTGCTTTAACATGTATAAAACTGCTATTTTATTTGGTCCCCATCTTTCTTTAAATGTTTCACTGGTGAAGTTTTTACTGTTGTGCCCCGACCCCGTCTCCCCACAGTCCCTCTGCTCTTCAGTGCCCATCTCACAGAGCACACTGACTTACCGGAATGTAGAAGCGGAGACAAAGCAGAACCGACTGCATTTGGGGAGGTCCACCTAATAGGCTTCAAACTGGCTTCAAGTAAGTCTTTGCTTTAGTTCTCACCAGGCTGACTGTGAAACTGCCATCATTCAACTATTCTGCCTACAGAATGATATCTCGTCTCCAACTCCACGGAACAGCCTGGTGCAACTTGACGCACAATCCCACATATTTCCACCTTGATGTTTAACTAAGAGCTTACATGGTGACCAAGGGACTAGGCTGAGTTATTAAGTGTTCATAAAACTTGTTGCTCATAAACTAAAACCAATGCCTCGTCAGTATAAGGACCAAGTCAGCACCCTAGCTACCAAGACGTCCACTGCCGAGCAGCAGCGCCAGGCTCTCCAGCAGGTAACAGGGTCGCTGGAGTGAACACACCACGTCAGCCCATGTGACCGTGCTGCCCAAATGTTGCTACTTTTACTTTTTGATTTTATTTTATTTTTTCCCAGTTTTTTTTTATTGTGGTGAAATATACACAACACAAAATTTACCACCTTAAGCATTTTTAAGTTCAGTGGTGTTAAGAACATTCACACTGTTGTGCAACCATCACCACCAACCGTCTCCAGACCTCTTTTCAGCTTCCAAAACTGAAACCATGTGCCCATACAGCAGTAATTCCCTGTGCTTAATTTTAAATTGATACTAACTTAGCTCAAATCATCATTTCGCTAGTGGCTTTAGTTAGTACTACGGAACATAGTTGGCAACAGCCATCTTTTAGACTGCAAAGCTTCTATACAAATCCTCTACACCCTACCCTAAAGCAGACACTCACGTAACATCCAAGACACCTCTGTGGTGATGTGCTGCTGGTGAGACTGCTGGTTATGTTTAAGTTTATCATACTATAAGCTCACTTCTCTCTTATAAAGAAAAATAAACACTGCAGCAACAAGTTTATGAGATTCTTCTCTAGTTCTTCGCTATCACTAATATGACTTTCACTGTGTGACCAGAACCAGTGAGGCAGGTGGGATCAAGGTCAGGAATGTTTCAGTTGGTGCCTTGAATGTTGGGTCCCCGGAGTCCTGTCCAGGCCCCTCTTCTCTCGCTACACGATACATTCCCCGTGCGTTCTCATGACCTCAGCTTCCAACTGGAGCCGAGGTACCCGTGGCCCTGGGCCTCAGGCCAACCGCATGACCCCTGGCAGACACTCAACCCGTCCCAAACTGAGCCCATCTTCTCCCTCCAACCCATCCTCTTCCCACTTCATCATCTTGCTGAACAGCACTTGGAGTCAGACACCAGGGATCCTCCCTGGCCCACGTGCAATCCTTCAACCTGAGAGCCCACACAGGCCAATGCTCTCACCTCCATGTCCTAGTCACCCTCTGTCCTGAAGGACACGGCTTCTACTCCTCACGTGCAGCGAAAGCAGAGCTCACTTCTCCATCTTCATCTCTCGCCCCACTAGCTTCCTCTCCCTCTTTTATCCTCTTAGTGCAGGACACTGCGTAAAGCCCCTGTTCCTCTAGGGGTAAAGTCTCGGCCCCCAGGCTCCCCCCTTGCCTTCTCCTCAGTTTGCGTTTCTACACTCTGGCCTGCGAACTTCTTACGGTTCACGCACAAGGCGCCTCTCCAGCAGGCTTCAGCGCTAACCCCTCCAGTGGGAGCGGTCCTTCTCCAGGTCCATTTTGACCGGCTAATTTCTGTTTACCTTTTAGATCTGAGTTTCCACAGCCTTTCCACTGAATGGGGGACATTCCACGTCTGAGTCTGGGTGCCCCCACATCCCTGCCCAGCTTAGCCCCAACTCTGCTGTGTTTACACACCTGGACTCACCACAACATTGCAAACTACCTGAGGACAGAAAGGGCCTTCTGCACTATTTCCCCAACAAGCCACACACGGAGCGAGACCATAAGTATGCGCTGAGTAACTGGAAGCACACTGCCCTGTGCCTCTCAGCTCCCTTGCAAACCCCTCTTAAAAGAAAGCAGGAAATACCATTTCTGAGTAGTTGCCCATCGACAGGTCTATTTTAGTTGTTTTATTTTTTCAAATAAACCTTGTTCCCTAAGGATTCACTGAGATGACTGTATTTCAGTTGTAGACATAATGATTTTAGACCAATGTTTCACATTAACAGTCAAAATCACAATAAAGCTAAACATAAAACTTACATCAAGTCGAACGAACTGCAAAAATTCTCCAACCAGCTCCTTAGACACTATTTGTACAAATGTCTCACGTTTTTCCATGGCAGATCAAACTGGTTTTCATACGGCATTTACTCTGCAACCCTGGGAAAAAAGCACAATCATGAAACTTAACATTTGCAAGTACACCTTTCCTGACAAGATGTAATTTGGTACTGACATCCACAACTGCAGGAAAACCCCCTGCCCCTGTGGTGGGCAGTTGGTAACAATATTCTGACATGAACAAGTATGTCTAAAAAAGTGACTTGTCTTCTTCACTGAGGAGAGCATCAACACAACAGGTTACCGTCAGCTGTTAACGAGGGACCGACCACGGAAAGACAGACCCGGACGGTCTGGGAGGCTCACCTTCCCTCCCTTCTCAGTACCTTTGCAAGATGCTCAACAGAGAGCAGACTGAGCGCAGCTGCTACAGCCCGAGGTCTCTCCCTCCCCAAAGCAAATCCCCATCACAGCCACCTTGTTTTGCAGTGCGGCCCTGGGGTCACCAGGGAGCTTGTTAGTGTGTGCAGAGGTGCGCCGAGCACAGTGCACTCCCCCATTCTGTGGGGACAGAGCTCAGGGACTGTGCACAACTTCCTCCCCGTCTGTGTTCCCACAATAAATCCTGTTTTCCATTCACAACACCGAGTGTGAGCAGTCCCCTGTTTGAAAGGCATTAACCCAAAGACAAAGTAACAGCAAAATGACAGAACATAGCTTGTAATAACCTATAATAAAAACGAATATGAAAAAGAATATATATGTATGTATGAAACTAACACAGTACTGTAGATCAACTATACTTCTATTAAAAAATAAGTAAGTGAAAACGTCCTGCAGTTACAAGTAGAGCAACATGGAAAGTTACTGGTACCAAAGGCAGTAATTACGGGGAAAGAGTCCTCTTATATACAGAACCCCAAGATCTTAGCATTTAAATTAAACCAACAACAGAAAATTACTTCCCCACAGAAGCACCGCTGAAGTGTGGGCATCTCTTCCCTCAACTCAGATGGCTGAGCTATGAGCTGAACTTCCAACTGACCAAGCAGGTGGGAGGGCAGCCAGCAACAAGCCTGCAGAGTAACAATGGCTCGTACCAACCCACGAGTTTACGGAAACCACACTCCAAAAAGGTGCCATCGACTACATGCAACTGGACACCTTAAACTGTGGACGCTCCTGCTTTCTGTAATCCTGGTTGCTCTCCTGGCTTGCTGCATTTCCAGGTGTAATTCTTAGCATGCTGGTTCTAACTACAGTAGCCCACTCCCACTAGACTGCCAAATTTACTGCCATTCTCCCCATTTCTCTGACACTAGTGATCACGGTTCCTTAAGGGTTACTGGTTTTTCCACTTACACTCAGTCTCTCTCAGAGTGGCCCCGTTATGTTTCCTGCGCCGTGCGGTCAAGACCTGCCCTCCTGCCAGACAGACGCTGCCTTCTAGGCGAGGGTCATCTCACCGTGCAGTAGCCAGCCCCACTGTCCCGTGGGCCCCACACAGGAGGTCCGGCGCTGAAATAAGATGGGCGTTAAAAAGAGATCCCTGTTACCTTGTCACCGTGAAAACCCCACTCACCTGGAGCCAACCTTTCACCTGAGAACCAGGAGAGATACTTGGGGGCGGGTTCCCCGGGCACGAGGGCTCAGGGAACGGGTCTCTGAGGTCAGTCTCCGGTCAGGGCTGGGAGTCCTCACCGAGATCAGTTCCCAGCCCAAGGCTGGGCGATCCCCTCCAAGGCAGGTCACCCCGATTCCAAGCCGTGGGGTCCCGTCCAGGGCCAGTCCCCGGTCCAGGGCTCAGGGGTCCCCTCCGGGGTCAGTCCCCGGTCCAGGGCTCAGGGGTCCTCTGAACCAGCCCCAGAGGAAAGGCGCGGAGCTTGGCGCGCTCCTGGCCCCGGTGCCCGCCTCCCCCGTCGCCTCAGAGCCGCCAGCCGGGCCGTGGGTTCGGATCGCGGCCCAGGTGGAGGCTGCGGTGCTGGGGGCCCGACCCGCCCGACCCCGCCGTTTCCCGGCCCACCGCCCAGAGCCCTTCGCTGGCCGGCACCGCGGAGCTTACCTCGTCCCCGGGACCCGCCGTTTCCCGCGCTCGGACCAGATTCAAACCCGCCCGCCCGCGCCCTCGACGCGCTCCGCCCGCCTGCGCGTCACCACACGCCGCTCTCGCGAGATCCGGGCGCGCACCCTCTCCGCCCCGCCCGCGCCCGGGCCCCGCCCACACACCCGGGTCCCGCCCACACACCCGGGTCCCGCCCACACACCCGGGCCCCGCCCCCGAGGCCGCCGCGCCCCGCCCCCCCCGTTCTCGGACCTGCCTCTTTCACTCCAGCTGGGGTCCTGACATTTTTCAGTCTGACATCAATATTTGTCTTATCACTGGTTTAAACGACTGAAATGGATGCAATCTTTGACATAACTATAAAGATTGACTCTTAAAATAAAAATGTGACATCACTATATATATCCCTGACGTCCGAGTAGCACCCGGACCCGGGTGTCCTGAGCCCGAGTCTCCATCCGTGTCTCCGATGTGACTCTCTCCTCACGTCTCCAGCAAAAATAATAATAACAACGCATATATACACACATACAGACACAGCGCTCTAGATTTTAAAACTTACTTTTATTACGGATACAAATACATCAAAACCATACAAATTAATGATGAATTTTGATAAGTACCTATTAATCACAAAACTAAAATTTTGTTGAAACACCTCTTAATGCTATTGTTCAGACTATTTTTTCAATCAACTCATGTTTCTAAGAATAAATATTCTATTCTGATTGTTTATGTTTGTAGACGTAAATCCTGAGAAAGCTTTTTCACATAAAAAAGGGAAGAGAAATGAAAAAAATTAATAGCAACATACTCAATTCCTTGAACATATTTTAGTTAAATGCCAAAAATCACATACTGATCTATCATTAGCTTCTTTTAATTTAATCTGTATCAGCTAATAACTTGATTGCCTTTCTTTCAATTTTTGTTGAAAGCAAAAACTTGGAAACCACCTGAATTTCAAAAAGATCTTTTATTCAGTCACTTGCAATCATTTTTCAGTTTCCAAAAAAACCTTTACCCAGGTACATTGAATTACCATTAATTACAGCAGTTACTTTTTTAATTTCAAAGCACTTTTGTCAATACAACTTTTTGTAAAAAAGCTTTTATTGCTTGGTTTTACACGTTTTCCCCACACCTTGGAGAGCTGAAGATTTGACTCAGTTTATGGAAAGTGTCATCTAAACAGTGCAATTAGCAAGTCCAGGCTCTCTGTCAAGCCAAAACCGAATGAGCTGTGTTGGAAAGCCTGGGGCTTCATAAACTACTGAGGAGCAAAGACTGCAACCCTAGACCTCGCCCCCCCCGGGGGCCGCTGGGGCCATCAGGGTGAAGGAGCAAAGGCCCCCCCAGCTCAGCCCAGCCCTGGCCTCCAGCTGGAGTCAGGACCTGGGCGCAGACCGTCCCCAGGGGCCAGCAGGAGCCCACTCAGCGGTGTCCGAGGCTTTGGGCTTTGCTGGTGAGGGCCAAGGGGGGCTCCTGGTGCAAAGCAGAGTGGCTGCTGTGCTCATGCCCCATTCAAACCCACCACCACACCAAGCCCACACCTGCACCTTGTGTCCCAGCCCCGGCCCCCACGAGGCCCTGTTCCTCCTCCCCTCCTTCCGTGGTGCCAGGTTCTCAGTCCCTCGCCAGTCCCTCATGACCTCCGAGCCCAGCAGCTGGCCTCTCTCATCCAGACTGGCCAGAGCGGATCCCGTTTTTCAGACCGACCCAAACAAAAGAGGGCGCAGGGGAGGCCCAGGGTGGTGGCCCCATCCCAGCACCTTGCCTCCCATGGAAAATGATTTGAGCTGTGTGTGCAGCTGTTGTCCCCCCACCCCGCCAGGACAGGTCAAAGTGAACAGTGAAACGAATTTAACCACATGCCTCATTAAACCCATTAGATCAAAAATATCTTCGTTTCAACCACAAAGAAGTGCAGCCTCTTGGGCATGGGGTACTGGTCTAACAGGAAGGTTGTAGCAGGGAGGCCAGAGGGGCTCAGGGGGTCCGCACAGGCACCACCCATGTCATGCTGGGCACCGACCTCTCCACCCCTCCCCTGCAGACTCTGAATGCCACGCCCCCAGGCCTGATCCCTCCTTTCAGTTTGGACTCTGCCTTGAGCCTGTCACCCTGTCCTGGGCATCCACGCCCCTTGGATCCACTGGCGTCCATGCACACACTTCTCCGAGGTCCGAGTTTCCCACATGTCGGGCAGGCTGTGGGCACTCCATCCAAATCTGAAGTCCCAACCACCCCTCCTGGACATTGAATCCTGCTCCCTTCTCCCTCTCTCGTCCCACGTCCACGCTTCCTGGGGGTGCTGCCTCCTGGGTAGAAGGGCTTCTACAGGCCTTGTGACCTCAGACAGATCCCTCAATGTCTCTGAGCCTCACCGGACTTTGCGGCAATAAGAGGACCTCCTTCAGCAGCGGGTCTGCACTTGGAGTCACCAAAGTGACTGAACCCCAGCTCCCCCCAAACCCCACCCACTTCCCCTCTCAGTAGCATCCTGGCTGCACCCCTCCCAGCCCCCTCCCCCCAGTTCTTATTAATCCCACATCCTCAGCTTAAGTCTGGAAATGCTTTCTGAACGAATGAATGGGGCATGACGTAATCTCTCTTCTGAAAGCCTTCAATGTCGTAATGAGAAAAGGCTTCCAGAATCAAAACTGGGCCCCACGGCAAGCCAGTATGAGCTACGGCCAAAGCTGCTGGGATCATGCAATGAAAGGGCATAAAGTTTGGCTAAAATAACATCTTGGATAATGGACCAAGTATAAAATGCAGGTTTTTTAACTTAGTTTATTTTGTATTGAGCGAATAATATAATCACATGGCTCTAATTCAAAGAAAACTACTGTTACCAATTTCCTGAATATCCTTCCAGAAATATTTCCTAATAAGAAAATACAAAGTCTGTAATTTGATCATGATGATTGTAACTGGGAAAACATGCTAAAACAAGAAAAGGTCACTGGAAACCTCATGTGATCTGACTCCAGGGAGAACTTCTCAGCCACTGTGGGCAGAGCCCAGCCCGGGGCCCCGGGGCCTCACCGCCAGCTCCTGCCCCACGGGACACACCCTGGGGGGCAGGCTCACGGCTAGTGAGGAGGCACAGGCAGAAACATTTCCTTCTTTTCGTGGTTTTATACCTTATTGTCTCTAACAGTAAATGTCTGAACTTGGGAAATGGAGGTGTATTTCAACAATCAGAGAAAAAGCAGGAGTAACCAGAAACTCAAGAGCCACCCTTGCCCCACCCTGGGAACGGGCCCCAGCACGAGGGTGGTTCCAGGGCCCCTCACTGACACCAAAGTCCACTGGGCTTGGTACAGGCAGGGACCCTGGTGACAGTCACTCGAGGAGTGAAAGGAGGCAACAGACACCCCGGGTGGCCAGCTCCCAGAAGGTGGCAAAGGGGCCCCTGCCTGCCCCGCGTGAGTCACTCATGCTTGGCGAAACCTGCCAGCAGCTTCTATCACAGACGCGCCCGCATCTTCAGTGGATCAGGGCCCTCGTGAGGCGCTCCGCCCGTGGGGAAGCAAGGCTTGCCTCTCATGGTCTGCTCTGGGAATAGAAACATTAAGCACCTGTCGTAGACTACTCGGGGGTCAGTCTTGTCTTGTCCAAGTTAAGAAACCCTGTTTATCTTGTTAAATCATTTTGTATCATATACTCTGTCTATCCCATTTCTGTTGGGTACTTTCCTGTGAATCCATTTATAAAAGAGTAACAAGGCCATAATTACTGGCTGTTACTGAATAACTAAATTCAAGGGATGGTCCAGATGCCTTTGTGACACTGAAACAGTTCAGAAAATAGCAAGTGAAGTAATGGCCATCAAGCGTGTCACCTCACAGGAGTGACTCTACTGCGATGACTTCACTGTATTTCGATGTGTCTGTACCCCTAGTTCAGAAGGAGAGGATTCCTTAGGAGGCAAGTTTGTCATCCTGAGACGTCTATAAAATCTGCCGGTGGGACTACCTGGTTCTTTTGAGCAGCGGTGAGATCTTGGGCAAATCGCCTTCTTTGAGAGCCTGGCTCCTCGACTGGGGAATGAGAGGTGGGGCTGCAATGAGCAGCGGTTCCTTCCAACTCTAAAACTGCACAGTGCATGCAGAAACTCATCATCAAACCTCTACCAGCCTCCAGGTGCTACAGTGGCTGCAGCATCACCTGGTGGGACCAAGGCTCCCGAGGGGACAGGAGGCATCGGTCACCTGCTGCCCCAGACCCGTCAGGTGACCACCAGCGGATTCCTTTCTAGCAGGATGACACGTACTGAGGACTTCTGTTACGATGTGAATGAATGTATGCTTCTGCACGCTGCCCTGCTCCTAGCAGCTCCAAAAGACAGGATATAAACAGAGAAAACCACAAATACATCACTGAGCCATGGGGCGAGAATGGGGCGGGACAGCAGAGGCTGCGGGCGTGCCAGCCCCCGATATGCAGGTGCAGCCAGATGCAGCCCTTGGAGGACTGAAACGAGGGCTGGATTCACTGCCAGGAGCCACCCAGGAAAAGCAGCTGAAAGTCTCCCCAGCTGGTGCCGCTGGCACAGAACCATGGACCAAGATACAGGCGCCAACCAGTGGTCACACCAAGCCCCCTCCCACTCGGTCACAGGAGCTGCTATCTGGAAATCTCAAATACCACCAAGAAGGGCATCTCAGAATGTCCTTGAAGACCTGCTCTGGACCTGGGGCCAGGAGGGAAAGACTGGACAGGGGTGGGTGAGCTTAACGCCCACCCCCCCAAAGCATGAACATTGTATGGACCACCTTCTCTGACCTCAGGGCAATTAAATTCATAGCTGACACCAAAAGGGTGGGGGAAATGTGCTTTGAAATTTACAAATGGTCTACATCACTCATGGAATAAAAAGTCAGTCTGAGTGGAAATGGAACACGCCTAGATCCCACGAACTGTGTGCTTGAAACACTTGGGAGATGAAGCTGCAGCGAGATGTGGGGTGAGATCTACAGCCTTAAACAACTAGACTTAGTTGTTTTAAAAGAAAGACTGAAAATAAGTTTGATGCTCAACTCAAGAAGCTACAACAACAACAGAGTGAACCAAAGCAGACAGAAGGGGCAGGAGCAGATTTTACTACAAAAACAGGAATGAGGAACAAGTGACACAATAAAACAATAAGCAAGGTCTTCACAAAACTAGTAAGATGCACGGATTTGTCAAATCAAGCTACCCAGTCAAGAAAGAAGTAGAAGGCACCAGCAAATGACATTAGGAAACAGGCAACTGCAAGTGTGATAGGGATGCTGCATTCACAAGAAACACTTTCCAATAAATTGGAACGCATGAAACAGACAATCTTCAAAATTGATTTGATGAGAAACTGAAAATGAACTAACACAAAATTTGAAAACGGATGGGTCTTCGAAGTCTCAGGCTCAGAAAGTTTTAAAGACAAATTTCACCAGATTTTTAAGAAACAGATGATCACCATTTTATGAAAACTCTTTCAGAGAACAGAGAAAAAGGAAAAGGTCTCACTCTCAGGCCCACGTTCCCAGACAAACCACATGCACGCAGGCCTTGCCTGCGGCTCTGCTTTTCAGACTCAGACCCTGGGTTTGAGAAGATGGTCTTGGAGGAGCTAAACACACACGTGTGCACTCACACATGAGTATGCACACATGTGCACATAACGTGCATATGCACAAAACACGTGCACACCAGCACATTTACATGCGGTTGCACATGTGCGTGTGGACACGTACGTAACATAAGGCGCATAGTACACTCAGGTGCACACGCAGTGCACACATGCCCCTCACGTGAGCACATGCCCATGCCCGCACACACATGCCCGCACAGGCACATAAGTACGTTTGGTCCGTGTAGGCGGGTGCTGACCCCTCGCAGCCCAGCACACACGGCCTCGTGCGTGCGTGCCGGGCTGCGATCTGAACGTCACTGAGCGGGAGGGGGGGTTATCAGCGTTTGGCCTTTTACTTGGTTTGGAGAAGGTCAACCAGGTGCGCCTTGGGTTTACAGTTGTAAAGAAGGGGAATGCTGAGTCTACAGCAGAATTTCCCCAGGGCTGTCCCGATGCTCAGCCTTAAGGAGCAGACGTCACAGCTGTGCCGGCCCTGGTTCCTCGGCTTGGGACACTCACGTTTGGAAGTTGTGAGGGACCCTTTCACGGCACCAGCCCCGGGCAGGAGTTTGGAAGAACTGTTGATAAAAAGTGATCCAAGAAGCGCTGGTGTTATGTTTCACTTAAGTAACATTAAAATGTTCATAAATAAAAAGCTTAGTCTCTCAAACTGAGGGTTGAAGCAGCTTGCAAAACCGTGGACAAGTAAAAGGAAATCTCAGGCAAAACAAAGAGGTTGTTTGATACAAATATTTGTAAGGAAGGGAAAAGCGAATTCAGAAAGGAGAACCAAAGTGTGCATCAGGAGGAGGTGAGGTTACATGTGGAACAGGGGCTGCGTCCCCACCTCTTTATTTAATTGGAAAACTTCCATAAATAGCTCTGCCTTTCATTACAGAGAGAAATCCAACTTCAGCAGCTCAAGGAAATAAAAAGACCCAAAACACGCAGGACCGGGCTCCCCAAGGCCCTCAGTCAGGGCTAGATTCCAGGAAAGCTGTGGCAAGTGTGACTGCCCTGGTGAGACTGGGTATGGGGCGGCCTGCTGTCAGAGCCCCGTGAGGCGCGGCCCTCCACCCCATCCTCACGGTGGAGATCCACGCTGCACTTGCTGTGGTAACCGGCCTGGTCTCTGGGGTCCCGTCTGGAGTTCCTTCAAAGGGAAGAGGTGCGTGTGGTGGGTCCTGCTCCAGGGAGGACCCGTGTCCCAGCCGACGGGGGTTCCGTCTGGGGGAGCCTTGGGACGAGGGAGGGTCTCTTTTGGGCCTAGAAGTCCCTCTCTCCCACAGGCCTGGCCCCTCAGGTGCATCTGCAGGGCTGTGGGCCGGCTTCTTGGAGGCAGGAGGTGTACAAAGCCCGCGCTGACCAGCCTTACTTCTCCCTGCAGCGCTGCTCTCACCCCAGCCCTGACCCAGGCCAGAGACATCACGCGTCTGCCACAAACAAGCCCTAGAACAAAAGCCAGATGCACTCAGAGCTCTGACTCTGACTAGCTTACCTGGAGGGCGGGTGCTGGGATAGGAGCTGCTGCCGCAGGAGGGGGCCCAGGCTGCCGCGACCTGGTCACATGGCAGCCATTTGTGAAAATTCAAGGCAGAATAGTCAGGGTTTCTGCACATTTGTGTGTGTTTTATACCCCAGTGAAGGAAAGCTGTAAACACAAACTGTGTCGCCCCTTTGCGCTGTGGGAGGGGAGAGGAGGCCGCACCATCCAAACCAGGCTGGGCGGGACCCGCAGGGAGGGGCCGGCAGTCTCACCACCAAGCAGGCCATGGCCAGCGCCTGGGATGGCAGGGGGTGGTGAGGCTGGTGGCAGCCACTGCCCTGTCTGTGTGGCCGTCTGCCAGGTGGGCGTGGAGCAGAGGCTCCAACATTGTGATCTGACAGGGAGGGCAGGGCGGGGAGCCAGCTCACCCTCCACCCCCCCCCCCCGCCTCCCGGGCAGGCTCATGGCCACCCCGCTTCACGGTGGGAAGCGGCAGCAGAGAGGTGTGTGGCTTGCTCCCAGTCATTGGGCCCGACGTGCATCTGAGCACAGAGGTGGGGCCCGGAGCCGCGGTGGTCCCCGGGACAGGACCCTAGGGCTCATCTAAGGAGAGTGGTTAGGAGCAGCCCCCAGTAAGCACACGCAGACACCTTGCGTGCTCCTGCAGGGCAGGTGGGTCAGCAGCAATGACAAATGGGGTCGGGGGCACCTGTGCCCCGGCCCCGCCCTGCTCCCCGTGGTCTCGGGCCAGCGGGCGGGAGGGTCTTGCTGAGGAGCCCTTGCGTGGACAGTCCCTCTTGAAGTGCTAAGATTTTGTCTTTGACATTCACCAGTTTGAGGAAGACGTGCCTGCTGTGGCCTTTAAGTCTGTCTGACCTGGAGTTTGCTGGGCTTCTTTAATGTGTCCTGTTTCCCACCAACTTTAAGTGTGTTTGCCCTTTACTTCTAAACGTTCTGGTTCTGCTCCCACCTCCCCTCTGGGACGTCACTGTGTGTTGGTGACGTGTTGGTGGCCTGTTCACTCCTCTTGTTTTTTGTCCTCAGACAAGATCATCTGAGTGACTTCTCAAGTTTTCTGACTCTTCTGTCAGCTCAAACCTAGTGTTGAAATCCTTCACTGAAATTTACACGCCACTTACCGTATTGTAAACTCAGAATTTCTATTTCATCCATTTGATAATTTCTCTCCATTGATTTTCCACCGTTTCGCTGAGAATCAGCCTCAAACTGTCCTTGAAACCTTCAGACATAGTTGCACTTGGGTGCACTGGGGTGGCCGCTGACTGAGGTCCACCTGCCGCCTGACTTCCGGGCTCCCGCAGGGGCACTTCCTGCTGGCTGCTTTCGGCTGGTACGGCCCATTATGTGCGGTTCTTCACACGCCTCGTGTTTCTCTTATTATTGTAAACTGAACATTTAAAAAATGTTTGTGGCAACTCTAGAGTGCTCCCCTCCAACTTGGGTGTTTCTTAGTAACTTTCTTGGAGTAATTGGTTAAAAACTGTATTCTTTGTTATGTGCCGCCTCCGAAGTCTGCTAGGTTAGCCTTCTTGGTCAGCTAGCTAACGGTCAGAGATTTCCTTACGTACTTTGGACGGGTCTCCCAGCCTCTGCCGAGGGCCTGAGGTTACGTATGGAGGGCATGTGTGTACATGGGGGGAGTGCGTGTGAGTGAGGTGTGTGTGTGGGGAGTGTTGTGGGGGTGTGTGTACATGTGGAGTTGGGGAGAGTGGGGGGGAGTGTGTGTACATAGGACCGTATGTGGGGGAGCCTATAGGGGAGGAGTGTGTACATGGGGGGAGTAGGGGGGGAGTGTGGAGGGGTGGAGGGGGGAGTGCATGTGGGGGGAGTGGGGGAGTGTGTGTACATGGGGGAGTGTGTGTGCATGTAGGGGGGGAGTGGGGGGGAGCGCATGTGTCGGGGGGGTGGTCTGTGTTCCACATCCCGTCAGGCAGTCGACAGCTGCCTTTCTTTGCGTCCCGCTCGCAGAGCCTCAACACCAGCTGGAGGTGGCAGACCGTTCTCGCACAGGCCTTTCCTGGGCAGGTGCACACGTCTTTCCAGAGCCCCTGGAACACCAGAGGTTTTCAAAGCCCCCTTGGGACCTCTCTTTCCTAGGTTTTCCTTCAGAATGTTTTGGTCAGCTCTTGTCTGTCCCAACTGGTGACACTGCAGCTGCCTGGGGCAGTGTCAAACAAGTGCCACAGACTGTTCTGACGTGGTTGCCCCAGGAGCCAGACAGGTGAGTGGTGACAGTCCCCTGGGGGCCCAACCCATCCTGCACCCCCGACTGGCTGCAGGTGCTCAGCACAGTTGCAGCTCCAAGGCTGCTGAGTGACGTTTCCCGTCATATTTTCTAATAGCCATTAATATTAGTGCATAAGACGCAGAAATTTATGTTTTTATGACTGGTCCTTTATTCAATACTTGTTCAATTCAAAAGCTTTCAGATGAATTTCTTAGGTTTTTCAGGGAGACAATCTCATATTTGAAAATGACCTTCTTGCCCAACACAAAATTCATAATCATTTTCTTTTCATACTGTATTGCCCAGGATTTCCAGATTAACACTGACCACAGGTTCCCGGCTCCCTTCCCACTTTCCTGCCTCAGTGGCTTCTCAGATCACTGGCTTTGTACCTTGTCTCACAATGTTACTATGAACTGTCCATGGGCGTCTGTCTTTAAGTGGAAAATTACTGTTGTTTAAGGTCTGCCCAACTTCATACACCCTTTATCCAACAGTTATTTATCCACCAACCATGTGCGAGGAACAGTGGTAAACGATTAGAAAAGACTTAGAAACACCCACATAACCCTGCCCAGGACCCCTACGGTCCAGGCGGGGAACAGCCGTAAACAGGGCTAAATCACACTCGTGTTCAGCATGACAAACAGGAGCAACGTGGCCCTTCCAACAGGAGACTGAACCCAGACCGAAGTGTCGGTCAGAACGTGGAGGAAACCACCTGCGCTGAGTAGCGGGGCGGGAGGGGGAGGTCAGACGGGGCAGGGTCTGGGGAGGCAGGTGTGAGTCCTGGGCGGGGCATCACAGATGGGGTGGGGCCGACAGGAGCAGATCCACTGGGGAGGCGCCGGGGCCCCAGGGCCACACACGATACACCAGACCACAGCGGTCTCTATTCTGAGAGCAACGGGAGACAGCAGATGGTGCATTCGATCTGGACTTGAAAAGGTCCTCTGGCTGCCATGTGGAGAATGTGGGCCAGCTGCGTGAGCTGGGAGGTAACTGGGCTCCCGGGACTCCTGGTGGACGGGGTACACCGCCCGCAGAACTAAAGGGCTGGGCGTCTGCGTGTGCAGAGACACGGAGGGGGCGTCAGGATGGTCTAGGTCTCCAGCCGAAGCACTGGGCAGGCGGACGGGACACGGAGCAGAGAGACAGAGGAGAGGGGCAGACGGTCCTGAGCTTAGCAGCCCTGTCTGTATGGGAAACCACAGATGCCAACGGTATTAAGCAGAATGCAAAACACAATAAACAGACCCAAAACCTGCGCTCCTCCACACTTAAGAGTCTGGGGTCAGAAGACAGCGAAGAGCCTAGGGGCCAGCAACGCAGAAGGAAACCCAGAGGGCCAGGTGCTGGGGGCCGGGAGGGGCGGCCGCGCACAGACCCGCCCTGGCTCCAGCCCCCGGCAGGGGCGCCTCCGTTTGTTCAGACCAGGCCCCACTTCCACTCCTCTTGGCGCCAGTTACAAAGTGAGTACATTTAAAAGACTGTTTTCTATTCGTGAGTATCTTCCAGCAAATAATCCCGTTTTCAAAGCCCAGAGTCTGAGGCAGGCCGAGGACAGGCCAATGAAGACAGAAACTAAAGACTCATGCCAGTGATCGGATGTTCCTTTACCAGTGACCTGCCTCTCCTGAACATGAAAGAATTCACAAACAGCAAACATAAACACTATTATCTGCTTTAAATTCTCCGGTTCCACACTAAAAACTCACTTCAAGAGACAAAGGGGATACAAGTCACAAGCGAGCTCACGTGGAAGTCTGACTGCGTAAATCCCTGCGCCGTCGTGTGACGTCAGCTGAGCAGAGAGGACTTTCGGCCGTGTACCAGCACCTGCCGCGGCATCCGGCACAGCCCCAGGTGAGCACACAC
This sequence comes from Camelus ferus, assembly GCF_009834535.1. Lineage (NCBI taxonomy): Eukaryota > Metazoa > Chordata > Mammalia > Artiodactyla > Camelidae > Camelus > Camelus ferus. Next base: position 607,642 of record NC_045702.1, on the reverse strand, counting down.
GCTGGTCTGCAAAGGAGGCCTGGCCTCCTGACAGGAGCGTCTGTGCGCGGAATTCTCACAGGATGGAAAAATCGTGGCAAATACAGCTACAAGGCTGCTTCTGTTTTAAACTGAAACTTGAAACAACACCTCAAACTTCCTACTTTAAGGCACAGGATGAGCAATAAAGTAACAGAGTTCAAACTCGCCTACCTTAATTTTCCCTCCATGTAGAGAAGTTAAAGTTCCCTTTCCCGGACCAGTCAGTTACTGAGCACTGGCGATGCACGTCCTGGGCCTCCAGCGTCCGGCCTGACGGGGATGCTCAGCCGCCCCGCAGGTGCATGAGGTTGCCTGTGATGGCCCGTCTGCCGTAAAGGCAGAGTCTACGTGGGAGGAGTTTCAGTGACCACAGAATAGTCCCTTTCCGTTCCTTCTTCCCTTTCAAAGAGAATGGAGCTGGCTGCTGGGGGTTGTCCAGCCCCACCATCCACAGAGGGTGGGCCTCATGCTGCCACTGGCTTTGTGTGGGTTTTGAACCTATTTGCCTAAGTGAGGCATTCTAGCAATAAAACACACTGAAGAGGGGACACGCATGGCTGCAAAGCCCCGAAACTGAGGATGTTGGTAGAAATCACTGCTATCCTAACATTTCAGAGTATTTCTCCTCTTTTAGAAATTACACCAGAAGCCCTTCAGCAACCCTCATTTTAAAAAAAATCCCCAACAAACTCAATGCCACGGGCAGAGCGAGGTCTACGAAGTACATGTCCTTCCCACGCTGCTAACACACCGGCCTCACATGTTCCATGAGCCTGTGTCCCTGCACGTCAGCATCCTCCTGTGACGACAGGAAGCAACTTCAGCGTGAAGTTTCACTGCTGAGGAGAGCATGAGAGCCTGCGCTGCGAGGCCAGAGCCCCTGACACGTCAGCCATGGTGCACAGTGTGAGGCAGCCAACGCGCCTGGGCAGCCCCATCGTGCCTGTCCCACGTCTGCGCGTGGCCTGGCGTCCTCACTGCTCGGGAGTCGTTGGTGTCACCCGGCCTGCCCGCACAGCTGGGACGCTGTGAAGGAGCCTCCCTCCCAGAGGCTTCAGCCGTTTAAGTACAGAAAGCATGCTTTTCATAATCTAAGAAGAAAAATATACTCCCCAATGGAAACTGTGAAACAGCGGCCCAGCACCGAGGTCTGGCAGCGCAAGTGGGGAAGCCTGGGAGGCGGTCACAGACGCCCAGAGCTGCGAGCGGAGACCCCTCAGGCGGGTGCCAGCCCGGGGAGCCCACCCTGCGTGTAACGTCCAGACTTGGTTTCCCGTCTGCGGGCCCCAATCCACCTCCCAGCCTCTGGGACACAGTGCGGGCTGAGAAAACACTGAAAATTGCACTAGAGCCTAACTGCTGCCATTGAAGATCTGCCTGAGTAACATTCCAGGAAAGGGTCACTGTGTACTGAGCACTGTCCCATGAGTAAGTTACAACAAGCAACTGAAAATACACTTAAGACATTTCATTTTATGCAAGAAATTTCAGATTAGCACACTATGGTTTATGAGCCATGACAACTCTTAATATCTTATATTACTCAGTTATACATTTTTCCTTGTAAGCACTTCAAGTGACTTCTTGATAATACATCTTTGTATTTTTGGAAGTGTAAATATTTTGAATACATTCTTTCATCATTCATAATGGGCAGAAATATACTAATATTTACTAATCTTTCAGGCTTTCTTTTTAAAAAGAAACACCACAAAATAGGTCACTGAGAACATTTTCTTGCAAAGACAAAAATTATTATTTGTCATAAGAATTTAATAAGTTTTAGAAGAAAAAATATATATATTTCCTTGATCTATTTTCCTCTGAATTGAAACCAGCATGTAGAGACTATAAAAAATAGAGTCTATTTACACAGCGTAAGTACCTCAGCGATACACACAACAAGGCCACCACAGAGCACCTCCTGGTGGATGCAACCCACACACGCTGCACATCACACGGCAGCTAACCACCACCCTGCTGCACGCCGTGACACCTGGCGGGAATACTGGAGGAAATCAAGCATACAAAATTCAAGGATAATATTGGCTAAATATGCCTAAAATGTCAACATGTTTTATAAAACCATAAGGTACACGTGACTGAACACACGAAATTATAAAAACAGCATGGGTGCGTCCGAGGGATGCGTGTCTGGGCACAGAGGCGGGGCAGCGGGAGGCTCCGGGGTAGCGCCTACGGCACCACGTGTGGCCGCGTCCCATCTTCCGTGAGGTCGTACCTGGGAGTCGGGAAGAAGGCAGACGCGGTCATGGGGGCGCCCCTGCACGAGCACCCCGGGCTCCCTGTCTGCGATGGGGACACTCACCACTGGGTCCAGCCTTTGGTGAGCTCTTCAGATGCCAGGCCGACCAGCACCTGGGGGAGAAGACATTTGCTGGAGTGGGTTTTAGGCTTTTCACCACTTCTTCTGTCTTCTCGGTCTTACTCGGGCAACATGGCACCACCCTCGTCTTGAGTCTCGTTTTTCAATTTTTCTTCCCTGAGGAGCTGCCTGTGAACCCCACACTGGTCACACCCATGGGGGCCCCTGTGCTCGGCAGTCTTGCACTTAAGTTATTATGACGCCTCTTGGGGACACTGGCTCCCATGCCGCTGATGGCAGCGCAGCAGACACGGGCTGTCCGCCCGTGTGATGCTGGTCCGAGAAAGGCACTTTGGGTACGTGCTTAAGTTCTACGAAGAGTAGGAACTGATCAAGGATTGTGTCAGACTTACTTTGCCAAGAAGCCCTTTGTCTTTGGACAGGAAGCCACCGCTGTTCTTCACTGCGACGTCCAGAGTCCTCCTCTGCACCTCCGGCAACGAGACGCTGAAGTCGAAGCTGAAGCGGGAGAGAGGACCACTCCTAAGCCCCTCTGTGACCTGCGCTGTTTTGCAGCAACTAAAAGCTGTCTGTCTGAGACCGTCCTCATGCCACGCTTTGCCTTTATTGTAAACCTGAGTCCCCCTGCTGGATGTCTGCGCCTGGCATTTCAGGAAGACATGAAGGTTTCTCCAGTTGCTTTCCTAACAGTGAGAGGAGACTCCAGCACCTAAATGTGGGCAAGGCCCGACCGCCTGTGACCCCCCTGTCCCGTCTGGACACAACTCCCAGCTCTTCTGGGGTTCAGTGTGGGACTGGCCCACAGACTCGAGGAGACGGACTCCAGGCCCCGGATGGGCGGAAGACCGGCATCACGGGCGTGCCCTCAGTGGAGGGTGGGCTGCAGACACTTCCAGCGGCTGGAGCCAGCTGCTGAGGAGTAAATGCCTCTAGGAGCCAAGTCCGCAAGGCAGCCATGGGGCTGCAGGCGCAGGGCCTCCGGAAAAGCAGAGGACAAGGCCAGAGGCCTCTCAGAGACACACGGCTGTGACCACTTTCCCACAAGCAAGCCTGCCCACAGCGGGACCGGGCGTCTGCTGGTCAGTTTCTGACCTTGCTTTAGGTAAGGTCACTGTGAGCAACCACGATACCTTCCGGGGTGGACATAAGCTGGGTTGGTGGCTCCAGCACCGTCGACTTCACTGTCCCCCAACCACTGGCGATGCGCCCACCCTAAGCCCTGCAGTAGCCATGCCAAGATGCGCAGGGCTCAGCTCGTGGAGAGCAGCCTGAGGGTTCACGTGCGAAGCCCAGAGCCTACTTGCTTATCTACACTATCAAGTTCATGACAGCTCAGCAGGGCTGTGCGGTCATATCCTGGGGCCTTCCTGCCAGGGTCACCCCACCCCCTGCAGATGGACACACCTCTGGTCAAACACGGGGTTCAGCGTTTTCTTGGACACGTGTGTTTTCCTCCTTCCCGACCTCCTCTTGTCTGGTAACAGATACAGGCGGACGTAGGGGTCAGAGCCATCCTCAGAGAAGGCGATGAGATTTCTGAGGACATAAACCAGAGAGCAGTTGGGTGTGAGACCGCGGAGGAACGCGGCGCGCCCACAAGAACAGACCAGCTGAGGTTGCACTCTCCATGCTGAGGGCACCAGAAGAAGCTTTGTCTTGGCCCCTCGCCGGCTCCTCACAGCTCCTTTGGCCTCTGCCCACTTCCTGGGCCCAGAGTTCGCGGAAACTACTGCTTGGCCTCCGCACACAGCCTCACTGCACTCACGGCCAAACGAAGCCGCCCCTCTCCCAACACTGTCCAGCGGACCCCCAGTGTACTCGGTCCTCCTTGGCTCCTGCACAGGCCGCTGACCCCACTGTCAGCTGTGTCCACCTAATCCCTTCACAGAAGAGGGCCACCTCCTTCCCGCAGCCCACACCACTCTTGTCTGAGGACAACTGGGCCAAATACCACCCAGTGTGTAATCACAGTTGACCCCTGAACCCCACTGAGGCTGAGGGTGCCACCCATCTGAACACACGGTCCTGTATCCAAGGATCCAGCCACAAATCATGGAGTGCTGTACCGTTTCCTACTGAAAAAACCCCATGCGGTGGAGCCGTGCAGATCTAACCGGGTCGTTCGAGGGTCAACTGTATGTGTGGCCACTTCAGGTGGTTCACTTATTGATGGATCTGAAGACCCAGCCAGGAACAGCCTCCGGTCAGTGCTCTGCTCCTGGACTTCGCACAGCCACGACTCGGGAGCAGGAAGGGGCTCCGTGAGCAAACACGCACTGAACCGGGGTCTGGGGTTGTGCGGTCATAGTTGTAAATCTCACTAATTTTATTTTCCTGTGTTTCCAACACCTTTTTATAAGATCCAAATATTTGTATCACAGCTACTAGTGAAACAGACAAGTCACATAACAGAAAATAACCCGTCAGCTCCAACCAGCACCGTTAATCTAGCACAACAGAAGCAACAATGGCGCCTGACCTCACGTCTGCTGATCAGTCCCGCGCACGCTAAGCCCTCCTGACTGCGGGGAAGAGCGGTGCGCCCCTTCCTGCAGGACCACAGCTTCTCCTGCCATGACCCGGACTCGCCCGGACCCTGAGCGGACACAAATCCACTCCTGGAAGTCCAATCCCCCAAGGACATTCAGTAAAAGAAAAACTGTTCACTTTCCTGCCCTAAACACTCAGCCACAGGGAGTGTCACGCAGACTACAGAACAGCAGTTCCAGGGAGTGTTACAACGAAACCAAGATGGTTCTGACTAGAAAACATCATGGAACAAGTGCAGTGAAACTGGGACTACAGCCTCCCTGCCACTGGGCCGGGGCCCCGCGCTCTCACCTGCAGGAGTGCACGACCACCACCAGCTTGTTCCTCTGGGAGCTGTGCCGGACCGTCAGCTGGACCTGCCCCAGGGGCGACTGTCCCAGGGTCGTCCCGCTGGGGAGACAAAGCAGAACAACACAGGGGGCGTGTCACTGCCACAGCCACACGTGAGACTACGCACTCACGAGGGGCGAAGTGCCCACGGACATGACCTGTGGTCCCGGGCACAGACAGGCCCTGGGCTCAGCCTTCATTTGAGAGGTGGACGTAACTCTGTCACTAAACTGACGGCTCAACATAAAAACGAGACACTGCGTCTCCTAACCACAAACCCCGTGCTGCGGAATTCCTGGGCCTGGGCCTTCCTCAGAGCCCGTGAAAGTCACTCGCTGTTTCTCGGGGATGGGCCAACAGGGTCACTATGCCCTCATCTCTGTGTCAAGGCCCAGCCCAGGCCCAGGCTCTGAGACAGACAGGCGGCTCTGAGCGCGGGCCCCAGGAGCAGCCACACGCCTCTGCCCCCACATCTTAGCCCGCACTCCTTGGCGCAGCAAAGAGGAGAACTACTTAAGAGGGCAACTTCCTCCTCCAGTGGACAGAGAAGCTCAGGACAAGTGCAGGCTTCCAGGCCCTTATCCAAGGAAACCCCGACACACCTCCAACTCAAGGCGTGAGGGACAAAGCCCCACAAACCTCCAAACACAGCACCAGCTTGGAGGTGGTAACGAGGTTGGACAAGCAGACAGAGCAGGACCTGTTCTGACACAACAAAGTCCTGTCAAGTCCTGCCCATTTAGGATCCAATGGATCAGCTCTAGACTCTGCCTTCCTGGTCTGGGCAGGATGCACAGGAGCCCCAGGGCCTCTCCCACTTGTGGCCACATCACCCCACTGGGCCTAATCTTCAAGTGAGCCGAACACCAGCCCTGGAAACGGCAGGTTTACATGGAAGCCAGAGGCCTCACAGGGCAGGGCAACACTTGGAGGCAGCTGCGCCTAGCTGGCACCCCACCACAGCCCAGGGCCCTGCACCAACTCAGCCGGGGTGGGGAGCCACGTTACTTCTCCAGCTGCCGCAGCCTCTGGCGCAGCTCCTGCGTGGCAATGGGCAGCGAGATGTCTGAGGCGATGCTCGGGGTGGGCTCCTTGACGGAGGCGTGGCTAGGGGAGCAGGTGGCGCTGGCCTGCAGGCTGGAGCAGCTTCTGCCCAGGTCCCCTGGTTCCAGGGGGCCGGCCTCTGCAGGCTGGGCTCTCTCGTCCACACCAGGCTTGTCACTGCCCCCAATGACCGGTGTAGACGGGGCGGTGCCGCTGTCACCGGTGCCTGGGGATGCGGGCATCTGAGATCTGACTGCAACCTTTCTCCCCTCCTTGGAAACAGAGGGTCGCTTTACTTGAGCTGAGTGCTGGTGGTCTGGAGGTCTTTCTTGCTTTTCAAGGTGGAGCACCTAGAGGTGAAAAGAGACCGAAAAATAAAGCCAGTGACACTGGTGAACAGCCTCACAGCCTCACACATGAACAGCTTAGAGATACTCGTTTGCAAGTGTTTCTTTAAAGCTTCGCACAAAGCATGAAGAACAATCCGGTCTACCCATTCAGCTCTTCTACCGTGTGGAGGAAGCCTAGGACAAGGCCCGTGGGAGGGAGGGACACGGCACCGCATGCACAGACTCACTCCCGTGCGTCCCATTCACTTCCTCCACCGGCAGTGGGTATGCACGGCAGGGGCAACGCCACCATGGACAGGTCGCGTCACGCCCTGGCCGGGAGAAAAACCCCACCCTACGTGGGCCTCCACCCTACCGTCTCCACCAGGGTCCAGCAGGAGCAGCCACACCCTCCCCTGCGTGGGCAGCGGGTCACTGACTCTGTCTGCTTTTCACACGTGCTCTGAATTGAGCACACGGCCTGAGCACATCTACGTCTGTGACTCTGCATCTGGGGTCACCTTGGCAGCCTGAAGTCTGTTTCCGCTTCCATGAAGTAAAGCTGCAGCCAGCGCCTCCAGTTCTGTTATTACCAGAAGCCGGACGTCCAGGGGGAGGGCTCCAGATGGACAACCAGAGAGGTTGTGGTCCCTGCCGGGAGGCTGTCCCCACACCCAGGGGTGACCAGGCACAGGAGACTGTTTCCACTGCACCCTCCACAGACCAAGTTTATTTGACTTGAAAGTTGGTTCTTCATTTTAATAATTAGGGGGTTCTAACATTTTCCCATATGTTTGCCAGTTTTATTTTCAGCATTTCCTTTGGTACTTACAAACAAATCATTGTCTATTTTGGGCAAAATTTATTTTTCCTATAATCTCTGCCATCTTGCGGGGCTTTATTAAATTTTCTCTTCTTAATGAACTTTGAAAATTGAACGTTAACAGAAAACTTTGTTGATCAAGATAGCAAATACTTTCTGGGCCAAAGGATTTAAAGAGTCCCCTGTCCCGTGTCCCAAACTCTGATTCCCACTCTCCCAGGTCCCCCACCCTGCACGCTGATCCCCGTCCTCCCGGCCCCACCCTGCGCCCCACATCCTGACCCCTGTCCTCTGGAGTCCCACACCCTGCACCCCACACCCTGAACCCCATCCTCCTGGGTCCCCCACCCTGCACACCGACCCCCATCCTTCTGGCCCTGCCCTGCACCCCATACCCTGACCCCCATCCTCCTGGGTCCCCAACCCTGCGCCCCACACCCTGACCCTCGTCCTCCCAGCCCGTTCCCAACTGCCTGAGCGGCCCGCCGCACACCGCAGTACCCTGAGGGCAAGCTTCATCTTCAGCGAGCTGTTGGGGCCTGAGTTGCTGAGCTGGAACCGCTGGTTCATAGTCATGTCCTCGCTGCTGAGCAGCTGGCTGAGGGGGACCCTCAGGTTCCCCAGAGAACACTGGTGTTGCTCGTCTCTGACCTGCGGGACACCACAGCACACTCAGCTCTGAGGACAGAGACAGAAAGCCACACAGTCCAAATCCCAGTCTTTGAAAACACTTCGGCCACCTCCTTTTACGTGTGAGTAGTGCAGCAGGAAACCTCTTCAGGAGACACAAAGCTCTGTGACAGGTGCTACAACGTACCCGGGTCACACGCACCTGTGTCTCCTCATCGCAGTCATCCCGAGTGTGAGAAAGAAAACCATGCTCTGTGACTCTGCGCTAAGAGGCAGCGGTCTGCACAGATCTGAGGGTCCACAGGAAACGCCTCAAATCCTATGAAAATGGTGAAAGCACACACTCCTAGTGATGTACCCAGCTTCTTCTGGTGACCCTGGCTCATGGAGAAGGCACGTTTCTTTCTTTTAAGCCTTCCCTATTCAAAATCTACAATATCTGCTTTAAATGCCTGGTCATTTCTGTCTCCTGAATTACAATCCTCAGCTTTATCCCTGCAACGGGAATTATTCCTGTTAGGCTGTTGTGATACAAAATAACTAACCCAAAAGAGTAAGAACTCTGGTGGTTTTACGGGCTATACAAACAAAACCAGTCAAGGAAGTCAACTGCATGTGAAAACCTAAGTGTGATGCTTACTTTTAAAACTATGATCATAGGGAGAAGGCAGAGCTCAGGTAGACTGCATGCCTCGCATTCACACGGCTCTTGGTTCAATCCCCAGTACTTCCATTAAAATAAACCTAATTACCCCCCCAAAATACAAAGAAAAATTTTTAAAAAACTATAATCACAAAATAATTTTTAAATAAAATAATCATTATAGAATTTCAAAAGTCATATTTTTAAATTCAAGACTCAGTTACTATAAATTGTTTTAAAGGTAGTGCAATTCATAAAGGAAAAAGTTAGCTAGACAAGTATAAAAGTAAAAAAAAGTAGCTGGACATACACATTTCGTATAAAACAGTGTGAAAATATAAAACAACAGACAGACAGTAACGGAGCAGGCTGGGCGCACCCGACCGACTGTGGCTGGCGCTCTGTCGGGAAGCTGAGCGACCCCCACGACAGGACACCCCTCAACCCCCAGACTTCAGGGGCTAAGGAACAAGTTGGAGTCATACAAGCTAAACAAAACCAAGGCCCTCAAACTCCTCAGAGACTTAGTGTTGGGAAGCAGGCTGTGCCAAAAGGAGCGCGGGGGCCAGAACCTGGCCACAGGGACGCCCCCGGGAGCTGCGTGACCCACTGAGAACAGTGCTCTCCTTAGAGCTGAGACATGTGGGACGAGCAGGCGCACATCCGAGTTTAAAAGATGCCAAGGACTTGTGCTTCTGACCATCACGGAGCACAGCAACCACATGTATCGTCCCACCTCAGCTTCAAAGCCGGACAGGTAAGCGAGACAACGGGCTTCAGGCTGGACAGCATTGACCCTGGACACAGGAGTGCAGAGAGTGTGGACACAGGGGAGGAGCCTGACAACGGGGCTGGTCGCTGGGCAGCGTTCCAGCCACGAGGCTGGCTTGAGGACCCCAGATGAGGCCAGTGCCCCTGCACCGAGAACCCAGGTGAGGAAATCAGGGAGCAGGAGGCCCCGGCAGGGGAGGGCTCCCCAGAGAGCTGGAGGCCTCCAAGGGCCCCCGAATCTTCTGCTGATCAGCGCGTGCAGGGAGCGAACCAGCTGAGGCCAGGAAAGATGCCTCAGGAAAAACAAGCGGGCAGCTCCCAGAGCACAAAGTGCTGCAGACAGCACCCACTCCCAGCAAGGAGGAGAGATCTCACGGCACTCAGGGCGTTGGACCCGCGAGGTCACGTGGTCCCAAGACGACGGAAGCTTAAGTCAAGCCTCCAAAGGCTCAAAGTGTTTCCAACTAACTTGTCTGCAAATGAGGAAAAGGAAACTGAATATCCAGAGGCGTAAAAACCCGCAGCACTCAATAATGGAAAATTCACAATGGAAAACTGGAGAAGCAGGAATATATGACCCATAGTGAAGGTAAGTCACTCGCAGAAGCAGATCCGGCACTGGAAGCTAGACACCTCCATGACACACACGCAGGACGGGGGGGAAGACACGGAAGGGGAAGACCCGAGTTCAGCTGCTAAGATGAAAAGTCTGCAGGATGAAGAGTCTCGGGGTGGGGGAAATCCAAGAAAGTCATGGCTAAAAACCCCAGACTTCTCATCAGAAACAATGCAAGATGGGAGAAAGTGGAAGGAAAGAAACCTACTAACCAGAAGCGTTCTATGTCTCATGAAAATACCTCTGGCAAACGAAGGTGGAACAGACAGTTTCCCAGACACACAATAGCTGAGAAAGCTCTGCAGAGCAGCTCCGCAGGAGGCCCTTCAGCGGAAGAACCATGCCATTTGAAAACCGGGATCTCAGCAGAGTGAAGTCACTGGGGTGGTGAATATTCGTCTAAATAGGAAAGACAGCCCCATGTATTTATTTTTAAAAAGCTCTTTAAAATATAATTGACAGTTCAAAGCAGAAATAATACTACACATGGTGGGTTTAAACACAGGCACAGACGCAGAGTATAGGGCCCAGGAGAGGACAAGCCACTGCGGCCTGGCACCTGCACGATCGAGGCGGTGGCCACGGTGAAAGGCACCCGAAGGCACCCACTGAAAGACCAGGACAGAACAAGGAGACAGAATGCAATCAGCAATACACCCAATTAATCCAAGTCAGGCAAAACCAACCAACCAACCAAAGAGTAACTGGGGCAAAGCATGGAATTCCATCAAAAAGAAACAGACACCCTGACAGACCTGCGTCTTATCAGTGGGATTAAACTTGAACTTGACCATCTTCTCTCCACAGGCTCGGACAGCTCTGCTAGTGAGCTCTACCGCGCACTCGAGGAAAACAAGTTCTAAACAGACTCTTCTAGAAAAATGAAGAGGAGGAAACACTCCCCAACTTACTTCAAAGGCTAGCATGAATCCGACACAAAACTGAAAAGGCAGGATAAGAAAACAAAATTATAGATCAGCATCCTTCATGACTAAGATGCAAAAATTACTTGTCTTCACTGAAGCATAGTTTACAATGTGTCAGTTTCAGGTACACAACACTGACTCAGTAACTTTATAGACTACACTCCATTTAAAGCTATTACAAAATAATGGCTGTATTTCCCTGTGCTGCATAACATATCCTTGATGCCTATTTATGAGGCAAAAGTTCTTAACAAAATTTTAGCAAATTAAATTGAGTACATAAAAAGTATACTACATCATGATCAAGTGACACGCAGTTCTTTGATGTTGATTATATTTCAACAAATTTATTTTAAAATGCAAATAAAGGTTTGCTTGCAAGGTTTTCTAATGTTAAATCTTGAAAACCAAATAAAGGTTTGCAAGCTTTATGATTTGAAAATCAACAATGCATTTCACTGTATTTACAAATGAAAATTTGTATATTTACAAAAGAAAACCACATGATTATCTCACTAGTTGTAGAAAAGTCCCTGGCAATATTCAACATCCACTTGTGACAAAAACACTCAGCAAACCAGCAGCAAGAAGAGAGGGAAATGCCCTCAAACGTCACACTTAATGGCAGTGAGACACACGCTTCGCCCTTAAGTCTGCAGGAGGCAATGGTGTCCACTCATGCTGAGGGACACCGAGAGGCACCAAGCCCGGGCTGGGCAATGGGGCGCCCAGACGGGAAATGCAGAAGCAGAAGGGTCACTGCGAGCAGACCGCATGCAGGAGAATCCTAAGGCATCCACACGGAAGCTACCTGAACCGCAGCGAGGTCAGCAGGGCTGAGAGTAAGATGTCGGCACGCAAAAATCAAGAACAACTGGTACGAGTGACAATCAGCCAAGAGCTGACAAGTAAACACTGAAACCACACAGCATTTTCTGTATGACCAAGTCTGACAAAGACACACTGGTTGCAGGGAGGGGCCCATAAACGGCACCTTTTAGATATGTGCGGTTCTTTGATGCTGATCATATTTCAACAAATCTATTTTAAAATGCAAATAAAATACCTCGACTTCAAGCTCCTGGCGCCTGGGATTGTGAACGAAGAAAGTGAAGTTTTCCTCCCACACAGGTTCACTGGTTTTGTACCGAATCTGAAAGAAACAGCCAGGTATCAGCTCTGTGCTACTGCAGCTGCAGGTCTAGGACGGCGCTGATTAAGTTCCAGGACACCAGTTTCCTGAGCTGGATCATCACTTACTAGTTGCAGAAGCTCTGGAGGGTGTCGGGGGTGAACCGCTAGCCACCCCAGCCCGTGTCCCACCCCCGGCGACGTGGCCTGCACCGCGCGGTGTGGCCTCCCTCCCGTGACATCCTGGGGCTGACACAGTGCTGCACATCAGAAAGCTTCTCAAATTAATGGTTAGCAGTTTAAAAAAAGAGTAATTCCTGAAGTATTTCCTGCAAGTAGGACACATTACAGCAACAGCAATGCCCTCCCTCAATTCCTGAATAAAACTGTATTTGCTGAATTTTAAGCACACTGTTGGCTGTCCTTTAAGCAAAATATTAATAGAGCACTGAAAGGAAACTTGGAAATTTGTCCCATGTCATCTACCCATGAAATCAACCAGAAGCACATTCACATGTTCATGTTATTTTTTGATGTTATTTTTAAATGAACAACATATTTGATATCAAATTACGTAGCTGGTTATCAAACGACTGATTCAAGAAAACAAAAGAACTCAGTGATGGGGGGCCACAGGAAGCCCCCGGGGTGACAGTGACGGACGGTCACAAGAAGCCCCCCAGTGACAGTGACGGAGGGTCACAGGGAGCCCCCCGGGTGACAGTGACGGAGGTCACAGGGAGCCCCCACTACCACCAGTGACAGTGATGGAGGGTCATAGGGAACCAGTCAGCACCTCACCTTGCTCTCCTGGGCCTTGTGACCGACCGACATCTGGACAAGTGGGTTTGGGTTGCTGTTTATCTTCTTCCCTGACTATCCACAAACAAAAAACAGACAAAATAAACATCTTGAAATGGGGATTACTAAAAATGGAATTATTGGCTTATATGAACAGTCATTTCTATTTACTTCTGATACTTCAGTTATAGGGAGTATCTTGGAACAATTTAATTGGAAAACACTTGCTAAGCATACCCCAAAGCCACAGTTGTATCTACATAAAATAAATTAAGGAATTTTATATTTGCAAACAATTTTAAAATGTTAGGGCCTTCTGTTTTTAAAGCAAGCTACTTTGGAAAAATGGAATCCTCTGAAAATCTTTAATGTTAATTCCAACTCTCAAAACTCATTTTACCAGGATAACAAGATGAATAAAGAGCAAACACTGGAAACAGAAAAACACCAGGAGGACAAGTGTGAAAGAGCGGGCGGCTCGGCACAGCCTTCTGGCTGGAATCGTGAAGTGCTGGAGTCAGAGGCGCGCTCTCACACTTCCAACTTAGTGTGGCTACCAGGTACCAAACCCTGCTCACCAGCTGCTAAGTAATTCTGACTGGAAGAATAAATGTCAATCTAAATCACATAAATTAAGCAGATTTAAATGCAGTAAGAAAAATTCGGGAATAAGAAAAAATGGTAAAAATCATACTTTAACACAGACGGCTGACAGAAGAAAACAAGGTAAAATGCAACACATATGGGACATGAGGTTTATTTGTAACTTAGCCCCACAAGATGCAGGTAAACATTTGTGTTAGTGGAAATTAACGAGAAGGTCACAAAAATGTCTTTAATAATTTTAGAGTCAAGCCTCAACACTGCAGCAAAGATAGAGGTATCAAATTCATGATTATGGGAATAAAATATTACTAGTCCAAACCTACTGCGATAATCTATTTTCTGGTTCACCTTTTTGATGTGAATGAATTCTGCAAAATGAAATAAATAGTTACGAATATGTGGCTACAAGCTACTGCAGTGGAGGACTAGACTACTTCCCCTAAACCCACGTCTCCTATTCCCAGACTCCGGAGCCCTGAGGGCGGAGCTGAGTGCCGGGTTCTCCCTCGGAACCTCGCCTGTGGCCAACCCGGCACCTTGCCTTTGCTGCCCGCTCCTTGGCTGGAGGTGGTGAGCACCACAGAGCACAAGCCAGAACTGTCACATGCAAGGGAAATACAGACTCCTGTCTTGCTTAAGCTACTACTGCTTCTGAGTCTTGGATACAGAAGCTGAGTTTGTTTCACTAATACACTTACTTAATCTCTGAAAAAGTAGCCGTTCATTCCCAGAGATTTACTGTAGCTTATCAATTGTAATGCATCCTTATTTTTAAAAACTTTTCTAACATCTCCGAAAACAAAATGAAACGAACGATTGGTAACATTAAGTACTGCTTTTGGGCGGATTACAGTAGAGTGGTGGTTATCACCGCCTTCACCAATTTATCTTGCTTATGTTTTCCTTTCGTGTGCGCATGTGAGTGACATGATAAAAATCTATGTTCATCCTAAGCCTAAAAGTTCTTTCAATAAGTATAAAATAAGCACTATCAAACCTTAACTAGCCCTTTATTTTCTTTCTTAGAGGTACATAAAACAACGGTGTACAGTTGTCCCTCAGTATCTTTGCAGGACTGGTTCCAAGAACCCCCAGGATACAAAATCCAAAGATGCTCAAGTCTCATCTATAAAATAGTGTGGGATTATCCTCCCCTATAATTTAAATCATCTCCAGGTTACATATGATACCTAATAAAATGTAAATACTATGTAAATAGTTGTAAATACAACGTAAAAGCTGCTACTTGGAACTTTCTGTAAATTTTCTTCCGGATCCTCAGTTGGCTGAATCTGCAGATGCAAAACTCATGGACAGAGGGCCGACTGTTCTTAAAATGACTGATGTTTTAGATTGTATGAAATAAGGTTAAATCAGTGACTAAGTTTTCTACAAGGATGCAATACTCAAAATGCATCAGCACAAGTGAGCGACACAGGTACAGTGAAAACACGAGCTTCTAAGTCAAACTGCCTTGAACTTAAATCTCTTTACCACTTGATTACTGAGATCTACTCAACATTTCATGTATTTGAACCTCAGTTTTGATGTCTACAACATGGGCATAATACCATTTCTAGACCCGTCAGTAGGCTTGAACGAGATACTGTAACAATTGGAAACACACATATTATGCTAGCTACACTGAGCACTCTGCATGCATGACCTGCTGCGACTTATTCAGTTCTCCCCTGGAGAAGAGAGAACGCAGCAGGGGGTCAGCACCTCCCCTCAGGTCCTGCTGACGAGCAGCTGGGCGGAGACCTGCGCCCAGACAGTCTAGCCTAACTGCAGAGCCTCATAACCACCGTGCTCTGCTAGGCAAGGTCTTCAGTTACCAAGGAAATGGTGAGGAAAGACTGTGGCTACGATTCCTCCCCGCGTTCTGGTGAGGAGCAGTTATCTGAACTCCCGTGCTAAGCAGAGCCCCAAGGAGCAGTCCGCCGCACCTCCCCAGCGGAGGGTGCGTGGCGAGGGCTTCACAGACACTGCATCAGAGCAGAGCTTGTCAGTCTTCCTCACTTTGGAAATTTAACTTATTCTTCCAGATGAAACTGAGTATAAAATAGTCCTGATTTCTTTGGATAGAATTTTCTTAAAACAGTGACATTTAACCCCTCACTCCCCTAAATATTTAAGCATAAAATGTTCAAAGAATCAGAGAAAAAATAATAAAGCATTTGTAAGCTATAGAAAACCTTTAACAATACAGCCAGAAAATACATCCTCATGTCGTTGTAGGAAGTGGAGCTTAGTTTTCAATACACCTCATTTCATGAAATTCAGAGCTCCTTGAAAGAGCTGTCACCTGAACCAGCAGCGCCAGAAGCCACGCGGTCACCGACTCAGAGGCGGCCCTGCCTCTGCATATTGG
Source organism: Camelus ferus (assembly GCF_009834535.1). Classification (NCBI taxonomy): domain Eukaryota; kingdom Metazoa; phylum Chordata; class Mammalia; order Artiodactyla; family Camelidae; genus Camelus; species Camelus ferus. The sequence goes on along the minus strand of NC_045702.1, from coordinate 591,700 downwards.
AAGAGGTGATTTGTGAGCGGCAAAACAGTGCCTGGGGCAGACTTTTCAGCCATAATCTGGAAACTGGTCAGGATTTCAGAGAGGACTTCTATTTCACCACTTTCACAAATTCCGATCCAATTAAAGTGCCGATGATTTAAGGGCTAAGGCCCACAGGACAGAAGTCAGACTGGTCGTGCTGGTACTGACAGCATTTGTCTTCACAGTCGACACGTTCTTCTAACCCTGACTCTCGGCAGCAAGAGCAGGCTCTCTCCAGCTGAACCACCGTTGACTCTGTTACTCCACAGAGAATTTGTCAGTAAACCCACGAGGGTTAGAGCATCATCTCTTTCAATATGTTTTAATTAACTTTTGAAGGGAAAACTGTTAGTTTACCTTTAAAGCTTTCTGAACCGCAGCCTTCTTCAAGACATCAGGGTTAAATTCTAATGGGTTATTCTTTCAAGTCAGAAGAAAATGAATATACCAAGGGTTAATAAAACATGCAATGAGATTTACGTAAGGTTAATGACATGAAAATTAATGAGAACAAAAAAATCTTTAAACAAAAACCACCAACAAGAATTACACAAAAAAACAGTAAAGCCATTTGTAAAATTATTCTTTATGCCCAAGTGTGTATCTGAGAGTAAAGGTTTAATCTGTAGACATCAAAACACATTTCCTTCCCCTCTATGATTACTATTCCCTGCCCCCGCTTTGGGATTTGAAAATTCCAAAAGTGATGCTTTAGGAAAGGACTCTATTTACTATCCTTCCCTTGAATAAATCCCTAAAATACCACCCATAACTAACCTAAAGGTTTTATCTGAAGTGCAAATGATGGGCCACAGACCATCCTGGTGCACAACATAGCAGAGAGTGGCCTGCCCTACCCGCCCTCGCGCTTTTCCAAGTACAGGTGTAGAGGCTAATCAGAGCCCCTCGAAGGTTCCTCTGTTATTATGGGTTTTATGTCCTACTTCCACTAATTTTTAAAAACTCATTACTTCCTTGCCCTCCAGAGGGCAGGGCTGAGTTGTTCTGCAAGATCCTTGGAGGATTAACATTTAAGACGAAAGATTTTGTCACTTTAGTTGTAGTTAACCCTCAAATGACAAATGGAACTTTATTATTTTTTAAACTAAACAGCAGATTTTGTAATGAAGGAAGACAGACACCCAGCCTCCTGCCTGCCATGACTGCAGCAGGCGGGGCCGGCAAGAGAGCAAGCACAAGGTTAGGCTGGGCCTCAGCTCACAGGACCCCTTGGGCCCCCCGGACCCGCCTCAGGGCCCGGACAGCGAGGATGGAACCACTGCCTGTGAGGACTGGCAGTCTGCAGGCACCGTGAGAACCTTTCGCTCTGAGTCCTGGCGTCTGCACTAGTGTGCACGTCACTCTAACACATGTCAACTAAAGTTAAGCGGGGGACAGGCCTGGGTGTGGGCTGGGGCACGAGGAGCGTGCGAGGTAGGGAAAGCTGCCAGTGGGCTGGGGTGTGACGGGCCAGATGGCCCAGGTGCGCCAGGCCAGGCCAGCACCAGGCCTCTGGACATTACTGCACCTTCCACACCTCCTGCACTTTTGACAAAATGAACTCACGTGACTTCCACAGAGCGCCTGGGACCATCACACCCAGGGCCTCCACGCCTATGGCAGCATCTTCACGTATAAAGTAGACGTTAGAGCAAACACCACTCCTTTCCATACACAGCATTATGAACTTACACACTTAATAACATGATAGCAAATTCACTTTGTACTAGGATGGACTGGACAGAAGAGTGGAGACTGAGGGCTCTGGGTCACACAGCTGAGTTCAGGTCCCTGAGCCATGACCCTGGGTCTCAACCTCAGTGCCTCATCCCGTGTGGTCTCACCTGAGAAGCAATCGCGACGGCCCGAGACTAAACAAGCTGTGCACAGGGAGCCCGTGGAAAGTGCTGGGAAACACAGGTGGCCACAGAGGCCTCAGGTTCTGAAGCTGGGAGTCAGAGGACACCCTCTCGTTCCTCTGGGCAAAAGGAGGCAGGCAGAGGGCTGAGGCCCCGGGAGAAAGAGGCTGTTTCCAGCTTGGGAGGTCCTGCTTTCAGATGGGGACCCCTGGAGGTGATGCACTCGTTGGGGTGAAAATTATAAGTGTCCTGAGTAGCAGAAGGTAAGAGAGCAACAGGGTGGCCACCATCCCAAACCTTTACCAGAACTAGTGACAGGTCCAGCCTTTGAGGAAACTGAGAACAGGACTGACCTCACTTCATTACTGAAAGCCAATGTGGGGAAAGTAACCCACCTATTCAGGTTTATTTTTCAGAACATTTTGTTGATGCTTGTATTTGAATCATAAAGCACAGTATGTTGATTTTGATAACGAGGGAGGAAAGTTAGTCTGGATAACCCAGCAACGTCTCAGCTAAAAGTTAAAAAGCGGTTTAAAAAATCCTGACACGGGTCAGCAGTATTTCTTTTAAAAGAAGCAGAAACTTAGAGAAGCTACTGGAGGGCGGACTAAGCTCACTCGGCGGGCTGGGCTGTCACTGACAGCGAGCGGCCACAGCACAGACCTCCACTAGGGACCACCTGATGGGAGGAGGACGGCTGGCCGCACGCACGGCGCCCTCGTCTGACCCTGCAACAGCGCAGCTCACCCACCTTCAGGGGCTTGACTGTCCTCACCTATAAAATGGGATAAAATAACTATTTTTCAAGCTCCCCCTCTCCTTCTTTTTAATACTAAGAATAAACTGAGAAAGCATGTGGAAATAGAAACGAAGACCCTTCAAAAACATAAAGCACTACCACCATCAGAGTCAGCGGCCAAATGAACTGTAGGAATCTCACTAGTCATTGAATTAAATCAATAATTAGTTTCTAGACTAATGAGTAAGCCATTGGTGGCTTTCTCTGACTTCACAGCAAGCGAGAATAACCCTGCCAAAAGGACCAAGAGCAGAACCAGGAATCAAGGCACCAGAGAAGGCCCCAGGGAAACACACAATGAGGTTAAAATCAGCTTCCCAGAGAAAGCTACAAATGCTCAATTAGCCACTCCAGGAAATTCTTTGTTCCTTAAAAGAAGCTGACCATAATTCAATGTATAGTTTACCTCCCTGAGTTGCTCTGGACCATAATTCAATGTATAGTTTACCTCCCTGAGTTGCTCTGGTTAAAAGTGAGGAAGAAGGCAAGGTTTCAGGGTAGCAGGTGAATTTCTGTCTTCACTGACTGTCCCCAGGGCCGCAGGTGGGACTTTAAAGAAAGCCAAGTTCTGACACTTCTGTGTTTGGTCAGGAGGAGAAAGTAGATTTAAGGAAGCTTCTGAAAAGCTTGCAAACATTACATCTCACACTGAGATGAACCATACAAAAATCCACGTTAGTCCCTGTGGCTTCACTTTTTGCTCAGATGATTTTTTAAATTTGTTACGGGCCAGGAGCGGGTAGGAGCCCGAGGCTCCCCAACACCCCTAGGCCCATCCACTCATCAGCAGAGGCATCACCAGCGGTGGTTATGGCAGAGAGTGTCACGTTTTACCAAACAGGCACAACAGAACACGCACAGCAGCGGAGGTCATGCGGGAAACAGGCCAGCATGCAGGTCATTCCGCACTGAGGGGGCGCGTGAGGCACTCAGCCGCATTCTGGCAGCCCCACCAAGCACGAGGAGGAAAGAACACTGAGAACTCACAAATAGTGCTCTACAGACTGAGGCGGTATTTTCACAAAACACTAGTCCCGACGCTCGCCTCTCTTTTAAGTAGCCACACCCAAAGTTTCCCTCGTAGATACTCTTGGGAGAGTGGAAACGGGAGGAGAGAGCAAATGTCAGTGAAGGCGCAGAAGCACGGTAACCAGGGAGCAGCGGCAGAGGCGCAGCGCCCCACCGGCAGTGGCGCGGGCAGCGGCTCTGCAGGGCCCTCTGCCTCCGCCAGCCGGAGCATGCTTCCTGCACAGAGCGCCCTTTCAATAGAAGTGAATAAACTCACTTTTCTTCCTTCCTTCCTTTCTTTCTTTGTTTCTGCTTATGAAATTTTTCTTATTTAAATTTCAATTTAATGTGACAAAACACAGCTCTAAAGGACAGGTCTAATTCCTTCTTGACAGTTCACCAATACTGTTCTCTACATCCTAAAATACACAGTAAATTCATTTCCATCAGGCATTATAAGACTTTATAACATTGTGGTTAAAAACAAAAAGTTCTACCATATAAATAATTCTGCAGAAAGGTGAAATCTTCACCGAAAAAAAGAACAATTATATACGTTTACACACACCCAGTTCAATCACATCTTTCCAATACAAAAAAAAATAGATTGATCAGATTTTAATTGCTGAAAACTAAAAATAAAACATAGAGATGTGCAAAATACACTGACTTTGCTTTTAAGCAAAGCCCACGTAATGCACAGTTTGAGCCCTTGAAAGAACCAGGTGTGTACTGCACACAGTCAGGGACAGTGTGAGCACGGCGAGCCCGCGTGCTCCCTCCACATGCACCTCCACCAAGGACACGCCCACGGGGAGACTGTCCACAACGTACGGACAAGTGGGCACCTGTTATCAAGTCCCGGGAGGAAACAGCCTGCATCTGGTGCCAGTAGTCATTCTTTCAACAAAATTGGGCTCCCACACAAGAAACAGCAGAAAGACTGTCTGCTGAGCAAGTGAATGGGCACTCAAAAAAATTCATCATTTTTAGTGACCACATCACCCTCATTGGGGGTTAGGGTACGGTGGAGGGTCCCACCAGGCCTCGTGTGATGGCACAGTGTGACTCTTCTCCTCCATGCCGATGGTTATCATCTACAAAGACTCTACTCTACAGCTTCTTCTAAGAGCAAGACAACCCTGATGCGAACGAGGAGGAGCACGTGGTCCAGGCCGCATGTGCAGGGCTGGGCGACCTGCCTGCTGCGCCAGTGCGCCCTGAGCACCACTGCGCCCCACGCTGCCCCATTCCCGCCGGGCCACCGCCTGGATGGATGCTGCTCTGTTACTTCACTCCCAGGCCAAAGGGAGACAATTTTCATCTTCAGGCAACTAAATTTTAATAATAATAATAATAATAATAATTTTAATAATTTAGCAATTTCCTACAGAATATCTTCTTCCCTAACTACTAGCTGTACTCTCTTCCTACATCCTGGAGGCTTCTTCATAAAACATGCTGGAGTAAAGACAGCTCTGAACATCTTGCCAGTAAGACGCAGAAACACAGAACTATGCTCCTGAGGGAACTGCACAAGAACCTGTCCCCTGCCGCTCCTTGGGCCGGGGTGAAGTGGAAGCATGGCTGCGTGGGCGCAGGCGCGGCTGAACACACCAAGAGCCGCCACCAGGACTCCAGCACCCAGGCAGCTCCCGCAGCCACACCTACCGGAAGGTTCCTCGCCGAGTCCAAGTACAAGATCAGCAGCGAAGAGGACAGCCCGTCGTTGGCCTGGTCTTTGTCAGCTCTGATGTCCATCAGCACCTTCAAGGGAAGGCATGGGCCTCAGCGGGTGTGTTTCCAAAAGATTCTCGATATTTCTACCTGATTATAATGCTCAGGAAAATAAGAAAAGTGGAAAAATAAACCACCCAATACAGGCAACACAAAGAGAGTGAACATGACAAGATTCTACAGAAATCAAATGAAGCACTCGGTGACCTGTGGCTCTCAAATCCCTGCACAACATTAAGTACAACATGCAAAGACCTTGTAACACAGGTGAATGACCTGCTGATCTCCTTTTTAAAAACCTCTAGTGCGTACTGATGCTACTGCGGTGACTCTCAGCATGAGGGTCAGAACGAGGGCTGCACTGTCCTAACCCCACAGCAGCACAACCCTCAGACCCTCATCCTGCTGTGGGGCTGCTGTCGCGGGCACTCCAGCACCTTGTCCAGGTCCGCAGCACTGGCCACCAGCGTGAGCCACTCCAGCTTCAGATGCAGCTTTCCTCTGGGGACCTCGTCCAGGGGGAACCACTGTGGAGGAAACAAGCAGCTCAGCATGGGCTCTCTGAGTCAGACACACTGAGCACAGTCTGCCCATGGGACAGCCTGAGAGCGGTGGGGACCTCATACAGGCGCCGCCCGTGGCGTCGACACTCCAGACGCTCAGCGTGCACTAACTCGCGGATGCTAACTCCATCCCTGCTTCACACTGGGACCCACCTCCCTCTCGTGCTCTCCAGCACTGTGGGCCCCTACGTACAGAACCTAACAGAACCTATGGGCCCAGAGAGAATATAATACTGATCCCAAATATTGAGTGTCAATGTCAGGCAGGCCGACATGCTTGTTTCTATTCATCTCTATGTGCTTAATAAATAGTGCACACTTGTTTCAGCTTACAAGTCACAAAGCAGTTAACCAGAGGCAGTCCCAGTGCTCAGTACTGAGAAGGACCTGCCCGGAGCACAGGGTTTTGTCTCTTCAGCCAACACTGGCACTCTAAGTGCCCGGCACAGCACGTGACAGATGCAGGTGCCTGCCGAGCGCCTCGCACAGGAAGGAGGGCGTGTCACTCTGGAAGCAGAAACCCGGCTGATCGTGCCTGACTTGCCCAGGCCCTCCAGTCCGCGGGTGCCTCTCCTGGGACCTTTCTCACCAGCCGCACTGCGTCAGCTCTGCTAGGAACTCTATCTATCTGTGAAGTACCCAGTTTAGGGAGTTTCTCCCAGGCTCTGCCTTGACCCCGCAGGAGAGCGCACTGCCTGAAATGAAGCGGACTTCTGTTGGCTCCCTGGGTATTTCGAGCATACAGCAGGCGCTCAATACACACTATCTGATTTGGCTCTGAAACTTACTTCACTTTGCTGTTACTAGGAGGCCCAAGCTCTCGTGTCTGTGAGGCAGATGTTAAGTTCTCAGACCACCAAGTGGGGGCGCAGCAGGGACTCAGTCAGTACTTGTGAAATAGAACAAACTCAGAGGACACTTACTTCATCTAAAAGGCGCTCCTTCTCAACTTCGGTAAGGTCAATCATAAGACTACAGAAACAACACAACAACTTCAGAACACAGAAGCACACTTCGTACAACTGAAACAGCCTTAAATATTAGTCTGTGAAAAAGCACTCCAGACATGCAACAAAACACTAGTCTATCAGGAGAGAATGTGAAGCGAGGAAGGGAGGAGCCAAGGCAGTGGAGCCAGAGGCCAGTCTTCCCCAGGCCCTCGGGCGGGCGCACTCCTCAGCTCTCACCAGCTCCCCAGCCTCTTGCTCTGGGCCCCAGGGGTGCGTTTCCTCCCCCACCATCCTGCTCTGCTGTGAGCCCTGGGCCAGAGCCGAAGAGGACAGAGGACCACACCCTTCCTCCTGCAGCCGCTGGCTCTCTGCCCACCCTCCGCCTTGGGCTAGACCAGCATCCTTCCCAGCTGCTCCAGGAGCCTCCCCATGCCTGCCACCTCCCCTCCTCCCCCACTCCCCGGGGCCAGCCCCAGCCCAACACCCTGACCCAGCAGTGGTCTGGCAGAATCACATCTGACCTGACCACTGCCTGGCTCAGAGTCTTTGGGGTGCTCCTTGTTAAATCATCTCATGAATGAATTCTGAGGTCACAGCTTGACAACAGGCCATTCTTGATGAAGCCAGGCCTGTCCAATGTCACCTACCCCCATATCTTTTTTGCCACAAGAAATTCAGTTAAATAATAAAGATTAGGCTAAAGTGTGCTTTTTGAAAGCTCACCTTTTCAGCTGTACTGGTTGTTCAATGTAAGTAAACAAATCAATGTTTATTTTTCCAATATGTAAGCACAGTGTAAATCACACACAGGACTGACCTTCCCAGAAAGTCATCCTTGTCCGGGTCTTCATCAAAGAGCTCGATCTCCAGTTCCTGTCCGGGATGCTCATAGACCAGAGCCTGGAAGGTTAAAAATCGTAGTTATTTCACATTTTACCGTCAAGTGTGGAGACCACTGGGGCGGTTCTCCCCCATGGTGAGAAGCTGTCTGGCACTGAGGTTTCCCACCAGCAGTCCTGACACACTGCTGGACGCCTGGGGGTCACTGTGAAACATCTGCGCGCATGGTCACAGCCCACTGTGTCTGTCCTCAGTATTGGGGTCCTGTCGCTCCAGGACAGGGTCACAGGCTGGGACATCTCTCTAGTCCTGCAGCAGCTGCAGTCAGTGCTGGCCTCCTGCGACCCACAAGTAACCCACCCACCACCATAAAGAGATCTGGCCACAGACCGGGCAGGGAGGAGGGAAGCTGGTAGGGTATGAGCTGCACCCCTCTCTGAGGAACAATCCTGCGAATGTGTCAGTCCCTTCAGACGCAGGTAACTTTGGATGCGCAGCTCCACTCTGAGGAGCATTATCTGGGGGAGCTTGGCTAAGTCAAGACAAATCTGTCCCATGACACTGGTGCGGCACTGGTTATAACGCTGAACCAGACAGCCGAGACCGCTCTGGGCAGAGAAACGATGGGGCCTATTCAACTGAGCGGCTGCATTTACTGACGCGTAGGGACGTCCAGAGACACCAAATGGAAGTTCACAAAACAGTATACAGCGAACCTCGCTCTTGTATACGATTTGTGCTAGTTACTCCCTGTCACAGCTCCATGTGATTAAGGTTTAAAGTTCTGCGTGCTGGCCTAACAGAGTGCTGCGAGGCAGCAACACCAGGTACATATTTCAAAAGATGGGAACTTTAAGCAAGAGTGAGACCAAGCACCTGAAGGAAGCAGGCGGGAGCGGGGCGGGGTGGGGCGGGACGGGAGAGCGGTGTGGCACGGCATGGGCAGGGCCGGGGACAGGCTCACCTCGTAAACCTCGTTCCACTTAGGACTGAGGCTCTCCTTGATGACCTTGCTTTGGAAGATCTGGTTGCCCACCCGAATAACTCCATAGGGGTCTGACTTTCCCTTGACAAGTCCTTTAAGGTAAGTGTCCTTCCCCTGAAGATCCTGAGCTTCAATGAAGTGTATCCTCAGGACACCCTGGAAAGGAGCACAAAGCATACTGTCCGCTGGTTCCCAACAGACGGAACCACAGCCATGCCAGGAACAAAACGGGCACCTCCTGGCACAGCAAAGACAGCACAGCTGCGCAGCGCCGGGCAGGGCTAAGGGACAGAGCCCAGGGCCAGCGTGAGCCCCACTCCTCCAGGGACCTCCCCGGCGCAGCTCCCAGAGCAACAGCTTGGGCAGGGCGGGGTGGAGCGGCAGGACCACAGTCCTGTGTCTTGGTAGTGGAGACAGCAGCGGTCACTGCAGAGACACGTAAGGGTAACCAGCAGTACAGGATGCACGAGCTCGTTACCAAGTCCTCATGTGCACGGATGACCCCATCCAGTCTCAGAACAAGCCCATGACGGCCTGCCACTAAACCTGCTTCAAGGATGGGACACTGAAGCTGTGACATACATACCACTCACAGACTTTACACATAGTTCTCTTTTTCCCCTAAAATGTTGTCTAATCATTAAAGTAAAAAATATCCACTTGTATTTCTTTCAAGGCAAACACAAATGTGAAGTTACCTTTGGAGGAGGGGCATCCTACCTCACAAACACGTTTGAAAAAATTACCAGGTAACACTCCTGACCCAATCAGCACAGGAAGATACACATTTTCACAAATACACTTCTAAAAACTTAACAAGGAAAATTC